>NW_027522848.1:963147-1284196 GCF_052094955.1 Ictidomys tridecemlineatus | reverse complement strand
TTTGGTCATGGAGGGAACTTCAGTGGTCATGGTGACTTTGGTGGCAGCCATGATGGTGGTGGACATGGTGGCAGTGGGGATGGCTACAATGGATTTGGTAATGATGGAAGCAATTTTGGAGATGGTGGAAGCTACAATGATTCTGGGAGTTATAACAATCAGTCATCAAATTTTGGACCCATGAAGGGTGGAAACTTTGGAGGCAGAAGCTCTGGACCTTATGGTGGTAGAGGCCAATATTTGCCAAATCATGAAACCATGATTGTAATGGTGGTTCCAGCAGCAGCAGCAGTAGCCATGGCAGTGGCAGAAGGTTTTAATACTGCCAGGAAACAAAGCTTAGCAGGAGAGGAGAGCCAGAGAAGTGACAGGGAAGCTAAAGGTTACAATAGATTTGTGAACTCAGCCAAGCAGTGTTGGCAGGGCCTAGCTGCTACAAAGAAGACATGGTTAAGACAATACTCATATGTATGGGCAAAAAACTCAAGGGCTGTACTTGCGACTAATTGTATAACAGGTTATTTTTAGTTTCTGTTCTGTGAAAAGTTCAAAGCATTCCACAAAGGGTATTAATCTACTTTGTTTTTGGCACCCGGGCTGTTGATTGCTAAATGTAATAGTCTGATCATGACGCTGAATAAATGTCTTTTGAAAAAAAGCTCAAAGTTGAAGTTACAGGATCTTCATGAGGGTCATCATATCCTGGGGTATCGGGGATCAATAGGTGGCAAAGAAAAAGTGGGTGTGGCTGCTGCAATGGACAGGAGAGTGAAAGCAGCTATCAGAATAGTCCATCTCTTGCAAAAGAGGGTATAGGCCCATTGTGTCCCTAAAAGTGAAATACCTGAGGGTCTTCTAAATCCTGACTGGATGTGAATAAGCAAAAGAACCATATATAAATTAGGGGTTTGTTTGAGCCATTAAGGCACAGAAGCCACTTTTCTGGGAACTCCTGGGTGAAATTCCCCAGTTCAAGAAAGCCCAGATCATGCTGGCCCTTGTCTTGGCTCACAGCTTTAGGACCAAACAACCTATTTCCTTCAAGATCCTTGCAACACCAAGAAACAAGCACCAAAACAACCCTCCTACCACATTGAAAACTATCTACTGACCCCCTTGATCTGTACCACGATAAATAAGACAAGCATGGGCCTATTCTTTGTTAGAAGTCAGACCCCTTTGATCAGCTCAATGGGTCACACCTACCTTTGAAAATATATAACCTTTGCCTTTTTGACTTTACTTCTTGATATATTACTTTCATAGTTTTTGGTGACCTTCACCCTTGTGAGATAGGCATGGTAACCATTACACTATGGTGATCCTCTACTCAAAATCTGAATCCCTCTAAAGCTAACAAGCTACAATTCATTGCTTCATCAATAGCCTTCAGGACAGGAACCCTCTCATTTTCTTAACAACTAAAATGTCAATAGCCAAAGTTAAATGAGAAAAATTCCAAAGTTAATAAAGAACATTTAAATTATGCTTTTTAATGGATTATTTTAATGGATTATTATGTTTGTTAGGGATGATGCTAACAGTAGTTCTGAAAATTATTAGAACAAGAAGCTGGCAATCTGAAATAATTTATTTCAGTGTTCTCATAATTGTCAGATTTCAATGTGGCTTATCCATCCAAGCAGGCCTGCCTTGTAATTAAATCATATAAATGTTTTATTGGTTCTAATGTAATTCCTAAACAGGTTAAATCAAATAAAAGCTTTGATAAGTATTTGTACCACTCCATACTACCTTTGGAGCTCCACTTACAGAAAGTTATAAAAATTATTTTATTTTTCTGATTTGTAAATGTGTGTACATAATGCTTATGTCTATGTTACATGATATTAAAATTGACTTATAAATCAATAAGCATGCTCATATTTTAAAATTAACATAAAATGGACCCAAATAGCTTTAATTCACTTGATTTAAAAAGTTTCAATTGAAATAGGGTAGAGAGATAAAAATAAAGATATCTTTAAAATTATTAATTCAAAATTTTCCAGCTGGTTAAATAATTAAGTTGGGGTTCAGTGATAGAATGCTCCCCTAGCACATGCGAGGCGCTCGGTTCAATCCTCAGCACCACAATAAATAAATAAAATACAGATATTAAAATAATAATAATAATAATAATAAAGTTGTTAATCCCTATGATATTTAAAATTTATATCTATTTGCTTCTAACAATTTTCTTTAACAGGAAAAAGATAATTAATACTGTTATCTACATTTGTTTGATGTCTTGTATCTTACAGTTAAGAATAAATACATTTAAGGTAAAGGGGAGTAATTATATGTCTTTATTAAAACAGGTACTTATTGATTTGCAAGGTTAGAGTGCTAGAATGTCATCCATTGGATGCTAAAATATCATCTACTAAATATAAAAACATCAGATCCTATTAACTAAAATATACTTAAACTTTAGATGTGTTTGTAATTTGGTTAATATAAAATAAGATCTAAAATTCCTTTATTTTCTATGTCCTCATGAGAACCAAGGGGCTGGGAGTTAAACTTCTATCAGGTGTGATTTATATAGAAAGGTTTAAGAAAAATTTCACCCAGTAAAGTAAAAGGCTATAAATGTCTCAGTAAATTAAAACAAAATATGTACAAAATAATTTTCAAAATGTTTACATATAGCTAAATTGGTTACATGAAATTAACACAATCAGCTGAAGTTATTGAAAGATTTTTACTCTTTAAATCCTGCTAAGTTTCTGACATGAGGCCTATTTACCAATATAGATAAGATCTTTTCACAGACCTTTATTACTTGGGCATTCTAACTAAAGGATAAAAGAAATAAGAAATACTGAAAACATTAATCTACTCTCATTCCAATAAAATAATTTTTTATGTCTGTTGAGTTTTATTATTTTAAAAAAAACTAGTTTTAAAGGATTTAAGGTATATAAAATTTTGTTTAAACAATAACTGTTATTTTAAAAGTACCACATTACATTCCATATTTCAAATTTTTCTTTAAAAGCTAAACTTGGTTAATATAAAAAAATCAGTGTAATTATGATAATTATTAATAACATATTAATTGTATCTTTATTTCCCAAATATACACGTCATTAAAGTACAAGATTTAAAAGAACATTTTACTAAGCTGATGTTCTTCAAACAAAAGTTTCTACAACAATAGCTCTTAAACTATATAATAATAACAAATTAATTGGAAATTAATGGTGTTATTTAATATTTTATATTTAAATAAATACGTTATAAAATTTTACGTTACTCTCTACACTGAGAAGTAAACTATATTTCGAAAAGACAATTAAGACACACTGGCTTATTTAAAAGTTAACAATATGAAGTATATAATTTTTTTTGTGTGTGTGGTGTTAGGGATTGAACCGGGGGCCTTGTGCAAGGGAAGCACTTTACCAACAGGTCATGCCCTGCTTTGAAAATATGATTCTTGCCATTTTGTATTTATTTCTTGATAGATTACTTTCACAGTTTTTATTTCACAGCCAGCCCATCTCTCCCATGGGTACCTCACCCATGCTGGATATGAACGGAGAGCTGTAGGCTAAGTTAGAATACATGATGACGTACTGGAGGCCTCTGGATTTGTACTTCAATCTTCATCTGCTCTATGGAGGAAGAGCAGGGAGTAGATGGGCAGAAGACCGTTAAGGCCAGTTATTTAACTGAATCACATTTTCAGAAGTTTCTTGGGAGCACCTTTAGAAAAGAAACAGGTGTTACTTCGACTCTCTGAAGAAATTCTATCTCAATTCTTCTGGGTGCTCACTTTGGGATATGTATTTCCCTCCATCCATTACCCAAGGATCCAACAGCCTCTATCACCCTCCTCCCTTCTTTCCCACAGGCCAGAATCAGTTCCTGCCCTGCTATAGGCTTTGGTCTCAGGACTGAAGCCCTAATGACTGGATCTGCTCCCTGACTGGAAGTCTGCTCCTCCCCCGATAGGAGGGTCCATAGGACCTGGGGATGCGGAGAGTCCGGCCAAAGAGAGGGGATATGGAACCTAGTTCCCAGACTTTGGGTGGGGTTGCAGATGACATGTTTCTTCCCCCTTCTCCCTCAACCTCTCCTTACCTGGGAGCAGCAGAGCTCTAAAAGTGACTGGCCCTGCCTACTCCCTCCACTCTGGTTAAGTCAGCTGGAGCATCAGACCCCAGCAGCTGCTCAGCCCCACCAGTCTCTGCAGAGGCTCTGCTCAAGGCAGGGGCTGCTGAGCTGGCTCAGGATCTGGAGTCTGCAGGAGGCTGGGTTCCAGGGCCACAGCCCAATCCTGGTGTTGTAGGAGTCCCCAGAGAACTGGCATCCTCTGCCTTCATCCTGAACAGACTCCACTCTGTTTTCAACTCAGCTTCTGGAAATGAGCCTCCTGTGGAAATGCAGCCCTGAACTCCAGCCTTCCAGGTTGGGCTGGGAAAGGCCTTCCCTGTGCCTTACCCTGGCATTAGCCATAGGACCCTCTCTCTCCCTCTCTTTTATATATGAACATAATAACTTTATTTTAAGTTTAAACTCAGTGCCTAACACATGCTAAGCAAGCACTCTACCACTGAGCCAGGACCGAGGTCCCAGGACCCTCTTCTTTGACTGTGGGTATGAAGTTCCTTTCTCTGTACACACTGAATGGAGATACCATGCTGCCATCTTTCAGGATTGGGTATTTTCTTCCTGTGTTCCTGTTATCTCCACACCATGCCCCACTGTGTCCCTCTTATAGAAATCTGGTCTGAACCAGACCTGCATAAGCTAAAACCCTTTAGAATCCACAGGCGGCCTTGGTATGGTCACTCCTCTTTCCCTTGGGCCCTGACAGGGAGGATTTCTCAGAACTCAGGGCTGAGCATGGTCAAGCTATTGCTTCCAGTGACTGGAGGCCTGATTCTTCTGTCTCACCTCAGAATGGGAAGGACCAGTCAAGGTACAGACTAGGATCTTGGGAATTTACTTGCCTGTCCTCATTGCTCCCCCATCTCCCCCATCCCTCTCTTCAATCTGCCTACAATACCTGTCAGAAAAAAAATTATGATGCATCCTATGATGAGGATTCTAGTGATTAAAGGTACTGAATTCCAGTGATTAAAGGTACTGGCTGAGGACTTCTCAGTGACTGTGTCTGGGGTGGTGGTTGAAGGTCCTGAAATGAAAACACAAAAGTGTTAGCCCTTCTTCAGACCAAAATATGAGGACATATCTGCTTAGATCCTGCTGCCCCAAGTCATTCAGGAAGGCAGATCTCTGCTATGTGGCAGCTGCTGTGACAGGTCCTGAGAAGTGAGGGAGACAGGAAACAGGCCATGTCTTTAAGGGGCTCATACAGCTAATGGGAGAAGCCTGGGTGACCATACAACTCATCCTTCCTGGTGGCAGAATATGAGGAGACCCATGAGGATGGTGGTGGAGAAGCTGACATGTGAAGTGATTTAGAGGAATTTCCAAAAAGAGACGAGCACATGTCAGACCCAAAGAATGTGCACTAAAAAAGACACATTAGGAGGTGAGAAGGGAAAAAGATAGGAAGACTATAACTATGAATGTTAACCCAGGTCTGACTCATGCTTGATGGATTGTACACACACACACACACACACACACACACACACACACACACACACGTAGCAGCATCTCATGTGAATCCCACTTCTTCCCCCTCCTGCCAGTTACCTGTTGGCTCCAACTCCGCCT
The DNA here is from genome assembly GCF_052094955.1 of Ictidomys tridecemlineatus. Lineage (NCBI taxonomy): Eukaryota > Metazoa > Chordata > Mammalia > Rodentia > Sciuridae > Ictidomys > Ictidomys tridecemlineatus. The sequence goes on along the minus strand of NW_027522848.1, from coordinate 1,278,499 downwards.
CCCATTCCTTCAAGTTCTGAATCCAGGTTCTACAGTCACCTATCGAGGACCTGTGCAACAACTCGGTCACCTCCTTGTCATTTTCCCACATTTTTTTCATCCAGTTGGACCCAGGATGTATCTCTCTCCACTTTCTGTTGTCTGAGTCAAAAAGGAGCCACATCTGTTCATTGAAGCCAAACTTCCAGGAGCTGTTGGATTTATGCTGACAACACATCCTGCCCTCCAGGGTGTTCACACCTGCCCCCATCAGAGAGAAATCATCCTCCTTTCTTAACAAATCCTTTGTCCAACTCAGTACCACCTTCCCTGTTTTCCTTCTAATCTGGCTGTGTTCTATCCTCCAAAACAGCTATGTCTGGGCTTTTAGAGGGACCAACATCTAACTCTTTTTTTTTATATGCACACAATCAATTTCCTTCAACCAATATCAGCTCTCTCATGTCCCTGGACTATCCTTACATACCTCTGGCCATGTCATTTTCTGCTTTAATGTCAGCTAGTTTCTGATTTAGTGTATTCCCAATATCTCTCAGTGAGGTTTTCTGCTCTTCCCAGGTGACTGTGGCACTCACTTTCCCTCCCAGGGCACTCAAGGAGTTAACCTTGTCCATGCCACAGTCATAGGAGAAAAAATTCTTCTGGTCCACCTGGGCGTGGACTGTACACCATTGCTGTCCAGGTGCTGCCTTAGAAGTCATAGCAAAGGGAGTGAGTGCCTGTGAGGAAAAAAGGCGGGTTGGACTGGTAAGAAAGGACCCTTTAGGCATCTCCTCTCCATCCCTCTGAAGGGCTGAGCTGGCAGAGCAATAATGGCCCTTCCCAAGCTCTCTGCTTCACCTGTTTAAGGTGAGCATGTTCCCCTCCTTTGAAGTGGAGGGGACAACAACCTCATGTCCCAGGACATAGCCCACTTCCCCTCTGCCCTTTGAACAATGCCTACACGCAGCAGCACATCACCTTGCAATGGTGGTGCCAGGCCTGCTGTGAGGGAAGGGCCTGCCTGGCAGAGGACGATCAGACACAGGAGAAGGGACTGTGCATGCTGAGTCATGGTGGGTGCAGTGAGGATGGGATCACAGCTGCATGAGAAAGAGTTCATAATTATGGTTCATAGCTTTTAGCTTGACTCTTAGGAGATGGCACTACTGTCCCAGGAGATTGCCTTTTTTTAGGTTGGAAAGTGATATTGTAATCTGAATAAAATGAAAAATCCATAGTTTGAAGAAAGGTAGTAAAGGAAGGAATCAGAAGCATGTGCTTTGTGGCTCAGAAAATTGTATATGCCAGGTTAGATATACTAGAAAAGCCAGAAAAATGACCAGTCCACTGTGATTTTTAAGCAAGCCTGGGAGACTCTTGTTTATCAAGTGTATTAAAAATATCTAGTATCCAAACCTGAACCAAAATTAGTGGAAAGGAAGAAATAAATAATAAGTTCAGAGCAGAGCACAAATAATGAATCAGAGACTAAAAAGGAGCACGAGAGAGTAATGAAATAAGGAGCTGGTTCTTCAAAGAACTAAACACAGGTGAAAAGTCAGTAGCTAGACAACTAGGCAAAGTAGAGAGAAGACTCAAATTCAGACAAGAAAAGGGAAAGGTTGCAACTGACACCACAAAAGTACAAAGAATCATTTGAGATTATTAGGAACAAAGATACCCATGTTTGTTATTATTTGCAAAAATTTGGTAACCTAGAATAAATGGAAAAATTCCTGAACACGTACACATATATATCTTACCCAGCCAGATTGAATCATGAATAAATAAAAAAGCTGAGCAGACCTATAATAAGTAACAAGATTGAATCAGTAGTAATAGCCTTCCAGAAAAGAAAATTCCAATATAAGAGAGCTTTACTGCTAAAAGTTCTACCAAATATTTGAAGAACAGTTTCTAGTTCTCCTTAAGTAATTCCCAAAAATAGAAGAGAAAGAAATTCTTCCAAATACATTTGATAAAGCCAGCAATTCCATGATACCAAAACCTGACAACACACACAAAAACTAATCCACAGCTATTTTTTAAAAATATTTTTTAATTGTTGATAAAACTTTATTTTATTTATTTATTTGTATGTGGTACTGAGAATCGAACCCAGTGCCTCACACACGTCAGGCAAGTGTGCTACTGCTGAGCCCCAGCCCCAGCCACCACAGCTAATATTTTTGATGAATAAAGATACAAAAATCCTGAACAAAATACTAGCAAACTAAATTCAATTGCCCACTAGAAAGATTATTCAACATGACCAAGTGGAATGCATCTCAAGGATGCAATAATGGTTCAACACTATCTAATCAATAAATGTAATATCCCACATTAACAGAATGAAGGACAAAACCGATATAATAGATGTAGAAAATGCATTTGATAAAATCAACATCTCTTCATGATGAAAATGCTGAACAACTAGGTATAGAAGGAATACATCTCAACATGATAAAAGGTGTGTCAAATGAGCCATCAGCAAGCATCATATCAAATGGATAAACACTGAAAGTTTTTTTCTCTCAGATCTGAAACAGAAGAATGATGCCCATTTTACGACTTTTAATCAATGGAATTCTGGGAGTGCTTGCTAGAGCAATCAGGCAAGAGAAAAAATGAAGGGCATCCAAACTGGGAAAAAAGGAATAAAATTCTCACTGTTTGCAGATGAGCTGATGTTACATTTAGAAAACTCCAAGGACTTCACCCAAAACTAGTAGTGGTAATAGATGAATTTAGCAAAATTGCAAGATACAAAAAAATAAAATTATTAGAGTTGTTATATACAAATAGCAAATCATCTGAAATAAAAATCAAGGAAACAATACTACTTACAATAACTGCAAAAAATATAAAACCTTGGAACAAATTAAAATAAAGAGGTAAAAGATCTCTAAAATGAAAACTATAAAGTAATGAGGAAAGAAATTGAAAACAACAACAACACACACACACACACACACACACACAAATAAAAAGATAACCAATATTGTTCAAATGTCTATTCTACCCAACAAGATCAGCAGATTCAATGTAATCACTACCAAAACACCAAGAGCATTCTTCACAGAACTAGAAAAGACAATCTTAAAATTTCTATGGAACCACAAAGCTCCTGAAGAGTCACAGTTATCCTGCATGAAAAGAACCAAGCAAGAGGAGTTCCATGACTTGACTTCAAAATACAGGACAAAGCTGGAGTAATCAGAACAGCATGGTGCTGAATTTCAAACAGAAGCATGGACCCATGGAACAGAAGAGAGAGCATAGAATTCGACCCACACACCTACAGCAGCCTATTTTTGAAAAAGGTGTAAGAATGTACAGTAGAAAAAGGACAGTTTGGGGGCTGGGATTGTGGCTCAGCGGTAAAGCGCTCACCTACACAGGAATGACCCGGGTTCGATTCTCAACACCACATAAAAAAAAATAAAGGCATTGTGTTGTGTCTATCTTAAAAAAAAATTCTCTCTCTCTCTTAAAAAAAAAAGACATTTTTTTCTATACATGGTGTTGGGAAAACAGGGTAGGGAATTCACAGGAAAAAGAATGAAACTAGACCCCTGTGGCTCTTTACTCAGAAACAATCGTCTCAAAGTGGTTTAAATGGGCAGTGGTAAAATGCTTGCTTACCAGGCAGGAGAACCAGGGATTAATTGAAAAAAATAAAATTTTCTTTTTAAATATTTTAAGGCTATTGTAATGGGAAAATATTTTTTAGACAAGACCCTAAAAGTAGAGAAAACAAAAGCAAAAACAGATAAACAAGATGAATCAAAATAAAAAATCCTCTGCACATCAAAGGCAACAGTTTTGGGAGTGGAGAAACAACCTACAGAATGTCAGAAAAGATTTGCATGTTGTGTATCAGGTAAGAGGTTATATATGGAACTCAAAGAACTTAATAATTAGAAAACAAATAGCCTGATTGCAAAATGGAGAAAAAAATCTGAAGACATTTCTCAAAAGTGATAAGTAAATGGCCCATAGGCACACAAAACTGTGCTCAGTATCACCAGTCATCTTTGAAATGCACATCACAACCACAAGGTGACATCATCTCACTCCAGTAAGAATGACTGTTAACAATAAAACAAACAAACAAACAAAAAGTGCCTGCAAGAGAATCCTGTATATTGCTAGCGGGATGTAGATTCATAGTGGGGGAGAGGTAGGAGGGCTTAGGCAACCAGGGCAAGATGGCAAGGGAGGAGGTTGGGCAGGGCCCAAACAAAGGAGCGTGGGGAGGGTCTTCTGATGAGGTCAACTTCCTGCTTGACCTAAGTGCTGGTGGTCACAAGTGGGGGACCCAATCAGATAGACACTTCCATATTAGCACTCCCAAGCAAGAGATCCAAAAGGGAAACTAAAACAGATGCATGGACAGAGGGGGAACCAATAAATAATATTTAGGAGTATGTAGACAAGGGAGGAGATAAGAAAAGGAGGAATTCCAGAGACCATCAAAAGAACAGGCCAAAACTCCCACTGGATTCCCAGCTCTGAGGCCCCCTTTTCTCAGAGAAGTCCTCTCTATATCTCTCTCACTTTTGCAATAAACCCACTTCTATCTCAGTTTCCTGTTCTTAGATTCTTCAATGAATGAACACAATGATAGGTGTTTTCTAATTATTAATTATAGGTGGTAATAATAGGGCCACTAGGAAAAACAGTATGAGGTCCTTAAAATTTGAAAATTGAACTAGCATACGATCCAGGAATTCCTCTACTGAGTAATAGCCAAAGTAAATAAATACAGTCTGTCAAAGACATCTGCATTCCCATGTTCAATGTAACACTATTCAAAAAGGCAAAGAAACATAAACAACCTAGGTGTCAATCAAGTGATTAACAGATTTAAAGACAATATGATACATAACACAAACTGGAATACTATTCATCCATATAAAGGACAAAATCCTGTCATCTGCAACACAATTGATGAAAATGGATGTCATCATGTTAAGAGAAGTAAGCCAGAAAGACAAGTATCATATGATCTCACTTTCATGTGGAATCCAAAAAAAGTTCATCTCAGTATTTGAAATCAGATGGTGTGTACAGAAAAAGGGATGGGAGATGTTGATAGATGGGAATTAATTTGCAAGTAGATAACAGTGATAATTTCTGGTGTGCTCCAGCACAGTAGAGTGACTGTAGAAAACTGTATTTTGTTTAACTCAAGAATCTAGAAAAGGGCTGGGGTTGTGGCTCAGTGGTAGAGCATTTGCCCGTCAAGTATGAGGCACTGGGTTCCATCCTTAGCACCACATAAAAATAAAATAAAGGTATTGTGTTCATCTACTATATTAAAACAAAAACCTTAAACTAACAACCAAGCCCTAAGGAGGGGCTCAGGTTCTACTCCTGGACATCTACTCATATCAGAAACAGAGAAAGATACCAACAAAGGGACACATGTAAAAAAAAAGAGGAAAGAAAATCCATCTCATTTGAAGTGAAAGTCCGTGATCTCAGAAAACATGAGGAAACAGGCACGCCCCCCCCCTTTCACAATGCTCCAACAAAGGATCCCACAGTTATAGAAGTAGATAAAATCACAGATAAAGATAATGAAAAACTAATTATTAAAATGTCCAATGATCTAAAAGAAGATCTAACAACTGAATAAGAGAATAAATGCAGACGAAAGACCATGTCGATAAAGAAACGGCGATATTGAAAAGAAACCAATGAGAATAGCTGTACATGAATGAGACAAGGAATCAAATTAAAAGTTCCCTGGGGACAGCGCCAACGCGTTAGACTGCCTAGAAAGCAGCGCTTCCAGCTTTGAGGATAGGACGTCAGGCCGTGAAGACAGAGTGAATCAGCTGACTACCCGGTGTGCAAAGAAGAATCCAAACGAGGGGCGCGGCAAGGTCCCGGGCGCTGGGCTGTACGGCTCTTCCCGCCGCTCTCCTTTCCCTCTCGTGTCTCCCTGCCCAGGCCGCCCTCCTTAGGCCGGGCGCCGGCAGAAAGCCGCTGCCGGCAGCGCTCCCAGCTCTCGGACAGTGACGGACTTTTCCCTGCTGGGTTAGGTCCTCTGCCACTCGCCCCCATCCCCGCAGTAACTGTCTCCGGCATCAGCAAGGAAGCCACCGGTCCGCGGCCCCCGCCCTTCACCCCCCAGCAGCCAGCTCTCCAGACCCCTTCCCTGCACCCTCTCTCCGGCCGCCCTCTCCCCCCACCATCTGGCTCTCCCCCCACCTCTCGCCCGCTCCCTCCGCTCTCGCCCGTTCTCCCCGCCGCCAGCTCCACTGCCCCCCGCCGGCTCTCCCCACTCGGCCTCTCCCTCACTGCCCCCCAACTGTCCCACGCGTCTCCACGGCTGTCGCTCCCAGGCCCGTGCCCTCCGCTCTTGCCCGCTCTCCCTGCGGGTCCCCGCTTCTCTCCAGGTGGGCCAGGGAGGGAGAGCAGCGCGACCAGGGTCCCCCTGCCTCTCTCCATCTTCCCCGCCCTCCAGCCTTGCTTCTTGCCTGGGACTGGCTCGCGGGGCTCTGGGTCCGAGGGTTCCGGGCACCCCGCCTCTGCGTCCTCCCCAGGTCGGCGGGACGTCTGGTCTCCGTCGTGCTCCGGCCACCACTTGGAAGCACTTGCCGGGTCCCGCCTGGTCCCTTTCGAGGACTCCGAGCCTGCTCCCCATCCGGCCTGGTATGGGGCTCCTCCTTGTGGCCAGAGGAGAAGATGGACCGGATCTCGGGGCCATGGCGCCTCACCTCGAACTCCTACCAGCTGGGTGTTCTGGGGGCGGGCCGCTAGGCGGCTCCAGTCCTGAGGCTGGGGATAGGCAAAGCGCTGCTCTGGCTAAACTTTGATAGGTGGCACAATACCTTTATTTTATTTGTTCATTTTTATGTGGTGCTGGGGATCAAACCCAGTGTCTCACGACTGGTAGGCAAAAGCTCTACCACTAAGTCCCACTAAGTCCCACTTGCAGGTTTTTTCCCCCTGGGTATGGGATAGTTTTCAAACTTTTTTTTCCTTAATGTGTAAAGCTGTGACTGTAACAGTTACAGTTCATCTTCTGAAAGTAGCCGTCATTGCTCTAAGGCTTATTTTTTTTAATTCCCCCTTCTCTCCTCTCCCCCTCCCTAACAAGTTTAGGGAGATGGTGTAATCTTTTCTTCCCCTAGTTGATTGCCCTGGAACTCACCCACTACTGGGAGGAGATGACTGCTGGAGATCTGGAAATCAAATGGATCTAAAAGACATCTACAGAATATATTACCCCCAAGCAGCTGAGTTTACCTTCTTCTCAGAAGCTCATGGAACCTTATCCAAAATAGACCATAATCTAAGTCACAATGTACATCTTAAAATACCAAAAAATTGTCATAATGGCATGAATCCTTTAGGATTATAATGGAATGAAACTAGAATTCAACAGTAAGAAAAAAGAATTGATACCACATAAATACATGGAGATTGAATACTCTGAAATGAATAATGGATCATAGAAGAAATTAGAGAAAAAATCATGAAGTTCTTAGAGACAAGTATGAAGTGAGAATCAATATATCAAAACCTCTGGGATAGTATGAAAGCACTTCTAAGGGAAAAATTCATAGTGCACAATGGCAATCTTTAAAAAATGGAGAGATCCTAAATAAATAATCTTATGCTCCATTTCTAAGACTTAGAAAAGGAAGAGCCAACTACTCCCCAAAATAATGAAATTGAGAATTAAAAAAATATACAGGATCAATACAGGAAATGGTTGGTTCTTTGAAAAGGTACATAAGATTGATAAGCCCTTAGCCAAACTCACCAAAAGAAAAGGAGAGAGAAGCCTTTAACAAAAAGGATGAAAAAAGAGATGTTATCACAGACATTTCTGAAATTCAGAGAATCATCAGAAACTATTTTGAAAATGTATACTCCAATAAATTGGAAAACCTAGAACACATTGAATAAGTTCTAGACATATACAATCACCCAAAGTGAACCAGGAAGACATTTAAAACCTATATAAAGTAATAAAATTGAGATGAAAATTAAAAGTCTTCCAACAAAGAAAAGCCCAGAACAAGATGGATTCTCAGCTGAGTTCTATCATACCTTTAAAGAAGAAATAACACCAGACTTTCTCAAATTATTCAACAAAATTGAAAGGGAGGGGATACTCACAAATCCACTCTCCAAAGTTAGTATAACTCTGATACCAAAACCAGATAACGATAAATCAAGGAAAAAATTACATAGCAATCTCCCTGAAGAACATAGATATAAAAATCCTTAATAAAATGTTAGCAAACCACATAAGAAAACATTTTAAGAGGACAATACACCATGATCAAGTGGAATTCATCCCAGGAAGGTAAGGTCTGCTCAACATGTGCAAATCAATAAATGCAATTCTTAGCCAGGTGTGGTGATGCATGCTTGTAATCTCAGTGACACGGGAGGTGAGACAGGAGGATCCCAAGTTCAATGCCAACCTCAGCCTTGGGGAGGCACTAAGCAACTTAGTGAGAAACTGTCTCTAAATATAATACAAAATAAGGGCTGGGGATGTGGATCAGTGGTTGAGTGCTCCTATGTTCAATCCCTGGCATGCCCAAAATAAAATAAAATAAATGTAATACTTCACACAGATAGAATTAAGGACAAGAATTGTGTGATCATCTCAATAGATGCAAAAAAGGCCTTTGATAAGAAACAGAACCCATTCATGTTAATCTGGAGAAACTAGGTATAGAAGGAACATACTTCAATATTATAAAGACTTGATAACAAACCCAAAGCCAATATCACACTGAATGGAGAAAAACTGAAAGCTTTTTCTCTAAAATTAGCAATATTACACTTTCACCATTTCTATTCAATTTAGGTTTTGAAACTCTACCCAGAGCAAGTTGTCAAGGGCAGGAAATTAAAGGGATACAAATAAAAAAAAAAGAAGAATTCAAACTATTTGTTTGCTGATGACATGATCCTATATCTAGAAGACCCAAAAAATGTTAATCAGAAGACTTTCTAGAAATGATAAATGAAACCACCAAAGTAGCGGGATATAAGAACACATTTATAATAGTTTCCTATACTCCAACAGTGATTCAGCTGAGAAGATAAGAAAAATCACTTTATTTAAAATAACCTCCACAAACAAACAAAAACAAAACCCCAAACCAAGAACCAAAACCCAAACCAAACCAAACAAAAACATCCAAACCCTTGGGAATTAATATAATCAATGAGATGAAGAACTCTACAATGAAAACCTTAAAACTCTTAAGAAAGAAATTGAAGAAGACCTCAGAAGACGGAAAGACCCCCCCCTTGTTCTTGGAGAGGCAGAGTTAATAATGGCCATTCCTCCAAAAGTAAAATATAGATATAACGCTGCAGTCTGGCTGGGCACAATTCATGAGCCACTTATTAAGCAGGAAAGAACTTTATTTTTTGAACGCACACACTGCACCATGCCAGCTCTTCAGGAATTCCCTCAGAGGCCAACTGCCACCACAGGCTCTCCCGGCCAGCACCTCAACTGCTCTTGAGGCAGATTAGCTGGGTTGCGTGGGCAGATCCAAAAGAGTCCCCCAATGAGCAGCTCTGTGGTCTGAAAGGGCTGGGAAACAGCCCAATGAGCATCACCACAGAGGAGCCAATCAGCTGGTGCTGGGGCCAGTTTGGCTGAGGCTCTCAACAATTTAATATCATCCCCATTAAAATACCAATGACATTCTTTACAGAAATAGTGTTGAGAGCCACAGCCGAAGGGGCCCCAGCAAACTTCCAGCTGCCAGCAAACTTCCAGCTGCCAGCAGAAGATAACGCCATCATACAATCCATAGGGACAAGGCATAGTTGAAAGAGCTCATCAAACTATTAAAATGTTCTTATTAAAGCAAAAAGAAGGAATTGGGAATGGGTATTTATTCCCCAAAGATAAACTTAAAATAACCCTTTTTACTCTAAACTTTTAAAATTTGGATTCATCAGGGTTTAGTGCTGCAGAAAGGCATATATGTCCAAAAAATGTACATAAGCCCAAGGTACTTTGGAAGGATATTCTAACAGGAAAATGGAAAGGTCCTAACCCAGTAATTGTCTGGAGTTGGGGGTCTGTTTGTGTGTTTCCACAGGGAGAACAGCAGCTGATTTGGATTCCAAAGAGATTAACCAAAGCAATTTCTACAGACCAAAAATAAGATGATTTGGCTCAAATCCATAACAGCTGATATCCAGAACTCCAGTTTGGCTACCCTTACATCTGTGACAGAACCAGGATGCTTTTTTTAAATATCTATTTTATTATTGCCCTTTCCCACATCATGAAGTTCTATTTTGTTTTTTGAGCTCATACAGACCTAGGTTAATGTTTTGCTGATCAGTTCTATTTTTTGACTATAGAGTTTTTAAACATTGCAATGGAGATTTCACCTTTAAAAAGTTATAAGGCCTTTACTATTATGTTATGTGTTGTGTGCACACTTGTGTTTTATGTTGTATGTTTGTATGTACGTATGTCTATATATCATATATGATGAGCGCTCATGAAAAAATGGATCCAAATATATTTTTTTATTCACGTGATTTAAATGGTTTAATTTAAATTGGGTAAACAACTGTTGAGGATTGTTTTAATATGTGAACAAAAAAGAAGGTTAAGAGATCTGTTTACTTTCACCTTTCCTTTTCATTATATTTAATAATTCTGTTCAAGATAATGTAAATTGTCAAGAAAATTGTTTTCTTTTAGTGACTTCTGGAATGTTACATAATTTTTTCTTTAACTGCTGAGGGCCATTGCCAAGTAGGAATGAGGCATGGCATGACCCAGCTCATTTGCAGTGACATTTCATGTAAGGTGACCTTGCTCAAGGACCAGGGCGGATTGGGTTTAGGGCGGATCAGGGTTTAGGGTGCTCCTTGGGTTTAGGGCGATTCCAGGTTTAAGGTGCACCCTGCTGGGAATGGGGCGTAACCTGCTGCCTCAGGCACGCCCACTCCTTGAGTTCCCATTTAGTTCTGGCAGGATTCAGAGAGTATTTGGGATTCAGAGCCTGGTGGATTTTGCCCAGAACGCTGATTTCTCCAGAACGTGTGTAGAGTGCCGCTGTGAGTTCAAGAATAAACAATTGCTGTTTGAATCTACAAGGCTGTGAGTGGCTCGTGACTTTCTGCCCAGCCAGACTGCAGCATTTAACCATTATTGCCAGAATTCCTATCTTCATCCCAGTGCTGGTGAAGACAAAGATAAAACCAATCTACAGCTTCTGCAATAGCCATCACTGAACTGCTTGCAGAACTTCCCAGTGCTGGTGAAGACAAAGATAAAACCAATCTACAGCTTCTGCAATAGCCATCACTGAACTGCTTGCAGAACTTGCCTGGACTATGTATCACTTGTATGCATTGTGAATTCACCTGTATGCATTGTGAACTATCTGTTGTTGCAGTGACTTGTGGTAGTGTTGGGGTATTTTTGCTGATGATGTCATCGGTGGTACAATTTATCCAAAAGGAGCCATCAATTGGCTTGGTGTTTCTTCCTCCCTTCTGCTTGTCATGATCGTTCAGCTAAAATTTGGGGGCCAACAGAGGTGAGGCAAAGAACCTCACCCCCACCCCCGGTACAAAGACCTCTCCACAGGTGTGGCTGTATACTGGACAGTCAGTGACGGGTAAGATCCAATTGCAATGGTACCAACCTAAGACAGGAGGCTGACACCTTGAGGTCAGCTCATCCAACAATGGGTAAGAACCATATGTACTATTGGACAACCTAAGGCAGGCACGGTCCCTAAGCCATATGCTTGTTGTTTAAACAGAGAGGGGGAGATGTTGAGAGCCACAGCCGAAGGGGCCCCAGCAAACTTCCAGCTGCCAGCAAACTTCCAGCTGCTGGCTGATGATTGGCTCACAGCGGTCCCAGCAACATCTAGCTGATTGGCTCCTCTGTGGTGATACTCATTGGAGATGCTCATTGAGCTGTTTCCTTGCCCTTTCAGACTGCCAGCTGATGATTGGCTCACAGCAGCCCCAGTAAAATCTAGCTGATCCGCTCCTCTGCTGTGATGCTCATTGGGCTGTTTCCCTGCCCTTTCAGACCACGGAGCTGATCTTTGGGGGACTTTTATGGCTCCACCAACACGACCCAGCCAATCGGCCTCAAGAGCAGGAGGATTGTGGGAGGTGGTGAGGCTTTTGGTTGAGAGAGAGGCTTGTGGGAAGCCAGTGGTGGCAGTTGGGCTCTGAGGGTTTTTCCTGAGGAGCTGTTTTGTTTTGCCTGTGTGGTTCTAAAAATAAAGTTCGTTTCTTTTGACAAGTAGCTCCTGAATTGTGCCCAGCCAGACTGCGGCACAACCCTCTCTGGACCACAGCTCACTATCTGGAGGGCAGCTTCTGCAGAAATGAAGTTGGGCTGTGGAAGTTAGCCTCTGCCACAGGCCCCATCTCATGATAGACACCATCATTCATAAAAGACTTAAAGTTGGAAAAAATTTTCAAAATCCATGGAAGAAATTTGTCACCCGGAATTACAGAATGGGGGGTATTCTTGGAAGTGGTGCTTTCCCGAGCCTCTTAACCCTCCTGCAGTTTCTATCACCCCTTTATTGACATTCACCCCACGCTGTGCTGAATACTACGTACATACTTTCATGTTTCATACATACATGTTTTTTTCACAAGCTCATGAGATTGACTTTTGGACATCTGAACTAAGACCACTCCTGGGAAATCTGCCAAGCTGCCTTCCTCTTCTTTCCTTACGTGGTTCAAGATTCAGCTTATGTTCCCTAGGCAGCACAGTTCCATTCTCTTCTCTCTGTCCCACTGGGACCTGTGAGCTGGTGTCTGAGAACATCTCTGCCTGCCACCTACCTTCCTACAGCTAGTCCAGTTTATGTACGGAGAGATCTGAGGCAGCCCATGCTTATGGGTCAGGGATTTTCAGAGAAAAAGAACCAATAGAGTATTGAACCAATGTATTCTACTAGAATATAGAACCATTCTATTGGTTCTTTATACACACATAAGCAAACACACACGTATATTTGTATATGTATACATGCATATATAAATCATAAGAGGAGATCTATTAGATTGGCCTACACAATCAGGCTGATACTCCCACAATGGCTGCCTGCAGGTGGGAGAGTCAGGGAAACCAGTAGTCGCTCAGTCTAAGAAGTTGGAAGCCTTTGAACAAAAGAGACCGAAGATGCAGCCCTGGTCCAAGGCTGAAGGCCTGTAAGCCTCCTGGACAGTTGCTGGTACAAGTCCACCGCCAACACTGAAGGATACAGAAGCTGAAGTCCACACCAGGGCAGCAACAAGGACTGCACCTGCTCAAGAAGTGCTTTGCAGCTGCGCACAGTGGCCACACCTGTAATTCCAGTGACTCTAGAGGCTGAAGCAGGAGGATCTCAAGTTCAATGCCAGCCTCAGCAATGGTAAGACACTAGGCAACTCAGTGAGACTATGTCTCTAAATAACATACAAACTAGGGCTGGAATGTGCCCCTGAGTTCAATCCCCCCCCAAAAGCTGCGCATGTGCACAGCCGCAGGCTACCCCTATACCTTCCTTCCATTTGTTTTGTTGTTGTTGTTCCAAATGCTCCCCCAGCCTACTGGGTGGTCCACTTCTGGGTGGTCTTACCCCCTCTAAGTATGACACATGCCAATTGTCTCTGGAAACACACACCCAGAAATGTACTTTATCAGTTTTCTAGACAAGTCTCAACCCAGGGGAGCTGGCCACTGAGACTAACTGGCACAGAATGTCTTCTGCATAGTCATAAACCCCCTGGAACCTAACCAAGCTACTTTCCTGTAGCTGATGCTTAATAACCATGTATTTGAATAATGAATGCATTCCAATCTTCTAAGTCTTATTTATTAACTATTCTTTTAGTTCTTAATCCTAATAATATCAGAATCAAACAGGAAAAAATGATACCATATCAAACTTTTCTGGGGATAGGCTTCAGAAATCTCTCTAACAAGTTCCTCAAGCAATTCAGAAGCAGCCAGTTTGTTCCCAGCCTGAGGACTGGCATTTGAGAATCAAAGGGCCACTCTGTCTTTCTTGACCCCCGAATCCTATAACATCTCCCTTTCTCCACTATCCATGTAGCCCTAACCATTTTCTCTTAGCAACCAAAAATCAATAACCAAGCTCACCCATCCTGAGAGTCTCACCATGAGACAAAGACATGCTTGCAAAACATTCATCAAATATTAAGCTCTGCTGCATATTAAAACTTTCCCTAGCCAATCAGTCCCCATCTTCAAATAAGTGACCATGTCTGCAACTCTAAGTCAATGGAGATGTACTTCCTGGACACTGTTTTGCCCAGTGTTGGACTCTCATCTTTCAGCTGTCTTTGTGTCTTCTTGGTATTTTGGAATCTCGTGCTCTCAGATGGCCTGATTCTGCTCTTTCTGTCATGCTGACCCCACCTTCAGGATCCCCTTCTGGGGAGTGTTTTGTAAAGAAGCTGTTAAAGTAAAACAAGCAGATTTGAGAAGACTGCCATCTGGTTTCCACGCTGCAGAGGCTCACATGAGCCTTGAAAATATCTGTCCATCGGGTGGGGTTGGGGGTAGAAGGTCCTGGGATTGGCTGACAGGGAAGGGCTGCCTAGCGGACTTTCCACCCTGGGAGCTCCTGCAGTCAGACCCTGTCACTGTAAGCTGAGAGAAAGAGCATCCCCTTGTAGCAGAAGAGTCTGTGACATCTGAAGTCTTAAGCAACCACCTCATTTTTACATTCCATATCCCAGAGGCACGCACTGTACAGCCACCTTCGTGGCACCTCAGAACTGTGAGGGAACAAGCTTCCTACCTGATCCCTGGCATTCTGCCCTCTTGCTTGTGTTTTCTGTCCAGACTCCTGGGGTGACGAAAGGACCAGAGTTTTCAGCTGTACATTCACATGTGTATCATTTTAGTCATTTGCATGTTATATGCCATGTGTATTTTATGTATACTTAAAACATAGGTTTATTTTTCTTATTTGATGAAGACAAAGAAAAAGTCAGGCTATGAAAATGTAATTAGACTTTTAAAACATGGAATTTTGGAGCTAAAATAAATCCTAAAGATTATCTAAAACAACCAGCCCTCTTTTAGGGGATAAAGTAGAGGTGCACTCCTGTCTCCCCGTTTCCTAAGAATTTTCCTTTGGGGATGGGAAAAGAGCTCTTACCATGCTCTGCCAGGCCTCTGCCCCTCTGGGAAGATGTAGTCCTCCAGCATATACAAGTCACACATCTTGCATTTGGTGGGGACAAACCCAGCTTGTGCAAGATTCATACCTCATACCCCGGCAGTGAAGAGTGGTTTCTGGAGAAAGCAAAGACTAGAAGAGAACCCTACAGGTTTCTTCCTCTTCCATTGACAGTGACCCCATAAAACCAATCTGCGGTCACCCTCACTGAAGCCAGAGCAGGTATCGCACACCAGAAGCCCCCGACTCTGTCTGTCTCCCCACCGGGCCCTGTCCTAGTCTGAGAATGGCAGGACTGTGCTGGCCAAGGCAGCAGCAGCGCAGTGGCTGCTCCTGGGGTCACCTCAGCTCCAGCTTCTCTCCTAGTCCAGGTGTCCCCTGCCTCGCCCCCAGCAAGCTGAACCATGAGTCAAAGACCACGGCCCCCTGACCCACCAGCTGACCCCAGCAGCGCTCCTTCCTCTTTCTTCATGACTTTCCATTCCATCGGATGTCATTTGTTGGCCAAATGATCTGGGTCACTTGCTCATGTTCTCTGGCACTCAGTATCCTCGTCTGGAAACAGGAATCCTGGTGCCCATCTCACAGGGTTGCTGTGAGGACAGAAGGGGTCGTGCGGTGAGCACTCTGGCCATGGGCCGATGGCTCTTCCTCACCAGCAGTGGCCTCCTCTCAGGAAGACACATCTTCTGCTTTCTTCTCTCACTTCAAAAGAAGCGGCCATGTTCTCCAACAACAGGGACATCAACACACCCAGGTGGTGCAGAACTTGGGTCGGAGTCTCTCTGCTTCTCTTGGGATCTGCGTGAACTCATACCCGTGTGCCATAGCCACACATTTGGAAATGTCCTCACCAACTTGACATTTGAAAGGGAATTCTAAACCTAGGCCACATTTTCAACTCTGCAGATAATTCAGCTGTTTCTCTCTCCTGCTACTTCCGCTTATTTCCCCTGAACATTACGTTGTAAATGCATTGACACACTGACATTTCAAGCTCTTTTAATTTTAAGCTGTTTCTCCTTGAAGATTTCTCACCACCAATCCCTGTCTGCTCCCTCTCAGGGATGAAAATATCAGAGGGAGAAGGAAGCAAGTCATGTAACTAAAAAGAGAACTGCATGTTTGAGGAACATAGACCGCATTGTTGGCCTGTGGAAAAGACAGACCACTGCTGTCAACTGTGTGGCCACTGTGCAAATCCAGAGGCCCTGAGTCTCAGTGGGCAGTGATCAGATGGAAAAGAAGAAGAAAAATAAAAATTGAAGAAGGTGCTATTTTCAAACAGAGTACATATTTGGGTTTTTAAAAAAAGGAGAAAAATGCCTGAAATTTAATAATTATTTCAAAAGAGAAAAAAGAACACAGATGGAGGAATTTCCCTGTGCCCTTGGTCATGCCATCTGCCTTATAAACACTTATTTTAACACTTTTAGTTACATTTTAAAACCACTATAATTATATTTTCAGTTGATGAATTTATTTGTCAATATCATAGTTATTTTGACCAGATCCTATCCTCCAGGTTTCAAATGGGGAATAGAATAAAGAAATATAATGGTCTTGGCAACTTCACTCAGTGAAGACACAAGGCATCTTCCCCCACACAGTACTTTTGCTAAGGAGAGCTAATATTTATGGAGCATGAATTCTGTGCCCTGCACAGTTCTCAGTACCCCCTCAAGCCACCTCCCTTGCACGACACTCCTGTGAGCCATGTTATGCCTTGTTCCTTAGAGCTGAAGTCTGTCTGGGAGGTGGCCAACCCCTGCCTCTGATACTGACTTGGCTGCACCTGGAATGTGGCTGTAAATCTCAGGTCTGGACCGTGGGTTTCTAATCTGCAAGTGTGACACCCCACTGAATCATCTCAGAGGACTCCGCCCCCTCCAAAGTACCCGGATTTGGGGCTTCTATGTCTTTTTTTTCTAGAAAACTGGATTTTAAAATTCATAGAATATTTTAAAATGGAAAACAGGGAAGACTACTGGAACAAAGCCCTTGGTAGTGTCTGAGGGTGCAGAACAGGGTGCCGGCTGAGCTTGGCTTGGGAGTCACGAGTTTCTATCTCAAGAAAGAAAGAATCAGAAATTGTGGATAAGGAGGTTAGCATGATTCAAAATGAAAAGTAAGTCTAAAAGCCAGAAAAGGATAGGATGGGAAGAGATTTCCAGGATAGGTAAGTGAGAAACGGGGCAAGGGAGTTGAGCACCATGACATGTTTTCCCTTTTAGAAGACCATCTGCTGAAATGGAACACAAGAACACAATGGGATTGAAGGATAAACAAAGCAAAGAAAATTCTGAGAAGTCTTCAGACAGAGCAACTTCCAGAGCAGCCAACTTCCTCAGCCAGGCACAGTGGCACAGGCCTGTAATTCCAGTGGCTCTGGAGGCTGAGGCAGAAGGATAGCGAGTTCAAAGCCAGCCTCGGCAACTGTGAGTTGCTAAACAACTCAGTGAGACCCTGTCGCTAAATAAAATATGAAATAGGGCTGGGGATGTGGCTCAGTGATCCAGCGCCCCTGAGTTCAATCCCTGGTATTCCCCCCACAAAATAAAATAAAAGGGAAAAGTGTGCCTTCTCTTCTGTCTAGCAGAAGTCTGTTGAGGGCTCACTGGCTATGCGATGTGGTCCAACCTCCACACAGTAGAGAGCCACAGAAAGGGGTAAGGTGGATGTTGGGGACGGAGGCTTCGTAGCCCTTGGGCACTGAGTTAGTGGCTTCTGTCAAAGGGGACAAGAAGCAATGGCAGGGATGGGCTCCGTGGTGGAGCACTTGCCCAGCCTGCAGGAGGCCTGGCTCAACCCAGCTCTGGCTATGAGTGAGCTCCAGAGGGGATCCCGGAACTCTGCTGCCCTCCCATCCCTACTGCTCACAGGTGGAGAGGCCAGGGTGCACAGAGGCCAGGCAGGACAAGGTCATCACGCCAAAGATACTCTCATTTACTATCTTAAATATGTGAATAAGCCAAGAAAAAGAAGAATAAATTTCCCAAAGAAATAACTAATCAGCTACTTTTGGACCCTTCAGTCATCCAGTCATTGCTGTTTATGCTTTGAGATGGGTTTCTTTGTGGCCTTGAACCCGTGATCCTCCTGTCTCTGTCTCCTGAGTTGCTGGGATCACCACGCACCACTGCACCAGCTAAGCAATCTGTTTTCAAGGTCATGGTATTAATTTATCATGTCTTCTAAAACTGCTGATTATGTGTAAGAAATTGTGAATCAGCTGAATAAGCTTAAGTCTATTGTCTTTATATTGTCCAATTTAGGGTCTAACACTAATGACAAGATTCTAAAATACAAGCATTAAGCAGAAGAAAATACATATTTAAAAAAACCACTTAACAAACACAAAGTGCCCTCCTTAAAGGAAAGCAGCAACATCACAAGGGCCTGGAAAACTGTAGAAAATCAACCCAGAGCTATTTTTGGCAGTTGTAATTTTTTAAATGTTATCTGTTAAAAGTGAAAAAAATGAATCAGAGGTGAAATGAAGATTCATCACTGGGAAAGAAAAAAAATTGCATGAATTTTTAGTGACTTACTGTTTATGTATTTTCATTAGTTATTATTTTCTTTTTTAAAAAAAGAGAGAGTGAGAGAGAGAGAGAGAGAGAGAGAGAGAGAGAGAGAATTTTTTAATATTTATTTTTTAGTTTTCAGCGGACACAACATCTGAGGATCAAACCTGGGCTGCATGCATGCCAGGCAAGCGCGCTACCGCTTGAGCCACATCCCCAGCCCTAGTTATTATTTTCATTGTACACATTTGTGGGGGGGGGCAATGTGACAGTGACTTATATATGCAGTGTCTAAGGATGATTAGGAAGTTCACATTTAAATGAATGTCTTGTGTGTGTGTGTGTGTGTGTGTGTGTGTGTGTGTGTGTGTGTGTGTGGTGCTGATTGAACCCAAGGCCTTGAGCACACAAAGCAAGCACTCTATCAGCTGAGCTATATCCCCAGGCCCTGAGTGCTTTAATTTAGCTCCTACATCTATAACCTACAATAGTTGCCATGTCTCATTTTCAGAAATGGCAAAAATCTGCAAGGAGACAAAGAGGGGAAATACTTTGAAAGTTATTTTATAGCTAGAAGCTGGGACTTAGGCAGTGATCCAGCCTCTGTGGCCCTGGTCACCTGCACCATCCATGGCCCAAGGCTGAGGGTGGAGCGTGGCATGGCTGGTGTCCTCTTCCATCTGAGATGGAGCGTGGCCATCGCTTGGTCCCTGCCTTCCTGAGCACAGCCGGCTCCTTGCCAGCTGTCCTGCCCTTGGTCCCTCCTGGGATCCTGGAAACCATGAGCCCCAGGGACTTGAACAGGTGGCGGCCATGTATCCTGCTGCTGTGAGAGAGCCCTCAGGTTGCGCGGTCCCTAAACAGCAGCCCTCTGTTCCTCAGTCTGGAAGCCTGGAATCCAAGGTCAGGCGCTGGCAGTTCCAGGCTCTGGCAGGGCCATGTCTGAGTACTGTGCCCATGTGGCAAACGGCATGGAGAGGCACAAAGGTCAGACGCCATGGCAGAGGGCTCTCCTAAAGGCCTGAGCCCACTCGCCTGGTCACCTCTGGAAGGCCCTCCTCTTCTACTCCTGTCCTGGGGACTGCATTTTCTCCAACGAGAGTAGGGGATACAATCTTTCTGCCACACAGCCCTGTGATTAAAGATGGAAGCCAACACCTGGCTGTCCCCAGTCTGGTGGGCAGCATGTGCATCCAGGGAGAGGACCCGAAAGCTGGCGACGCTCCTCCTGGGGGTTTTCCCCATCAGGCCAGACGTGCCTGAGAGTCTCTGCAACCTGCCAGACATCCTGCCTTGGGAAAGGGGGCTCTCTGGTGGCTTTGAGGATGAAGCGGGAAAGGCTGCAGTTAGGTCTGAGCCCTTTCAGAACTCCAGGCCCCTCTCATGAGAGGTCCTTCTGAGCTGCTGATGGGTATAGACCACCTGTGGCGCTTGGCCCCTGGGGCAGCAGCTGT
Source organism: Ictidomys tridecemlineatus (assembly GCF_052094955.1). NCBI lineage: Eukaryota > Metazoa > Chordata > Mammalia > Rodentia > Sciuridae > Ictidomys > Ictidomys tridecemlineatus. Next base: position 1,258,339 of record NW_027522848.1, on the reverse strand, counting down.
CCCCACAGTCCATCTCTGCCCTGTCTGAGAAGGGCTCTGGCTATTCTGAAGAGGAGTTTCATTTGGATCTGATTGCTTCTCTGCAGCACTTACTGTGAGGCAGGATTGTTTGGGAGCTAGTCTGGGGCATTTGGAGCTCACGTTTTTAGCAAAGATTTCTCCCTCCATTTTATCTGCTGCCTCCACAGTCACCTTGTCCAGCCACCGCTAATTCTCTGGGTCACTGCGACTGCTCCTGATTGGTTGTTGTGAATCCTCCTCTTCCCCACCACCTCAGCTAGGGACCTTGCCATGCCCACAGCCCTATACTTTCCCCCTTCTTTCTCTACTAGGCATCACGACCTGTGCAGTTCCTGGTCTCTGCCCAGTCTCTCTCCCCCTCACCTCCTCTTCCTGCTTCTTGCCCACCACCCAGGCCAGCTTTTTCCCATGGATCTGCTGGTGCCCTCTGTGGACGCCTTTCTGTCATCACCTCCTATGGCCTGGCTCTGACTTGTCAGTCAATTCAAGCACCCCCTTGCAGTGGACAAGGCATTGCCATCTCCGCAGTGTGGGCTCCTGGAGGCCAGAAGCTAGGGCCCCAGGAGTCTTGTCCAGGGCTTGGCACTCATCAGAGCTCAGCCCACATCTAGGATGAATGCCACTGACCCTGACAGAGAAGGGCTGCCTGCCACTGGTGGCTGGATCTTGTTTCTTCTTCCATTTTTCTTTCCTGGCTGAGCCTCCCCTTGGCAGAGGGGGATGGGGAGGACAGGGGTCTTTGTTCCTCCTCCAGATGGCTGAAGCTGGGACGGAGCTCAGCAGCTGTGTTTGGGTGAAAGGCGAGAGAGCAGATGGCCTGGTGTCTGTTTGCAGACAGCCCGAGAGGTCACAGCCCTGTGCAAGGAACAGTAGGGTAGTGGAGTGGGGCAAAAGCCAGGCCCGGCCACCGAGACAGCATTCACTGCTCAAACACTGGCCAGTGTGATCTCAAGGCAGCAAAGAGAGAATACTTTATGGATCTCATGTTCCTGGTGGTGGCTTTTAACATTGCAATCCAAACAAAGCCTTTCCTATGTGAAAACTCCCTTAATTACTATCATTTAAAAATTTTCTGCAAATTTTGCCAGCCATTGAAATAGTCACCCAACCAATGCTGGTGGTAGGAGGATGGGGAGCAGAGGAGGGGGCTTCTTCAGTGTCTAGAGTATCTAGAACCAGAACATGACCTAAGGCCTGAGCATTTGTGTGAGGACAGAGGTCACATGCCAAGACTCAGATGCACTCACTGACGTTCTCCACTCAACAGCCAGCACTCTGACTTAAAGGAGGGGCGGGATCCTTGGAGAACCAGGGCTGAGCGAGGGGCAGCACCACCACCTCCCTCTCTCCTCCCCTGACTCAAGGCCATCACACCCGTGTCCCTAGGATATACACCTGGCTTTCCTTAGGATGCCAATTTCCACACACGCTCATGGACAGCCCCCTCCCAATCCGGGATTCCTCATTCTGCTCTTTCCCATATTAAAAGCCCAAGCTCTGACCTGAAGCCACCTTCCCATCTCTGCTTGCAGTACGATCTATCACCAGTCAGCATGCCGTATTGCTAGCACACTGCATGGTCTCCTCCACTAGAGCTGCTTTCCTGATTGACACAGCTAGTGGTCTACTATCAGGTGTCTTGTGCTCTACGCGCTCACACGCTGCCCCTCATATGATGATCAGCACAGGAGACTTCCTTACCCCTCATTGTCACCAGCACACGAGTGATACATTCTGCTAAGGTGTTCCCACAGCCATAACCCTAGGTGAGGGGGATTCTTAGGCTGCACCTCCATCCCCAGGGACCTCTGTCATGCGGGCAGCTAGTTGTCTCCTGAAGTGTGGTTGCCTGGCAGTGACCACATGCTGGTTTGGAAAGTCTGTAACAAAGGAACACACCCTTGTGGCTTAATGACAGAAATGTATCCTCCGAGTTCTGCAGCCTAGACGTTCAAAATCAAGGCATTGGCCTCAAAATAACTTTTAACAATCACAAGGAATCAAAATCCACTGAGAATCAAAGAGGCCTTTCAGCAAGGAAAGTAGAGTTGTCTTGTCGCCCCTCACCAAACGCACATTCCCACCTGGCAGGCAGAGGGGACCTCAGAACCTGGTTCCTCAGGCCAGATTCCTCCCTCCTGCCTGCTCCCCAGGGGCTTGAGCTTAAGCTGTCCAGCACAATGGCCATGAGCCATACGTGGCCACCACCACAAACATTCAAATGAAATAAAACTAAACCAGCCAAACGTGAAACCCACCACCATACCAGCCCCTTTGTGGGCTGGGCGGGCCATGGTGCCAGTGGATATTGTTCAGGATGACACCAACACAGAGTGCTCTACCATTGCAGAAAGTTCCACAGAGGTTCTCCTGAGGACCCGCAAGGCTCCAGACCAGCCTAGACTTGCTGGATCTCATGACTGAACTGACCCATTGTCAGGATGTGTTATTTGGTTGGTTTGGACTAATGTGCATTTGAGCAGCCATGGAGCACAGGATGGAAGTGATTTGGTCCATGAAATGGTCATGGAGAACTGGAAGTGTGGACAGTCGGAGCGGACACTGGGGGCACCAGGGCCGGGCTGAGCACTGGGCCTCTGGTCTCGGTCCTCACAACAGCCCTAGTATCATCCTGCTGGCGAAAGAGTAAGGTGATAGCAGCCGTGGGAGGGCCCTCAGTGCTCGGCTACTCCAGCTCAGGGTTCGTGGGTCAGACTTGGGTCAGACTGCCTGGTACTTGAGCAAGTACCTGTCCTCTCTGTGCTTCGGTCTCTCATCTGTAAAATGGATCTTAGAGATTGTTGTGAAGTTGAGTCAAGTATTGAGAATCCAGACAGCATTAATGCTTTGATTATTTACTGCAGGCGAGAAAGATCCAGGGCATCACTGGCTTGTCCAGTTACGGCCCGCCCAGTGCTCGCTCTCACACTGAGGCAGCCTCTTGCCCAGAGTCACATGGCCCCGCCCACTGCAAGCTTTTGCTAGCCTGCCCCGTTTATCTTAGCCAGCCATCAGTATCATGGACAGCCACACTTCTGCATGGGCACTGTTGGAGGGACTGCCCCACAGAGTGGCCAGCGGCCAGTGACATGGCACATAACCCAGATGACCTCGAGGCCCCATTTCTTCCAGCATCATCGGATGATTGAACTATGGAAGCAGAAGCAGGTTTCCCTGTTAGATAAAGGAGAATGGATCTCATGGCCCAGTGGGAACACAAACATTCGGATCTCGTTGTAGTGGAGAGTTGAATGGTGGTGACTATAAAATGGCAGAGAGGGAGGAATGATGGTGACGGCTTATCGATGAGCACTAAGTTACAGTTACAGGGGAGCAAAGAGGTCTGGTGCCTCTCTGCACAGGACAGCCACTGCAGGGACCCCAAAGCATTGGATGTAAATGTAACGTATTTCTTCAAAGAGCTAGAAGAAAGAATTCGGAATGTTTGGACCATAAAGAAATGATATCTGGTTGAGGTGATAGGTATGTTTAACCTGATTTAAATATTGCACAAAATATACAACTGTAGAAACACCCCCTGGTACTCCATTAATATGGACAATTTTTATGTATCTGTTAAAAATAAATTAATTTTTTTTGGTAGTAGGGTAAGAACTGAGGGGGGGGGAAAGAGACACACATAAAAAAAGAAAAAGAAGAAGAAAACAAAACTCCACAAACATTAGTTACTAGACTGGCCACTCCAAGTGGAGAGCTACACAGTTCCTACCACGTTTATGACATAATGCCCGGAGGCCTGAGCTCCCAGCGTGGTGAGTTCAAGTGGTCCATGGAAGGCAAGGCGTTGGGCCTTTCCGGCCTGCCCTCTTTGGCTCACCCCCGTGCTCACCCATGCGGCTCACATTAGAGTTCTTGGGTGTCTTAAGGGGATGTCAACTCACTGAGGGCTCATGGGTTGGGACCCGACTGCTTCGAGTACTGAAGAGGAAAATTGTCCTTGACCTCAACTCCAGAACGACTGGGCGACCCCTGAGCAGCCCATTGAGCTTCCTCTTGGGAACGCTGACCATGTAACTCACATGTTTCCTCTTCTGCTTGTCTGCTGGGAAAGTCAGGACCAAATTTGCAACCGATTTCTGGCAAAATGAACTATACACCGTGACATCTATTTTACACAGACCCTCCCTCCAGTAACTTTTCTTAGCTTTTCCTACTTGGATTTTCCATTATTCAATTCTTAGCACTATACAGGATACAGGACATAAATAAGAAAGGTGGTCTCTGTCGTTTCAGGACCTAGGAAAGCCATGGACACATCCCCATATTCAGTGTTCTCCAAAAGGCTTAGGTCTTCTCATTTTGCTATTTCCTGTGGTGTGCCGAAGACCCTTGTGCCATGCAGAAGTGCAGTGCCACAGGAGGTGAGGCAGAGAAGGCACTGGTTATTAAAAAAAAAAAGAGAACCCAAAGAATACAAGAAAAGAATAAGAACTGAGGCTTGTCTTGGGGCCCTAGAGACCAGTTTGCCTGAGCCAGTCCTGAACACTTGTCAGCCCCTGTGGCACAGGCACCAGGTGGCCTTCTGCACTGCAGCTTGGACATCTCCTTATTTGAAGGGCTCCATAGCAGCGAGTCCCAAGCTGTGGTGTGTGTGCAGACCGACCACCAGGGTGCTTGTTAAAACTAGTTGGGGTGGCAGACCTGGGGGCAGCTGAGAGTCTGCTTCCTTGACAAGCTCCCAGGTGAGAAGGAAGCTGCCTGCCCACGGTCCAGCGCTTGAGCATGGAGGATCTACAGGATTTGTGTGGCAGCCCCCAGCAACGGGAGGTCCCCAGCTTAGCACCTGTGCCATCTCATCAGTTTCACTAGTGCAGGTCTCTGAGGCCTAGCCTCTGTTTCCTTCCAAACCTTGCTTGGATTTTCCTGTTTCCTCATGGAAACACGAAATGGAGCAGCCACTAGTGATCAGAGACAAATTAATTCATAATAGCCAGAAAGTGGGAAAATGCAAATGCCCACCAACCGATGAATGCATAAAAACATGGGGTATCCACGGAGTGCTATTCAACAATAAAAATGAATGAATTCCAGACACACACTGAACATGGAAGAAGCCTGAGAATACGATGAGTGGAAGACACCAGCCACATGTCACTAACAGATTTTATTTTTGATGTGATTAAGAGTCTCCTAAGATTAGATTGTATCAATTTTTGCACAATCCCATGAATATGCTTAAGAACTGAATTCTATACTTAACTGGGTGAATTTCATGACATGTGAATTATATCTCAAAGATGATTAAAAGCATCTGGGCACAGTGGTGCACACCTATAGTCCCAGCAACTCAGGAGGTTGAAATGGGAGGATCCCAAGTTTGAGGCCAGCCTCAGCAACTTAGCAAGACCCTGTCTACAATTTGGAAAAAAAAGAAAGGGCTAGGAATGTAACTCAGTGGTAGAGCACCCTGGGTTCAATCTGTACTACTAAAAATAAATAAATACAAATAAGAGATGATAAAAGTCTCATGGGGTGGAAAGAGACGCTGCCCTCCACCTTTGTCCATTCAGGTGGGAATTCTCTGGTCCCAGTGGGGTTATGCTTGCCCCTCTCCCTGCTGGGAAGCCCTTCACTTCATGAGGTACTGTCTCTGGCTTGGGGCTATTTAAAGTAACCTCACCCTAGGGTTTTTGAGTATGCTGAAATAGTGGGGTTTTCATTAGTTGTGAAACTTTGGAAAAATTTCAAGACCAAACCTAATTAATGGGCATTCCATCTGATGTTGTGACAGAGTGTGCCCTTGCGTTAGTGGTATCAGTCGTGTTGTGACAACAATCTGCTCCATTTGAGTTAAAAAAATTCCAGGTGCTCGGGTCGATGGACTTTTCCTGGCTTGTTAACTATGCTTCCGTTCCCATGGAGCATCTCTCAGTTCTGGAACTCACCAGAAGGACTGGGTTGAGAAATGTGCATCAGGTCTCAATGGTTTCTAAGACCATTAACCCAAAGGTAAATTTTCTGTAGCAAACATAAATTTTAAAATGTAAGTAGCGTTTTGAATGTGTGTCTGCAACAGAACTGCTCCACCGCGATACAAAGCACCCTTAGCTGATGGGTGTGGGTCTCCTGTGCTGGCTTGTGCGTGAGTACAGAGGCCGGTTGCTTACCAGGAATGACTGGCAACGGGCCACCTGTGCCTCCCCTGACTTCTACTGCAGTCCTTCCCAGGCAGTCTCCATGGACCACGCCCAGAGCTGCGCAGGTGAAGCTGGCTTAGGTATTGCTATTTGTCTTAAAAATCCCAACACTCCTGGGATGAGCAGGGTATTTAGCACCTTTGAGTCACTAACACCTTGGCTACTCCATTCCTTGAATTTGTTTAGCAGACCCCTTTTGTCTCCCTGATAACTTGGAACAGACCCCAACAGGAAGGCCGGGAGTCCTGATGGGAATAAAGAGGCAGAGAGGACAGAGCAAGGGACTGATGGCAGACCTTGGGCTCATCCAGGGCCATTGCTATTTGTTCAGAGCTTTATTTTTTTTATTTGCAAAAGAGAATCATAGAGGTGGTTACCTGTGCCTGCAGCTTCCCAGGTGAGGGGTCAGCTGACTATGAACTGAGAGAGGTATTACCTGAACAGATCTTGTCGAAGGTTCTAGAGACCTTTAGGTGCCCAAGAGACCACCTCACCTCCAGCACGCCAGACCTGAGAGGTCCTATTTTCTACCTGCTGACCGAGGAAAACACTAATGTGCTGGGAGCTGCTCTGGAAATACACGCCCTTAAGCCCCAAGCAAGAGAAACTGAACAATTACTACGCCCCACAATAACCTGGCCTTTCCCTAGGTTAGGATAATGAGGCGTGGCTCCAGGAGTAGGTGTTGAGGCGTGGCTCAAGGAGTAGGTGTTACCTGGTGGGGTTGAGTTACACTCACCTGTTCCTTTATAATCTGATCCCTTTGCCCTTTTGGGGAGAGAATGTTCCATGGAACCTCCCCTTCTGTGGCTCCTATATAAGAATAAAGAATTCCAGTGGCTCTCTCTCTTTCCACGCACCCCTAAGGTCAGAGAGCCATCTAGGATTTTGAAAAAGTACTTCTGTGGATTGCGTGCTTTCTTCGCCGTTTTCTTAAATTATTGGAATAGTCAGATTTTGTGAACCCAGCATTAGGTCGCCAGCTAGGATAGATGGTAACACTAATGGGTCCTTCTTAGGATTTTCCCCCTAACCTCCTGTTGTGAAATTTTTCCATAATATGAAATGCTTAAAGGAGTTTACAGTGAGCACACATAAACCCATGGCCCAGATTCTACCATTAACCTCTCCCTGTGTTTTGTATCGCTTTATCATGTATATGTCCACCTAGTTCGGATTTTTTTCAAAAATTGGTTTTGCCTTTTATTATGATAATTTATCTGGCAACCAGGGGGAAATAAATAAGGGTGGATTTTTGTTTTTGGCAACCCAGTTGGGCCTATTATGTCTAATAAGAACCTCAAATGCCAACTCCCCAAACCCCTTCTCTCCCCTCTTAAAAGAAGGAGCTTCATTTAGTATTTGGGAGAAACAAAGGATGGAACCGGAGATTAGCTGTGTTTTTGTGTCAGCATCCTTGTCATCCACAGAGAGGGGTGTGTGTGTGTGTGTGTGTGTGTGTGTGTGTGTGTGTGTGTGTGTGTTTTCCCTCAAAGAGAAAAGACTTGATGTTTACAGCCTTAAAATAAAACAAAAACATATAAGAAAAATTAAATAGCTTTGAATATGGGTTTAAAGTGTTCTCTTTGCTCCTGAAAAAAGAAAAATTCCCAGGGAAAAAGTCACTATCTTAAATCCAAGAGGACACTTGCCCAGGACTATGGCTTCTGCCTCCAAGGCAGAGCAGGCTTTGGAGGACCCCAACCTGCAGGGGTGACCAGAACCCCTCCACGGGTCCAGCCTCCGCTGGACTTGCTGGGCAGGTCATGGCCTGCGCTACTGTTCACAACAGTTTGCCTTAAGGTGACTTGTTTTTTGACTTCTACATGTATTTTCAAAAGAAACTTTGAATCATCCTCATAAGTGGAAAACCAGTATTATTTGCCACAGAGAGGACTTTAAAGTCAGTGCCATAAAAACCAGTCTCACTAACTCTGAGCTCAGACCTGAGCTCAGCCCTGTTGCTCGACTCCTAGGACCTCTGAACCGGGTCTATTCACTGTTTGCCTAAGAAAAGGACATTAGCAAGTCCAGCAGGAGTCAGAACTCTGAGGGGACTTCTTGGTTTCATCAGGGGTCCAGGGAAGGTTAGGGAGGACTCTAATCCTTAGCACCAGATTCCATGCAGATGACATGGGGTCCTTGCACTGTGTTGTGCACACTATGATGCTCCTGTACACCGGGATGCTCCTGCACACCCTGGTGCTCCTGCACACCCTGATGCTCCTGAACACCCTGGTGCTCTTGCACACCATGGTACTCTGGCACACTCTGGTGTTCCTGTACATCCTGATGCTCATGCACACCCCAGTGCTCCTGCAGACACCAGTGCTCATGCAAACCGTGATGCTCCTGTAAACCGTAATGCTCCTGCACACTCTGGTGCTCCTGCACACCCTGATGCTCCTGAACACCATAGTGCTCCTGCAGACCCTGGTGCTCCTGCACACCCTGGTGCTCCTGCACATCCTGGTGCTTGTGCACACCCTAGTGCTCCTGCACACCGTGGTGCTCCTACATATTCTGTTCCTCATGCACACCGTGGCGCTCTTGCACACCCCGGTGATCCTGCACTCCCTAGTGCTCCTAAACATCCTGGTCCTGCAGACCCTAGTGCTTCTGCACATTCCAATGTTCCTCTGGTGATCCTGCACACTCTGATGCTCCTGTACACCCCAGTGCTCCTGAAGAAGCTGGTGCTCCTGCACACCCTGATGCTCCTGTATACCCTGGTGCTCATGCACACCCTGATGCTCGTGCACTCCTGGACAGAGCTCTACAAGGTACTGAGCACCCTCTGCACCCTCTGGCGATATTTTTGTGATCCTCCAATACCGACTTATCTTTGGAATGAAGTTCCAGGACCATGTGCCTTCTGGTCTTCTCAATTACCAGCTGGCCTCCTTATTACTTTCCATTACAGGGCAGCTGCAGCCATTCAGATCTGGGTCATTGACTGTCCAGGTGACACTGGAGCATCCCCAAGGTTCTCATCTTCTGATTGTTCCCCCACCTTCCCCTCATTCTCCACAGTTCCTGCCTGGGATACCCCTCTATCCCTGCCCAAGGACTGGCTAGGAGTCATATAAGGGAACAATGGCTGGAGGTGAAGCCATTGGCCAGGTACTCCTCATCCCACTGTGCCCTGCGAGTCCTAGCCCCAGTCCTAGCTTCTACCATCTTCTAGAAACACTGTCTCCTCCCAGGTGCCTCAGCACGTGGAAGCAATGAATCCTGGAGCTGAGGACTCACCTCAGTGGATCAGCACTCCTTGTCTGATCCGGAGTGTTCAAAAAGTAAAATCATGACATATTGAATAGAAGAACACAGCTGAAGCAGTGCTTGGGGAGAAATTTTGAGTTTTAAAATAAGATTGAAAATCAATGATTTAAGTTTTCATCTCAAAAAGCTAGAAAAGAAATGCACATGAAACAAACAAGCAGACAGGAAATAAGAGGAGAAATCTATAGAAAAAGTGGTAGAAAGGAAATAAAAATAAAAATTAAAAAAAAATTGGCTCTTTGAAAAGATGAATAATATTGATAAACCCTGAGCATAGGATCAAGAAGTAAAACTCAAGTTGCCCTATCAGAAAGACAAAGAGGAGACACAACTACATATGCTAAAAAGAAAAAAAAAATTAAAGTCTAGTGGAATAATATTGCAACTTAATGCCCCCAAATTTGCCAACAATGCTGAAATGGCCAAATTCATTTGAGAACTACAAAATACATGAATGTGAGAGGAAATAGAAAAATACATAATTTCTAGATTTATTAAGGAAGTTGAATTGGTAATTAAAGGCTCCTTGCATCCTAAGAAACAACAAAATTGAAGGATCAGATGACTTTGCTGGTGAATTTCCCTAAACATTGAAAAGAGAATTAAAAGACTTTTCAAGAGGAAAGAGTAAACAATTCCAAACCTTAGAGTTTTATGAGGCAAGCATGACCTTGATGAAAAACAACAATGAAAAGAAACTTCCAAGGACATTTTAAGAAAGAAATATTGTAGGTCACTATGTTTTAAGAACAAAGACATTAAAGTTCCAAACAAAATAATATTAGTAAATTGAATTCAGTGATAAATAAAAGAGATTATACATTATGACCAAATGAAGTTTTACAAAATTACAAAATTGATTTGTCACTTGAAAATCAATGTAACCTATCAAATTAATAGCATATAGGAAAAATCATAGGATCCCTTTAATATATGTAAAAAAATCCACAAAATTTCATAGTTATTTGTGATAAAACCAATAATAAGGATGAGACAAGAAATGTTTTAATGTGATTGTTGGAGTTGAGAGTATGAAGAGCACAGAAAGCTTTTTGTTCCAGGAGGTGGAATAAGGACTCTAAAGAATGTGATAACAAAGGAATCAGAGAGGGAAAACTGACCATTTCCCTTGCCTCCAATCTTTAGGTGAGGATCAGAGCAGAGGGAACTTGGTTGCAAAGTAAAACAGTGTACTTATAAAACACAGGAGGCACGCAACCCATGGTGTGTCTTTTTCTTGCTTGTAGGCATAGGGTGGCTCTCTGCTTTGTCCTGTCCTGCTGTTGCCTGAGGAGCATATGGGTAATAAAAAGTCCAAGCCCTCTATTTTTAGTCCTCCAAGCTCTTTCTTGGGACCAGTAAACCATATCCTGGAGTTAAACACACATAAAGAGTACCTGTAGTAAATATCCATGACTAGTGTCAAATAAATGATACAATGGTGAACTTATCTTTTATGCTAGAAGTGAAACAAGGAGGTTCCTATTAGCACTTGTATTAAATGTTTTGTTGGAGGAACTAGCTAGTGCTCTAAGGCAAGAAAAAAATAGAAAGTTTAGAAGTGATACCATTTTTATTCACAGATGATATGATTGTCTATAGATAGATTTATGTAATGACTTTGTCAAATTGTATTACGCAATATTTAATTTTCTTCCCAAATTGACCTATAGATTCACTGGAATCAACATTAAAGTTCTAGTTGATTTGTGTGTGTGTGTGTGTGTGTGTGTGTGTGTGTGTGTGTAAATTTGTAACATTTATATAGACATGCAAATGACCTAGTAGTCAAGATGATCCTAAAGAAAAACACAAAGTTGGTGGATTTATACACCCAAATTTCAAGATTTACCATAAAGCATCAGAGATTCAGACACCTTGGTAATTCCTGAGGATAGGCAAGTGAACCAGCAAAATAAACCACAGAACCTAGAAATAGAGCCACACATATATAATCACTTGATTGGCAATAACAATACTAAGGCAAAAGTGGATTCTTTTCAATGAGATGATACCAAATACCATGGGAGTGCTTACATTGAAAGAAAAATTATACAAATTACTGGTTGGGATTTTAAGCAAGTGGAAACTTACACACTGCTGGTGAATGCATGCATTCCTACGAGCCCTAGAAACCTGTTTGGGCTTGAATATGAATGCTAAATATACAACTATTTTTAGACTCAGCAGTCTTACTCTGGAGTATGTAACCCAGAGGAATAAGGCAAGCTTGTAGCTAGTAGAAGACAAGAATGTTCAAAGCAATTTTTTGTGTTTTTTTTTCATAAAATCCCAAATTGGAAACAATCTAGATGTTTATCAGTGAAAAAAATAGGTAAATAAATTCTGGCCTATTTATACAGTGGGATACAAAATACAGTAACTGTTAGGGGACAGTCAGATGAGGATGGTGGGAACCCAAGGTTAAGAGATCAATTCTATAAGATGTGCCTACTGCGCTAACCCCACATGCTTTCTTTGCAAAAAAGCAATTTACCTGCAGCTCTGCCTGACCTAAGTGGACAGGGTATGTCACATTCCTCAGCAAATTACTGTTCTCTGTAAGGAAATGCAGGCAGGCAACAACATTGTTAAGAGGAATCCAAGCTACTTTGAAGGGAAAGATTTTGTGACCCTTTTCACAGAGCAGATTTCAGAAGATAAAGATAATTCTATGGTTAAGAATCCAATTAGAACCTCTCAGCATGGGCCGAGGTAACATAGAGTTGCCATAGCAGTGGGGACTTGAAAGTCTGATGTCACCCTGCTGTCAGTCAAAAGTCAAGAGGTGACCTTGGCTGAATGCTTTGGCATCTTCCCTCAGACCCCCAATGAAACTGGAGTGCAGGAGAGGCATGTTGTCTCTCTCCTCCCTGAGAGGACCCGCTCTCTCCCTTGAGAGTGTCCCCTTCCCCTTTTCCTGTCCCTTCAACTCATGCCTGTTACTCCCGAGCACAGGTCTGAAATCTTTCTGACTTGATTGCAAAAATCAGGATTTGAAGAGGGGTCTCTGTGCTGCCTCAATGAGATGATACCAGGCTGCCTCAGGTTCTTGGAAGGCCCCATCTCCATAACAATACAAAACACAGAAAACACATGAGTGGATCCCACAAATTTTAAGATTAGCAAAAAAAAAAAAAAAAAAAAAAAAAAAAAAAACCAAAACCAAAAACACAGCCAGCCACAGTATGTTTCCATTTATATGAAATTCAACAAGAGGAAAATGGTGATCTTGGTTCTGAATCAGTTGATCTCAAAGGTTGCATTTGTACAGTGCATTAAGATAAAGCAATCTCTTCTCTTTAAATAAACAGACGTAATCAAAGAAATCAATTACACTGAGCATTGCCAATCCAAAGCCTTATAATCTATTATTATTTAATTGTTCTTGGATATTTATAAAGTGTCCAAAAAGGCCCTTAGCAAAACACTATATATCAGACCCCTATGGTGGAATAATGTTTTAAGACATTAACCTCGGGCCCCCACCCAGGCCCCAGGATTTTCCTGGGGCTCTTCCTCCCACACAAGCTGGGGAGGCTCAATTCACTTGGCCTCTGGGTAAGAATGGCACAGCGGAGAGGCTAAGAAGCCTTTTTAGTTTTAAATGCTTAATCCACAGCAGGGACCAGAAAAAGCACAGGACAAAAGATGCCAAAGAATGCATAATGACTCAGAGCCTGCATTTCCACCTCAGAACCAGCTCTCTGGAGTGGCAGGAGAGGGGCCTGAGGGGGAAGTACAGGAGCTGAGCCCTGAGGGGTGGCCTGTGGGCTGCATTCAGCAGAGCTTGGAGGGGTTGAGGGAAATCCAGGAGGGCCTGAGGGACCCAAGTGTGAGGGCATCTATTCTTGCTTCCCAAGTAGGACAAGAAGGGTAGAGAGGCCCCCATCTATCCCACACTTGGCAGGAAGCAAGAACAAGTAGCAATGGGGATGTGGGATGGTGAGCTGGAAACAGCCTCCTGGGATTCCTGTTTGGTCCCGAGCAGAGACAGAGTTGCACAAAAAAGTGGACCCAAGGGTGGGCAGAGAGAAGCAAACCCACCACAAAGGAAGAGGCCAGCGGTCAGCAGTGGGGGTCAGATGACAGCAGTGTGGACCCACGGGAAGAAAAAACACTGCCTCTCAGCCGATGGATGATGGACGCCTGCCTCACCAAGAATCCAAAGTCCTTTCCCAAAGCCTACAGGAACCTAAATGGGAGCTGTCCTGAGGGCCCACTTTGGGGTGTGGAGCTCCAGCCCTCTGCTGGTCAACGCTGAGTGGCTGTGGAGATTCTGGCTTTCCCACCACTGCTCGCAGGCAGAAGGCCCTGTGATGCTGGGGAAGGTGGGCCAGCTGGCCCTGTTCACTGTCAGCAACCACAAAAACATCATGAGCCAGGCAATTTCTAGTTGTCCCCTCCCAAGCTCTCTGACTTCTGCCTGTGCCTGGTTTCTGACTGCACCATGCTCCTGGGGCAGCCGAGTCCTTGCCAGGGAGATTCGCCCCTGCTTTTCTACAGCAGTGGACACGGTGGCGGGGGTGGAAGAGGGGGAGTCCAAGACATCCTGGGGAAGCAGTGGCGACAGAGGCAGAGCGGCTCTTGGGCCTTAATCCATAACTTGTCACTCACTGAAATCTTTCTTACCCACCCCTTTCCTATAAGGTATGGACTGCGCCGCTCCCTGCAACCCTTTTCCTAATCACACTGACCAAAGAGAGCGGTGCAGGATGGCTCAAAGGTGCCTCCAAAGGTCTTCCACAGAGAAGAAATCCCTTTTAAAAAATCATCGTACTTGGGACCAGAGGGAAAATACGAGACCCCGGCGCACCTTGTCTGTGCTTTCGCCCCTGCGCCTCCAATCTGGTCTCTGTTGTCATCAGGTCCAAAGTTCCCATCTCTTGGAGGGGTCACATGTTTGCAGGTGCACAGGTGTGGTCAAGTGGATGGAGTGGACAGGGGACTCCCAGCATTGCTGTAGGCTAGATGTGCCCAGGACAAGCCCACAGAAAGGGCAGGGAAACAGGCGAGCTGGGCTTGGGGCTAATTACTTCCAGGTGGTACCAAAACCTCACCAGGGGACTTCTCCATTCTGCCACTGGCCCCTCAGAACACAGGCTTTATCCCAGGACGCCTCCCAGCTCTCTGCATCTTCCCCACTCACTTTCATTCCAGTCCAGAATGGAGGTGTCGGAGGGGTCAAGCCCAGGCATCGAGCCCAGGCCATTTGCCTGTGATCTGGGAAAGTGCACGATGGTCACTTTTCAGCTTCTAGGCTGAGTAGTCATAATCCTGACCCCAAAGTAGGGGAAATTTCCCTAAACATTAGAGGAAGTCATGGGCAAGGGAGACTGAAAGATGGTACTGGCTGTCACGAAGATCAGCTACTGCCAGGACTTGTGGGAACAAGTTTATTCCTTAGTATGGGTTTAAAATGTGGATTTTCAGTATCTATGAGAATGTGGTTCTGGAACTGAGGTTTTTAACCATCACCTCCCAGGAAATGATTGTCATGTACCTCAAGCTCTAGCATAGATGGACCCTGTCAGCTCCTGGATACGTTGATAATTACTCTGAAAAGCAGGGTATGTTGCAAGTATTCCCATGGGAGATCCCAGGAAATGAAGGTGCTCCTTTATGTGAGGCTGTGCCTTGGTGGACTAGGGCACATCAGGGATCAGTTTAGGCCCAGTTCTACCTGTGTAGCTCTGAAATTTTAGAAAAGTTGCTCATCTCTTATTTGCTTCATCTGTAAAATAGGTTAATAATACTATGAACCTGTACTAGTTAAGGTGGGGCAGGCCATGCTGTTGGAACAAACCATAAAGTTTCCACGGCTCAACACAGAAAAGCACCCCCTTTTCTTTTCCTCTCTTAATAGACTGTTTTTAATACAGTTTTAGCCTCATAGCAAAATTGAGGAGAAGATGCAGGGATTTTCCTTGTGCCCCTGCCCTACAGATGCACAGCCATGACCCTCATTGACATGCCCCATCAGTGACAGATCTGTCACAACTGATGAGCCTCATGACTGCCCAGTGTCCACAGTTCCAGCCATTGTATGTTCTAGCAGATATTTTTACAGATACACGATGGCTGTATCCACCACTACCATATTGTCCAGAGGGCACCCACTGCCCAAAGGCTGGCTGTGTTCCACCTGTTCCTCTCCTCCTCTTCCTTACCCGCCCAGCGGCTGATCTTTTCATTCCTCCACAGTTCTGCTGTTCTAGGAGGCTGGGAAGTTGGAATCATGCCCTTTCAGTTTGGCTTTTCACTTGGTAATATGTGCTCAAGGCTCCTCATGTCTTTTGTGATGTGATGGCGCGTATCTGTTTAGCACTGAATAATGTTCTATCATCTACATGTTCTGCTGTTTATTCCTCATGTGCTGAAAGACATTGTGTTTGCTTCCAAGTCCTGGCAATTATGAAAAAAAAGCTGCTATAAACATCCATGTGCAGTTTTTTGTGTGGACGTAAGTTTTCAGCTCCTTTGAGTAAATATCAGGAAGTGTGATGGCTGGATCATATGTTAGGTGAATGTTTAATTTCATAAAACTCTGCCAACAGTCTCCCAAGGTGGATGGCCCATCTTGCATTCACACCAGCAACGTATGGGGGTTCCTGTTGCTCACTGTCCTTGCCAGCCTTTGGTGATGTCAGTGTTCTGGATTTCAGCCATTTGGATAGGCATGTAGAAATACCTCATCATTTGAACTTGCATTTGCAAGATGCTGCATGACCCAGGGGATCTTTTGATATGCTTACTTGGCATATGAGTATCTGCTTTGATGGGTGTCTGTTAAGGGCTGAGTCCCTGTTTTAACTGGGTGGTTGAATTCTTATGTGAAATTTTTACAGTTCTTTATACATTTCAGATAACAGTCCTATATCTGGTATGTCCTTTGCAAATGGTTTCTCCCAGTCTGTGGCTTATATTTTTATTCCCTTGACAGTATCTTTTGCAGAACACAAGTTTTAAATTTTATGTATTTAGTTTGTCCTAAAATATTTACACCTTCTGGGTATTAGAAATGGACATCTTGGGAGACTATTCTTTTGTCCTCCAGCATCACCAGACTTGTAGATTTTTAAATTACATCCATTTGTAACTGATATGTAAAAACATAAACCTTGTACACATTTATGGAGTACCCTGTGATGCTCCACTCTGTGTACACATTGTGTGATATCTAAATCATGGTAAACATATGCATCTCTTAGAACGTTTAGAAGCCTTTGATTTTAGGGTTATTCAGTTTATCAAATTCCTACTTTGTGGGTCCCAGTGATGCAAATAAGAAATCACCACCAAACCCAAATTGGTCTAAACCTCCACCTATGTTGTCTCCTAGGGGGGTCCATATTTTGCATTTCATATTTGGGTCCCTGATTCATGCAGAGTTAGTTTCTGTAAAAGGTGTGTGTTTTTGTATGTTCTGTGTCCAGCCAGCTACATCTCTCCTTTTGCGGGGGGATGTGCAGTTGTTCCAGTCCCATTTGTTGGGGACACTTTTTCTTCTGAGTCTGGCTTATCTTGACTAACATGATGATCTCCAATTCCATCCATTTTTTTCTGCAAATTATACAATTTAATCTTATTAATGGCTGACTAATACTCCATTGTGTATACATTCCACATTTCTTTATTTGTCTGTCAATGGGCATGTTGGCTGATTCCATACCTCAGCTGCTGTGGTAGTGCCACAATAAACATGAGTAGCAGGTGTATGCTGACTTTGATTCCTTTGGTTATATGCCCAGGAGAGGTACGTCTGTTTAATATGGCAATTCTGTTTTTAGTTATTTATACTCTTTTCCAAGGTGGCTATACTAATTAATACACATCCCCACCAACAGTGTCTAAGGATTCCTTTACCCCAAGAATTTGTTATTTTTGTATTCTTGCAAATAGCCATTCTCAATGTAGTTTTGATTTGCCTTTCCCTGATGGCTAAAAGTATTGAGTGCTTTTTTCATGTATTTATGGACTACATTTGACTTGTTTTGAGAAGTATCTATTCAGTTCATTTGCACATTTATTGTTTGGATTACATATTCTTTTGGTGTTGAACTTTTTGAGTTCTTTATTAATATTAATCCTCTGTCTGAAGATGACACTAGAAATTGAAAAGACCTACTGTGTTCATGAGCTGGGGAATTAATATTATAAAATGGCCATACTACTGAAAGTGATCTACAAATTCCATGCACTTCCCACCAATGGCATTCCTCAAAATCCTACAACTCATATGGAAGCATAAAATACTCAAATAGCCAAAGCAATCCTGAGCAGAATGACCAATGCTGGAGGCATCACAATACCTATTTCAAAATATATTACAGAGCCACTGTAGTGAAAACAATGTGGCATTGGCAAAAAAAAAAAAAAAAAGATACATAAACCAATGGAATAGAAGAGAGGACCCAGGAATAAACCCACACATCTACTGGTATCTGACTCTTGGCAAAGGAGCTAAAAACACTTATTGGAGAAGACAGCCTCTTTAGCAAATGGTGCTGGGCAAACTATATCCCCACCTGTAGAAGACTGAAACTCTCTCACCCTGTACAAACACAACTCAAAGTGGATCAAAGACCTTAATGTGATACCTGAAACTTTGAAACTATTAGAGGAAAACAAGGGGAGACCATTCCAGGGAGTGCTGTAGGCAGTGATGTCCTGAACAGAACTCGGACAGCTTATATATCCTCAATAGAACTCCAAGAGCCAGAATTGACAAATGGGGTGACATCAAATGAAAGAGCTTTTGCATAGCCAAAGGAAAAAGTGCAGAGAGCCTGCCGAAGGGGGGAGACCTTTGCCAGCTCTAGTAAGTACTGACGTCAGGTGCCCCCATCTTCTGACTTTGCTCCTTTCCTTTGATGATGAATTGACTAAATGCGGTCTCTGTCTCTCCATACAAACCTTAGAATCAATCGGTCAATATCCACAAAATAAGAATTTTGATTTTGATTGTGTATAAATCATCTTGGGAAGAACTAATGCTGACATCTTAACAATATTGAGTTTTCCTAGCTATGAACAGAGAATACTTCTTCTTTTATTTATCTCTTCCTTGAGTACTTTCATCAGGGTTTGTGATTTTCCTCATAAACATCTTACCCATATTTTGTTAGATTTATAGCTAAAGATTTCATTTTTAGGGGCACTATTGTAAGTGGCAATGTGTTTTCAGTTGCAAAAATTCACTTATTCATTACTGGTTTATGGAACAGTGATCAACTTTTGTCTCTTAGCCTTAACTTTGTATTCTGCAAAACTGCTATAATCACTTTCTAGTTGAGAAATTTTTTTTGGTGGACCTTTCAGATTTTCTCCATAAATAGTCACCTAATATGTAAAAAAGACAGTTTTATTACTTCTTTCCCAATCTTAATGCATTTTTTCCTTTTCTTTAATGCATTAGATGGAACTTCCAGCATGATGTTGAAAAGCCCTCACCTCTGTGAGGGAACGTCACAGCCTTGTTCCTGATCTCAGTAGAAACTGTGTCTTTCTGTGTGGGTTTTTATAGATATTCTTTATCCAGCTAAGCAAGTGCTCATCCATACCTAGTTTACTGAGTGTTCTCACTGTGATTGGAGAGGTTGCTTTTTATCCAATGCTCTTGGCATCTATGGTATGATTGTGTCTCTGTTCTTCTTTATCCTGCTGAGCTTGGGGACCATCACTTTGGACCTGAGGTGAGCCTGAGCATGAGGTGGAGCACACTGCTCCCCTCATGGCGGCCAGAAGGCAGAAAGCAAGAGAGACAGAGACTGGGGGACAGGGCTGGGGCCAAGATGTACTCCAGGTCATGCCCCCAGCATCCCACTTCCTCCAGCTGAGCCTATCTCCTGCAGTTCCCATGGCTTCCCAATGGTCCACTCAATCGTTATCCATCAGTGGATTAGTCCATAGGTGAAATCAGAGCCATCGTGATGGGTTCACCTCCAGAGCCCATCTCTGAACACTGCACAGGGGACCAGGTCTTTGAGGGAACATTCCAGATGCAAACTATGACACTTGCCCTGGAAGCTGTAAGATTTCAATGGACTCTAGAGTCCCCAGACATCAAAGCAGACAGACTCTGCCAGTGTCTCAGATGTCACAGCAGGCACACTCTGCCAGTGCGACTGCTGTTAGGCAGAAGGAGTTTCTTGGTGCATTGGGCTCCACCATTTCTCAGACCCCTTCCCCACAGTTTCCTGGCTCTCCTCGGGTACCTTGGCACCTGGGGCTGGGTGCTTGAGGGATGGCTGCCTTCTCGCGACTTGACCCCTTTGTCATGTGCAATGCCTGTCCCTCCCTCTTCTCACAGTCCTCTGTCTGTCCCACCCCTGCTCTCTCCTCTCAGTGTCAGCGTGGTGTCCCTTCCTTCACTACTGACTTGTAATCAACATGGGATTTTATACTTAAAGTAAATTTCTGGTAGATAACGTACAGTTAGGGCTTGTTCTCTGACTGGCCCTGACAGTCTGGCATCTAGTGGTCTATGTTGTGCCCCGCCCCTTCCACATGTTACAATCCACCCCTCATGGTGATAATATTAGGAGGTGAATCCTGAGACAAGAGTACCAGCGTGGAGTCCTCATGAATGAGATGAGGGAGCTTACAGAAGAGACCCCATAGGTGTGTGTGTGTGTGTGTGTGTGTGTGTGTATGATTGCCTCCCTCCCTCCCCCTCTCTCTGTCATAGGAGGATACACAGGGCAGATGGCCATCTTCAACCTGGAAGGGATCCTCACCAAGACCCACCCATGCTGGAGCGCTAACCTTAGCCTCTAGGTCTTAGAACTGGGAGAAATAAATTTCTGTTGTTTATAAGCCACCCAAAGTTTAGTAACTTGCCATACAGCCCAAATGGACTGGGACGGTGCATTTAGGCCTCTGATATTCAGAGTGTTTATTGATAGAATATTAAATGTACTTATTATTTCCTATTTGCTGCCCTTGTTCTTTGTTTATATTTTTGTCTTCCACACTTTTTCTGCCATTTGTGGTTTAACTGAGCATTTTCTCTGCTTTACTAGTTTTATCAGTTACAAGTATTTTGAAAGTTTCTAGTTGCTCTAGAGTTTGTAATGGGTAACGACTTAATTCAAGTTCACTTTCAAATGACATTATTCTGCTTTATGGGCAATGCACGTACCTGATAATAACAAAACATGTAAGTGAAACAGGTAAGCTTACATGTAAGCAGATGTGTGTTTCAATTATTATTTGAACAAACTGCTAGAATAAGAAAAATGAAGGTTTTGCTTTTATCCTCACCTATTCCTTCCCTAATACACTTCTTTTTAAATGTATATCCCAGTTTCTCATCATTTTTATTTTTCTTCTTTCTGAAGAATGTTCTTCACATTTCTTGCAAAGCATGACTACATCTACTAACAACAAATTCCCTCAAGTTTTGGTTCGCCTTTGAGAGTCTTTTTCTTTCCTTCACTCTTGGAGAATTTCAGAGGGTTCAAATTTCAAGATTTTTTTTTCTCTGAATAAATAATTCATTCCACTCCGCCTGCTGACAGTTTCTGAGAAGACGTATGTAATTCTTACCTCTCATTTACCATAGTTAAGGTTTCTTTTTTTTTCTCTTGTTTCTTTCAGGATATTTTCATCTCTGATATTGGGAACAGTCTGTTGCTGTGGTTTGGATATGAGGTGCCCCGACTTGACTCCGTGTTCCCGGAGGAAGGCTGAACTATGGGAGCTGGACCCGCCGTCCTTCTTAGTTTCACTGCAGGCAGGCAAGGTGGGGCAGAGGAGGTGGCCAGCCAGGAGCTGAACCTCCAAACTGTGAACCAAAATAAACCTTCCCTCCTCTCAGAGTGACCCTCTCTGGTCGGTGTTTTGGTCTCAGCGCCTCCAGGCTGATTAAACAGCAGGGGGGGGGTGTTTCTGTTTTCGTTTGTCCTACTTGGAGTTCCCTGAACTTCCTGGACATTGGTTTTGTTCTGGGGAATCTCAGTCACTTTTGGTTGAAGTATTCTGTTCTCTTCCCTCTCTTTTCCTTCTTCTGAATTCCCACTTTGTGCATTTAGATCGTTTATATTCCAACAGGTCTTTTTTTAGTCAGCATTTTCATCGCTGTGACCAAAAGAACTGATGAGAACAATTAGAGGAGGAGAAGTTTATTTGGGGCTCACAGTTTCAGAGGTCTCACAGATGGCTGCCTCCATTGCCTGGGCCTGGGGCGAGCTAGATAGAGCATCTTGGTGGAAGAGTGTGGGGAGGAAAGTGGCTCAGAACATAGCACCAGGATGCAGAGAGACAGAGTCCCCCATACCACTGACAAAACACACACCCCAAAGGCATGCCCCCCATGACCCAGCTTCTCCAGCCACACGCCACCTGCCTGCCGTCACCACCCAGTTAACCCTATCGGGGGCTGACTTGCTGATTCGGTTCAGGCTCTCTTGACCTAGTAAATCCATCTCTAAACCTTTTGCCTTGTCTCACACATGAGCTTTTGGGGGACACTTCATAACAAATATGATTATTCTGCTCTGTCTTTTCACTTTTTCAGCTTTGAAAGTTTCTGTTGATAAATCCTCTAGTTCAGAGATTCATTTCTTAGGCATGCCTACCCTAGTATGAGCTGATCAAAGGCACTCTTCATTTCAGTGTTTTTGATCTCTAGCATTTTTTGGTTTGTTCTGTTGTTTTGAGACCAGATCTTACATAGCCTAGCCTTGAAATCCTGGGCTCAAGTGGTCTTCTTGCCTCAGCCTCCTGGTAGCTGGTCCTAAGGTACTTGTCACCATTGCCCAGCTTTCTAATATTTTTTTTCTTTTTATTTTCCTATCTTCCAAATCTCTTCTTACGTTACCTGTCTGCTCTTATCTATTCATTGCCTATTTTTTTCCATTAGATCCCTTAGCATCTTAATCAAATATTTTTAAGCTCCCAGCCTGTTAACTCCAACCTCCTGCCTTGTCCGAGTCTGGTTGACTCTTGCTCTGTCTCCCCAGATCTTACTTTTTGACATTTGGTGTTTCTAATGACTTTTTCTTGGTGGCCAGATGTTATGTACTAGGTAAAAGGACTTTGTGACAAGCAGGCCAGTAGCATGTGCTGGGAAGGAACGGGCAGTGGGAGGTCCTCTGCAGACCTCTGACAGTGAGCCTGTCACCTGGACTGGAATCCTGGGTGGGACAGATGGCAGAGTGGGGGAAGTGGGCGTTTCCTTCCCAAGATCAGTTAGGCTCTGATCAACCCCAGCAGGTTAGACAAGCAGAGTCTCCCGAGGACGACCTGTTCGTGAGGACAGAATGCCTTGGTATATTTCAAGGTGGTACTTTTCCCTCCCATGGACCTGAAGAGACTTTCACCTGATATTCAATGTGAGTGAGACCTGGTAGAGTTCCAGGAAATAAAACTCACAGAGGGAGGGGGCCTCCCGTGCTCTGAGCTTTTGCCTCCCCACATGTCCACACTGAACCCCGTGATCCGTCAGCTGCCATACCTCCCTGTGCAGCACCAGGGCCTTCGAGGTTTTGGCTTCTGGACTTCTGACCCAGAAGTCCACGATTCTCTCATTGACCTGTTGGTCTCTCCCTTTCAGGAGGGCGGGGGTTAAGATTTGCTCTGTGGCCCGCCTCCCTGAGAGACCCATGCAGAGCTACTGATGTTGAGCCTGTCCACCTCGCTGTTCTGGTGAGGACTGAAGGGAGATGTGCGGCTTTGTGCACACTGGATGGGAAACCATCCCTGATTTTTTTCTTGAAAGGTGGGTGCAGGTGGGTGACCTACCTGAGCATCTATGTCTGGACATCTGACTCCTTTTGTCTAGCAGCAGGTTGGAGCCCTATGCTTTCACTGTGTAGAGTGGACTGGGGGACATTGCCCAGCCAGACTGGAAGGGGATGTGTAACGCATGATAACACCCCACTGTTGGAGGCCGTTCTACGACGGGGAAGACAAGGAGATTCTGGGAAACACATGAATTTGGGAGATTCAACAGCTTCAGCCACACCGTCTCATAGGATTGCTGTGGGAACTAAAGGAACAACATTATGCGGATCTACAAATATTATTTCCATTACATTCTATTTAGATTTTCCTTGTGTGTGTTTGTTTTGTGTTCCAGGATTTTTGTGGTTCTGTTTAACATAAACAACGTGAGCCAGAGCTGTCAGTTTTTTCCCTGGCTGTGCAGCCTGGCCTCAGGGCCGCTGGCTCTGACCACTGACCGGCTGATCTCCCACAATGGCCCTGGCTGTTCTGGGAGGAGGAGCGTAAGTCAGCCTCAGCACAGGGACTCATTGCCACAATAGCACCTCCGGCTCTCAGAATCCTGGGCCAGGAACTGCTGGAAGCCGTGGACAGCGCGACCAGCACTGGGCAGCGATGCCTGGCTACTGACCGTCTCTGGAGCCTGAGTCAGCATCTGCTTCCCGCTAGCTGCACTCTACCTTGATGGATGAGCCTGATGTTGGAGGGTGAACCCCAGGCCCAATGTCTACATTCTTAGGATCTGAGAATGCCCTTGATGCCAAGTAGGAGGTCACCCCCTCCTCTGTGGGGGGCACCCAGGGAAGAATGTCTTCTTTTTAGTCTTCCAAATAAAAACTTATTATGTAAAAATTATGTAAAAATTACATAATAAACAAAAATGAAACAAAAATCACCTATAATTTCACCACCTAGACATAATAGTTATTATAATATTTTTTAAACAAAAATAGGGTTTTATTGTACATGCCACACTCCAAAATTTTTTTAAAAAAACTTAATCATAGCAGAAAGATCAGTAGAGTAAAGGGAAGGGATTGGGGTGGGAGGAATGGAGGAAAGGGGAAATACTGGGGACTGAATTAGAATAAATCATTTCCATGCTGTTATAAGTATGTCAAGATGAATTCTATTGTCATGTATAACTGAAAGATCCAATTAAAAATGAAATGACTGTAAAAATGACCTATAAAATAATCTTTGTCCTATCTAAATTTGTCATTTCAGTTTATTGAAATTTAAGGAAGTCAATTATACATATTTTTCTGTCAGCTATTTTCCATTTTATTTTTATTTATAATTTAAATATTCTGCACAAGTTCCTAAATACACAAACATGAATGTAATTAATTAAGCAAAGTTCTTTTAAAATAGTTTCTTGGCAGGCACAAGTAGACCTTCAATGTGAAAAAGGCACTTGAACAATAATCATGAGTAATGGGTCCGTGTCCTAGGGTGTCTTTCAGGGTGATCATTTATCTGTGTAAAAGTCTGCTGTAAATTTTGAATGAAAACAAAAATCTTAAATGTCTGGGTTAAACACTGACTTCCCTGGAGTTAGGAGCGCACACCCACCGCTTTTGGCTGCTGGCCTCCCGTTCAGCACACATGCACAGTTTTCTTAATGTGGCAGTCCAAAGCAGACACAGAATAGTGGGCACCAGCTTGGAGAAAGCAAGGTGACAGACAGCAGGACCTGTGCAGCCAGGGCTTCCAGAGTGGTGCAGGCCAGGAAACATGAAGAAAATAAAATACAACCATGATCTTCCCCTGTGGCCCCTTGGTCGTCATTGCTCCTTGCCCTCTTGCAGATGAGCTGTGATTTTTCAGGCACGTCACTGATGCAGGGACTCTCCCTTCACGGTCCACACTGGTGGACATCACCTGCCTGGCTCTTGGCTCCTTCTTTGCTCCCCTGTATTTTTTCATTTCCTTTGTTCTGTGTGTTTGAACAGGTTGCACAGAGCCAAGAATACCCACCTGTTCAGGGTAGTCACTTTACCAGATGGGTGTATTAGAAGTGGTGGGTGGTTTGGGTTTCTGGTGTAAAAACCAGCCAACCCCAGCTTTAGCTCAACATGCTTCCTCCCCTGGAGAGCAGGCCCCAGCTCAGACCTTCTCTGGCCACAGGCGAAGAGGACTGGCTGGGAGGACGCACTGCCATGTGGAGTCATTGGCCCAGCAGCAGGCTCTGTTGCCACGTAGAAAGCATGCTTCACATGTGAGAGGGCACCACCTGAGCAAGATGCATATGGGCTCAGGATAGAAAATGATTTAAAATCCTTTTTTAGTAGAGAGAATATTTTTATGTTATATAAAATCTACCATAAGCTTGCAAACAGAATTTTTTTAAAAATGTGATGCAAAAAAAAAAGCAATTTTATAAGGACCGCATACCTCTTGGCTCTTTCCTTGCATTCACCTCTGATCCAATGAGATTAGACAGAAGTGAGCAAGGCCTCGGTGATTGTGCCACCCTGTTTTTAAAATACTTAGCTGCTCGTTGTCTACAGGAAGTGCCCACCCCTGAGTAAGCATAGGCGCCTTCTAAGTCTGGCCCAAATGTCCTCTTTCCGACTTGTTTCCTGCCAGCTGCATTTCAGGTTGTGATGTCAATGTTGAGGCTTTTCTCTTACTGACTGTAATGCCCAGTCCCACTCCTTGGCCTACGTGTGGGAACCCAGCATCCAGCTTGCTCCTATGGTTCAGTGTCCATCAAAGCTCCCGGGTTGACACAGGATGGTCAGGGAGGAGCGGCTGGGCTGAGGGAGTCATGACCTGCTCAGGCCACCCTAGCTCACTGGTAGTCACTGGAGGCAGGCAGGGGAGCTAGAGGAGGTGTTCCCCTGAAGCCTGTCCCCTCTCTCTCCCTCTACGGCTGGCCCTCCTGAGTGGGGCACCTTCCTCTGCCACGCTCTCCCACCATTACCTTCTGCCTCACCTAGGCCCGGGACCATGGAGGGAGCCCACCATGACTGAACCCTAAACTGAGCCAAAATAAGCTTTTCCTCCTCTAGGCTGTTCTTGTGGGCATTTTGGTCAGAGTGATGAAGAGCCGAGGGACACACAAGCATAGGTAATCAATGGACGCGGGCTAACACGGTAAGATGGGCTAGGAACACTGTTCCAAGAGTGCTCCTTTGCTATCTCATGAATCTTCTTCGTGAATGTGTGAGGCTGATGTTAGTGACGTCCCCATTTTACAGACAGGTAACTGAGGCACAGAGGCTAACCACATGTCCAAGTTCACAATGACTGGATGGCAGCCCTGAGACCTGAGCCTAGGCAGAAAAGTGACACTCGAACTCTGTTTCTGAACCCACGCTGAATACATTTCACTGCAGAGGAAGCACATTCTGTGTGTCCCTAAGACTCTGGAGAAGCCACATGGGGGCCTGATGAACCTATGACTTCCACTTCAACTCTGCTTTCGCCGTCAGCACCTGCATGGCTGTGGAACAGTGATTTAAATATTCTAAGCCTCTGTGTCCCCATGCAGCCAGCCAGGCCCCACCCTGACAAGATCGGAGTGACCTTAAAGGGCACAGTCCCTGGCGCAGTCCTGTTAAGCCCTTAGGATGGCACATGGTGCACCCCAGAGCTCCGTTGAAGTGGCACCCCCTTTCTCCACTGAAAAGTCTTAACTGGGCCTCTCCAGAAATCTTCACCGTGGCTGATTTTAGGAATGTCAGCAAAAGAGTCTCTGCAAAAGAGTTCAATGTAGATAAACTTCCTATTTTCATGTCACCCTTACTTGGCCACTGGCCGAGAAGATACCAACACTCCAGATGCTGGACACCCCCTTACTCATTTTTCACAAACATATCCAGTATAATACTTTGTAGAAATGTGCAAACAAGGCCTCTGGCCTTGAGCTGGGCTTCACAGAGATGTCTACATTTTTAAGATAAGTTACAATTGGGCTCCATGGTAACAGCTGGCAGGGGAAGGAAAGAAAGGGGAGAAGAAGCTCTCCCCTTCCCAGGTGCTGTCCTTGAAGAGTTAACTTGCCCAGAACAGTGAAAGAAAAAGCTGCTTTTATGTGAATTTTTGCAGACTGTGAATTTCTGACCCCCCCCAACTTACATGCTGGGTATAAAACTCTGAAACTCCCTGAACTCGGGGTTCAGGGGATTAATTGATCACAGCAAAAGCTGTGCCCTCTGAACCTGGCTGCAGCCAAATAAAACTGTTTCCTGCTATCTTCAGTGCCTTGCCTCATTTGTCCCTACAACATCGTGGGCATCTGTACACAGGGATATCATCACCACATCACAGGGGCCAGACTCAGGGCCAAGTTTCCACTGACCAACAGTGAGTGTTTCCAAGGCCTCCACAAACAGGCCCCTTCCCTCCAGCCGCCTGCTTTATGCACAAGTCTATGTATGTGTGTGTTTGTGCACTCACTCTCACACACACATGCACACACATGCACACGCAAACACATGCACACGCACAGGCACATACCACTAATGTGAAATTGGAGGGTCTCCACCCAAGGAGTCGGCCCCCTGCAGTGTGTTTGCACCCACCCTCTTGGGTGGTTTTCAGGGAGCACCAAGGGGCCCTGCCTCCTGGGAAACCTTCACTGCAGCCCCCACAGGTCAAAGATCTAGGCCTCTGGCAGCTGTGAGGAGCCAGGGAAAGGAAGCTCCTTCCAGAACTCAGAAAATCTCCCCCTCAACCCATCCACCATGCTCCAGGCTAGGCATCCAGCCCCCTGCCCCCAGGATCCACCCCACAGAGTCCAAATCCTCCTCTGCCCTTCCCCACCAGGAGAAAGCCAGCAGGACTGTCCATGGCCTAATATCACCTCCCGCTTTATTCCCACTGGGTCCAGGCAGCTGTGCCCTGAGAAAACAGCCCTGACTAGAGGAAATAGGATCTCTCTTAGCAGCAAGCTCTGGGCTAAAGCCAAAGTAAACAGAACTTCTGAGGAGGAAAGAGGGAAATCAACCAGCACAATTTAGAAGGGTGGAAAAGAGAAAGTGCAAAGAGCTCTGGAAGATGAGATGGCAAGGTCCTGTGGTGTCCACACAACCCACACATGCGGGGAAGCCCTGGCTTGCACAGGCAGGAGCTCACCGCTCACCTCCTGTCCCCCAACTCCAGGCAGATTATTGGTCGACTTCCCTAAGCAGCCTGAAACCAGTTATGCTATACTGAAGGGAGGGAGCAACAGCTGGGATCCTGTGGGCGGGCAGGGCTGTGGGGCCGGCAGGGCTCGCTGTCCTTTCAGAGGACCTGGTGCATAGAAGCATAGAATGATGGTGTTGGGAGGAATGTACCTGGCTCTGCCTCCTCATTTCATCTGGCCAGGAACTAAAGGTTAGAGCTAATCCACCCTTCCCAAGGACACAGAGCCAACCAGGGCAGAATGTGACTGCTGGCCCATCATCCTCTCCTGTCCCCTCCTGGTGACCACCCCCCGCCTTCTGCAGCTGCCTCTCCCTGGCACTTCCCTCCCACCTTCTGTGCTCACCCAGTGCCACGTGGGCAGCTCTGGTATGCAGCAGGTGCAGGAGAAGGCCCAGGACGGCACATGGGAAAGCCAGGCGTCTGGGCTTTTTATTCTCCCCATCTGTGGAAACTTACTTCCTCCTGGATCCCATATGTGGAGGTAATTTTCCATCCAAGGAAGATACTATGGAGCTACCTGTTAGAGATGGGGATCCTCCAGGATCACAGCACCCTCGGGAAGCTTTTGGTAATCAAAGGATGAAGGGGCCATTTGAGTGTCCCCCCCTCCCCCCAGAGACGGTTGGCCCCCTGCTACTTGGGTTAATGCTCATCAACATTTTTTTAGCAGGAAAGGAAAATAAATCAGTGTCAGAATGCTTTTAGCTACGTTCGTGGCCCACGCACTCTGTGCCTGGCATTATTACGTCATTCTCAACAGCAGGGTGATTTTAAAGAAGAGGAATCTAAGGCACAGAGAGGTGCAGTTCCCAAAGCCTTGCAGAAGGCAGTCTGGGTGGGTCCAGAACCTGAGTCCTCCAAACTCTTGCTGACTGCTGTGAGGCCATGCATGGCCCTCGGTTCACGGCACGTAATTCCCGCACGTCCTGCCTCTTGAAGTGGTATTGATCAGCATCTGACCAAATCCTCAGTGATAGTTGCACTGCCGGTGTTCAGTTCATTGAAAGTTCCTGCAAAGTGTTGCTTTGACAAGACTGTTCATTACATAACTGCTGCTCTTGTTAGTATGCGCCTTCCTATCATTTTCCTCTTTATTTAAAATGAGGAAAACCACAGAGCAGACACATTCCACTTCCTGGCCCCTCCCTCCTCCTTTGTTAGGCAAGGGTAGACTTTGTGGCCTGCAGTCTTTACAGCCCTTTTCCAATGAATGGATAATACTTCATTGAGCGGCATTCATTATTTGGCATAATAATAAATAAATAGGATGCATAAAACCCTGAGAGGAGATGTCTGGACTGCTTCCAAATTCCTCATGATATCAATAACTTCAATCCGTTGTAATCTCAAGTTACTGTCTTTCTTCTAGTTTAGCAGAAGGTTGTGTCTTTGAGAGATTAGTCAGGGAGAGTTCAAGGAACTGTTGGTGGGTCATGAACCAAATAGAAGTTTCGGGAAGCTCAGTGAGTCAGGGAAAAGGCCTGCAAAAATCAGTAGCAAGCTGGGAGCAGGAGCATCACCAACTAAGAGAACGCGGATTGGAGATTGAGGAAAGCCAGCAATGTCACCAGGTCTCAAAGTGCCATGTGGAGAGAAAGTTCTCCCATCACAGGACTCTGAACGCATCTCCTCCCACCCTCATCACGATTCCCAGATCTTGGAGGCAGTCATGAGGGTTTGCTCCTCTGCACACACACCCAGTCCAGAGACGACCTTCCCATACCAGCCTAGCCCAAGTGGAGGCTGGGCCCGGGAAGCAGGAAGGCTGCGTGGGACCTCGGCTGCTTCCTTTCTGGCAGTTCAACTCTCCCTGGATGAGAGAACTTCTCAGTTTTCTCACATGTAGGATGTAGGATGGGAATCACATTAAAGGGAATGAATGATTAAATGGATTTTTAAAAAGCACTTTAAAAACCACAAACACATAACATAAATGTTAGCCACTGTGTATTGTTAGGGCGTGTAGAGATGCTGACTTACTATAGAATGTCGCCCATCCTGGGGCCCCAGGGTACAAGAGGTCGCATGCCCATAGTCTGCAAAGCAATTTATCTAATAGGGCAGCTTGAGATGTTTTAGAATGTGGGGAATTGATAGATGCTTTACTTCCCACATTGTGTTTGCCCCTCGCCTGTCCCGGAGTGTGGGAGTCTGAGCAGCTCTGCCGTTGCTAGGCACCCAGAAGGCCTCATTTCCTGCTGGGGAAGTGGGAGCCCACTCCTCTGCCAGGCCCCTGTTACTCCTCTGCTGGGCCTCTGTTGGCTTTGGGCTGGTCACCTCATTCCCCAAAGCCCCAGATTCCTTGATTCTCTCCTCTCAGTTGGTGTCTGCTCCTCCAAGGCTGCTGCTCCGACTGTGCCCACACAGCTTCTTGCTTTGTCTGTGTGAGCTCAGAGTCTCCTGCTCAGAGTCTCTCTTCATTTTAATCCATCCTACACATCACTGCCAGATGAATTAGAGTCCCCAAATAATGTCACATTTTACCTCAAAAAATAGTTTACTGTCTCTAGATTCCCCCATCAGCTAACAGAGTCTCCCATCATGATGTTCAAGGCCCTCTACATAGTGTCCACACCACGGAAACCAACTAGGTCTCTCCCTCCTTCCTATTGATATATTCTCATCTCTGCTCAGTGTCAGCCAGACACAGGGCTGTTCCTTCCATGTACACATGACCTTCCCATCTCTGCTCAGTGTCAGCTGGACACATGGCTGTTCCCTCTGCATACATATGACATTCCCAGCCTGCCTTTTAAATGTTTCGTGTGACCTGATTCTGCCATTCATGAGATACAGTAGGGGTGACTTATGAAGGTTTTGGAAGGGCTTTGGGGGAAGAGTAAGGCCTGTTCTCCTTCCTGCCAGGTAGAATATCTGAGTGGAAGCTACCTAGTGGCCTCCTGGACTGAAGGTGGACGCCTTAGACTGAGGACAGCAGGGCAGCCATGCCGCAGGAGCCTGGTGTCCTGACCCTGTGCAGCACCATGTAGTCCCTTGCAGACACTGTGAATTTTGCTGTGGGTTGGGTGACATTCCCCAGTTCCTATGTTAGCCCCCCATAGGTGGACCTCTGAGAGGCCTGAGGATTGGATGGGTCAGAAGGGTGAGGCCCCATGATGGCCATACTGGCCTCTGAGAAGAGGAAGAGACCCAGCAGGCCCACGAGCAGAGTCTCATCATGATGCTGAGCCTCACTGTGACGCAGCAGGAGGCCCCAAGCCTGAGCTGATGCTGGCCGCTGCCCTCAGACAGATAAACTTGTGTTTTCTAATTATCTGGTCTCAGGTGTTTCCATACACAACAGAAAACAGAAGAAACAAAGCTGTCCCGAAGTACGCTTCTAATTGTGCCTTCTCAATAGTGGGTTCACCAAGATCCGATTCACATGCTGTAAATCTCTCCCGTAGTGTGTCAGCTTCTTGTGGCATTATTCTTTGGACCCATGATGTGATTATTACATGCCTCTCATATTTCTCCTCCTCATATTCTATAGCATCTGGCCCATTTGGTAACTCAAATTTTTATGTATTAGCTTAATACTTTGTGTACTGATTATATTTATGACCACATGACAATATTGGTCAAGTTGAAATTCCAAAATGAAAAAAAAATTAAATATATTTGAGAAACCCATATACATATTGCCTTATTCCTATAGAACAAGGAATCTAGTTGAGGCAACACATTGAATTTAAAGCAGTTTAGCAACATTAACATCAGAATTCCACTAATTATGTGGAGTTGAGGTTCTCCAACTTCAGTGTATATAAAAATCATCTGAGGAGCTTGTTTAACGTGTAGATTTCAGAGTCTATCCTCACAGGCACAGGGTGGGGCCTCAGAATCTGTATTTTAATCAAATCTCCTATTGTCTTAATAAATTTGTCAGGATCTTAATGAATTTGTCAATCACCCCCGCATTGCGTAAATTTAGTCAGAGTCCTGACACAGGAAGCAAAATGGAGCATCTCTTAGGTCAGCAAATCCTAGCAATCTTATGTGCAAACCAGGAAACTAACGTCCAGAATAAGCAGCATTTTTCGGGAATTTGTGCTCATTCTTAGATATTATATAGATGGTCATCATAGCCAGCTTTCTGCTATGAAGATCTCACTTTCTCTACATCAATCAACACTTCTTAAAATGCGCTCTGTAAAAGACAACAGTAGATGGGGTAGAGAGAGAAGATGGGAGGGGAGGGGAGGGGGGATAGTAGAGGATAGGAAAGGTAGCAGAATACAACAGTTACTAATAGGGCATTATGTAAAAATGTGGATGTGTAACACATGTGATTCTGCAATCTGTATTTGGGGTAAAATTGGGAGTTCATAACCCACTTCAATCTAATGTATGAAATATGATATGTCAAGAGCTTTGTAATGTTTTGAACAATCAATAAAAAAATAAAGGAAAAAACAAAACAAAAAAAAGAGATTTGATTACAATACAGATTCTGAGGTCCCACCCTGTGCCTGAGAGAATAGAGCTGTGAAATCTACACGTTAAACAAGCTCCTCGGATGATTTTTACATACACTGAAGTCAGAGAACCCCAACTCCACACATCAGGCCAGAGGACCCTCCCTGGCAGAGCATCTGAAGCTCACGTTGAAATTAAGTTACCCCATTCCCAAGCCCCCCCTGGAGTCTCTGAGATAGTGACTCTGAGGGCCACCATTCCCTCTCAGCTAAGACATGCCATCCAGAGTTGTGGAATAATTGGAACTTTAGTGGACTAGACAACTGTATCCAGAATACTAAGTAGAATATTAGAATATTAATTTAATATAATCTTAAATCAATATTTTAAAAGATCACCAGAGGCCCAAAATGATATCTGGAAACAGAGAGATTCATGTGATTTGCACACTTGGCTATCTTGTTGTGGAAGAAAATTGCAAAAGCATGTTTTGGAAGATTTGCATCAGGACCCTGTTTGCTTCCCAAAGACCACCAGAAAACCCAGTTGACTGGCAAAGCTAGGCCTCTGCCTCATGGGCAGCCTTGGCAGAGTGTCAGAAGGGAGCTCGGAGGAGGACATCTGCAGGGGCTGAGGACTGGGGGGTGGTGGTTAGGGCAGCCTTGGAAGGCAGGAAATTGGACGTGGGCAAAGAAGCCAATAGCTAGCTGTAGGCCATGAGGCATAGTGACAGAGGGCCTGTGTCTAGATGGGCAGTCTATAGGCTTCTGCTGGTGACAGGACATTTCACTGGTTCTCAGTTTTAGACAGGGGCAGGGATGGTCTTCCACAGAAGAAAAAGATGTTTGTTTCCATTCTAACTCCTTTTTTTATTGGTTGTTCACAACATTACACAGCTCTTGACATATCTTATTTCATACATTAGATTCAAATGGGTTATGAACTCCAAATTTTTACCCCAAATGCAGATTGCAGAATCATGTCGGTTACACATCCACAATTTTACATGATGCCCTATTAGTAACTGTTGTATTTTGCTACCTTTCCTATCCTCTACTATCCCCCCTTCCCTCCCCTCCCATCTTCTCTCTCTACCCCTCCATTCTAACTCAAGTAAAAATATTTGCACTGGATCCCACATTACCTTAAAAACTCATTTTTCAGAACTTTGTGTTCTGCAAGCACCATGGTGGGAATGGCTAGCCTCGTTTTTTACATTCACACTGCTGTGTTGTCGAGTCTTTTGACATTTGGTTTAACTGTGAGGTAGTTAAACCAAATGATTTAGTATTCCCATTTTTAGATGACGACATTAAAAACTCAGGAAAATCATGTAACTTAATTAAAGTGCTTTAATTTCGAATTATACTCCTGGCCCCAGACTTCAAAATCCACATTTTATTAAACAGCATCACAAACTTATTTCATTTTATTCCAATGTCCCCCCACCCCAGGATATGGAGTATGTGGGGCTTGTTTGGAGCTTGTTTCATGTGATCTCACTGTAGGAATACTGGAATGACGTCTTGTTACAACCTGGCCACAATCACAAGCTTCCAGAGCCTTGTGACCTGAAGAAGGCACTGTGACTAGCCAGCAGTGGAGCCCCATTTAGCTAAGTGTAAATCGACCAAGGAACACCAAGTACACGGGGACTTCCTGGTGCGAAGCTCACTGCCCCACACTTTCATCCTGGTTGCTATTAGCTCCTTAATGCAGAGAACCCAGAAGCAAGTTTTGTGGTTTCCAAACCATCTCTACAGAGAGGAATGTGTTTATCAAGGATGCCTCCCCCCCCACCCTTCCCCCCACCACCCTCACCACCCCGACCCTCCCAACCACCCACCCCCACCCACCGCTCCCACCCTGACCAGGAAGTCACAAAGTTCAAGTGGAAACTTACTTATGGGGCTTAATGAGCCATGCCACTTTCGTTAATGAGACGAACTATGCCATACTTCTAAATGTTCCTTAAAGTTTAAACCCATCTAAAGGGGTCCCTCTGCAATGATCTGGGGGACAATAACAACATCAAATGTGGGAATACACCATAGATGCAGCCACATATGAACTCTTTTAGAAACTGCATGTCCATGTAGATCCAGCAAGTGCCCCCTGATGCTGGAGGCGAGGGAGAGATTACCTGTCCCAAATGCTCCCCTCAGCGGGGCTCTCACCTTCACTATGCACCACAGTCACCCCAGGACTTCTGAAAGTCATTGATGCTCAGGCCTCCAGAGTCTCAGAACCCCCAGGAGGGCCTGGTGTGCTGCCAGATGGAGCCCTGGGCAGTCCCCAGACCAGCAGCAGCATCTCCCAGGAACTTGTCAGAAATGCAAATTCCCTCACCCCACCCAGCCCCTCTGTATGAGCAACTCCAGCTGATACGGATTGCTCTAGAATGTCATTGAGAAGCACTGTTGTAATAGAAAGGCAGGCTCCCTGCACCTGCAGCTTATGGGACACAAGTCTGACCTGCCCCAAACCCAGGACATGTGGCTTTTGTCTGAAGACAGAAGCCACTATTGACAAAACACTTAGGCCCCTGGCTTTAAGGCAAACTGTGAAGTTCTATGTGACAAGTAAACTGTGGAGTTTAAAGGTTGAAGGGAAGAGAAATTCTCTGGCCCCAGTTCCAGGGCTGGTCTCAGGAGTCTGGCTGGTCCCCTAGAGAATGTCCACTCAGGATTGCTATCAGTGACCCACAGCCAGCATCTGGGGTTTGCCCTCAGCACACATTTCCCTTCTTCCCACTAGAGGCTCAGATTTGTACTGAGGGACTCACTGTCCCCCACTTTCAGGTGGCTCCCAGGTGGATCCCATGATCCTGGCCACTCATCCAGAGCTTTGGCTGAGCACTTGGCCCGGCCTCCCTCTTCACCCCATCTCCTGCCACCCCATCTCCTGCCACCTCCTAGGCAGCACCATGTCACCTGGGGAACCATCCAGCCCTGGCCATCTGTGGTTTACTTTCTTCTTTTAATAGGCATACCCCCACACAGCTTCCCAAGAAGCTTTGGAACTAATTTTGTCCAGACGTCACATGCCTGAAATGTCTTTATTCTCATGTTAAAACACTTATTTGAGTACAGAATTTCAGGTTGAAAATAATTTTTATCAAAATTTTGAGCTAATTGAGTTTCTTAATATTTATTGTTTTATTTTGTTGTAAATTGACCATTTATAATTGTTTATGGGATTACAAAATGATGTTATGATTTATGAATATAGTGTGAAATAATTAAGCCAAGCTAATTAATATATCAACCACCTCAAATAATTACCCTTTTGTGATAAGAATATATGAAATTAATTTTCTTGGCAATTTTGAAATTACAACACACTGTCATTGACCATATTCCCCATGCTGTGCAATAGATTTATAAAAAATTCTATTCCTGCTGTCAAGATCGCCATGCCCTTGACCCCGTGCCCACCCCTCAGCCTGCAGACCACCCCACTCTTCTCCTCTGTGCCTATCAGCGCGTCCCTGAGGCGAGGAGGCGTCTGCCTGTGCTGCCCAATTTATCTAACTTAACAGGGTCCCCCAGCCCCTCCTGCTGTCACAGATGACAGGTCACTTCCATCTGAAGGACAGCGGTGCTCAGGCGCCGGGTTTTCTTTGCCCCTCGTCGGTTGGTGGATGCAGGTCGGCTCCATCGCTGGCTTTGGGAGTCGCTGCCATGAGCTGGCCCACAGCTGCCCCTTCCACAGACTGAGTTCAAGTCTTTGGGGCAGACGTGTACCAGTGGGGTTTCTGGCGTCTACGGTAGTCACGGCTTTTGTTTCCTGAGGAGCTGTCGTGCTGCTTCTGTAACAGATGTGTTCATTTACACTCTCGCAGTAGTGTACAAGAGTTCTCTTGTCTCCACAGGAAATATCATTGATATTGTCTTTATTTTTAAATGTCGTGGAGGAGAAGTCGGCTGCAATTCTGATTTCACATTCTCCAGCGGCAAGCTTTCTTCCTGAAAGATTTTGAGCTCAAGCATTTAGCTCTGGAGAGGGTCAATGTTATCATGTTGTGCCTTGATGATTCCTTAGACCCTTTAAGTATGGAAACTCATGATCTCCAGGACTGTAAATCTTTAATATAGTGCTATTACAGTCATATATATATATCAGTGCCCAGTGCCCAGATGTCAAGTAAACAGCTGGAGATATATATCTCCCATGTTTTATATATAATACTATTTACATATAATAACATGATGTATTATACTACTATTATATATATTATACATATATTACTAGTTGTGTGGTGTGTGTGTGTGTGTGTGTGTGTGTGTGTGTGTGTGTGTGTATGAAATTTCCTCTCCACTATCTGTTTTCTACTCTCTTTCTGGATCTGGAGTTCTATTTTTTTGCATTATCTTCTTTTCCTTCTATTTAGTTTTGACCCTCCCTTTCACACTGGAAGCTGTCCTAGGGATGCCTGCATCTGGGCTAAGTCATGCTCTGTGCCTGTCGGCTGGTGCTTACTGTAAGGCACTACATGGCCGTGGGTCTCCCACAGGACTCTAGGATGTCACTCCCAGGCACCTTTCTCTGTGGTGGTTTGGCTTCTTCCTCTCCAAAACGCCTGGGCCTGCTCTTCCTTCCTGGAGCTGGCAGCTGAGCCTCCCTTTTCAAATAAAAGTTTCCCATGCTCCCTCATTTTTTTCCCAGCTCTGTCCCCTGGTTCCCAAACGTGGCACCTTTTGTTCCATCTGCCCATGGACTCCTTTCTCTGCCCACTGTGAGGTGGCCAAAGGGATGATGCAGTGAGGACAGGGCCAGGAGGTCTGATTTCCTCCTATATAGACCTGCAGGTGGTCACTCTGCCTGCAGCCCATGGGTGGTTTGCTGTTGCCCTCAATGGACTCCTGGGCTTCACTCTGGTATGGGCGGGGTCCTGTGGGGCCCGCTGCTCCTCCTCTCTCACTCAATGTGCTGAGCCTCTTTCCATCCCTCCTGTCACCTTGTACCTTTATACCTGACAGTTCGAAATCACCAAGAAATTTCAGTTTCATTAGTAAATGGAGGCTTCTATTCCTTTTTATTCATTTTTTTTGAGATGTCATTTAGACATTTTAGTTGGAGATGTCGAGTAAACAGCTGGACACATGAACCTGGAGTTCTGGAAAGAAGGGCATAGGTTCTACTTAGAGGCACAGGATCAAACATGATCACAGGACAACCTTTATAGATATGGGGGAGAAAGCACAGGACCCACAGCCACATGTCCAACAGAGAAGGAGGAAGGAGCTCAGGAAGCAGGAGAACTAATTATAGTGCAAACTATTGTGCATTATCTATGATAATAACTGGGTAATGTATTAATGTATCTGTGCAAATGAAACTTGGAAATTAAAAAGCTGTCTTAGGGTGGTATTATTGTAATATTTTAACTTAAACTTTTATGATGTTTTGATTACATGCATTAGTTAAATAATAGTGAAAGAAATGGGAAGAACTTGATCTCAGGAAAGGGTCCACTTTCAGCCTTCTTCACTTCAGTGTATTTGGATATAAGGAAGGTTGCTAATGCTAAAAAACATGAATCATTTAAGACTGCAGTGCCAGTGGGGGCAAGATCCATTGTAAGTCAAGATTACTCCTGATACGTAAAGAGCGTTGAGATGGATTCATCTGAGAAGAAGTTTTGGAATCTGCTTGCTTAGGAGCTAACACTATTTCCATGCAGAGAAAGGACTTGAGTAGCTCGATTTGGGCCCTGGTGGATTCCAGTTGGGAATGTCTTTACTGATTCTTGCCTTCCTCCTACACATAGAGCTTTATATCTAATAGGAATCCATCCCCACTGGTTTATAAAATGCAGGTAATGTGACTCTTAGTGGCAGCCCTGTGTGGGGTGGCCCAGATAGGCCTCCATTCCATGCTGTGTGGTCTGGAGATGAGGTGTCCCCAGACTCCCATGCCACTGCAGGGGTGGAGTGATGACAGATGAGAGCAGTGGCCACTCAGTCTGTCCTAGTGTGAACGAACCAGAGGCCTATGGGGCCTGGCTGGAGGAGTCACTAGGGGTCTCTAGGGACCACTAGGGTGTGCCCTAGAAGCGTGCATTCTCTGCCCCTTGCTCTCTCTGCTTCCGGCCACCGAGAGCTGAGCAGCTCTGCTCCACCATGCCCTTCCTCCATGATGTTCTGCCTCACCTCTTCCTGGAACAGTGGAGTTGGTCCACTGAGGACTGAACCTCTGAAACTGAGTCAAAATAGACTTTTCCTCCTCTCAGTTGTTCCTGTCTGGTATTTTGGTCCCAGTGGTGAAAAGCTGACTGACACATATGCATGCTTTGTTGGGGTGACGGAAAAGGGCATAAATAGGAAGAGAAGATGAAATGTGTGAACTTCAAGCATCCCTTTGAACAAAGTCTCTTGTCTGGCTTCCTGATGCAGAACTACTGGATAGTCATTGGAATTTGTAATTTGTCCCTAATTATAGCAACAAAAACAGCTTTGTGTCTCATTAAAAGGACTTCAAGTTTAGTCCAAAAGAAGGAGATTTGGGGAGGAGTGTGTGGAAGGGAACTGGAGACTTTTCACACTTGCATTGAAAACCCTGGCATAGTACTGTCCTTAACAAAAGAAACATGCAACTTTAAACTTCCCAGATGCCTCATTAAGAAGATTATAAGGAAACAGGTAAAATTAGTTTTAACAATATGCACTATGTTCTTTGCTTCATTGGCAGTGTTATCATCTCAATCTGTGATCAATATTTAAAAATTTAGCCATTTGTCCTTTTCTGTGCTAAGTCTTTGAAACACTGCCTTGCTCCTCCAACACATGCCAGTTGTGACTAGTCACATTTCAAGTACTTGCTGAAGTCAGTGGCTACCGTATTGGACAGCAGAGCTCTTAAATCATTCTTTCCCAAAGGGAAGCAAAGGTTGTAACTAAAATTTGAAATCATCAGGTCAAAAGTTGGCTGGACCATACAAATGCAAAGCAGAAATTTATCATTTGTCTGCCAACAGGAAGTGTACTGTCCAGCTGAGGAAGTTCTGTGGCTGGCTGGAGATGGGTCTTGGGGTCACTGAATGAAGACATATTTTCCTGCCTGCAGGACCAGTCCATCAGCCGTGAAGTCTTGGAAATTTTCCTCTCCCAAGACCTCTAGTATTTTTCCTCACTTAACAAGTCAAGGATTTATTTCCTGGTTTTCAATGTGTCCCACATAGCAACTAAAATGTGTCTTATGAGCTTCTTGGGAACCTCAGGAATTCATTGGAATCCCATCCAGGGGTGACATCCAGCAAAGCGGGATGGACACCCACCTGCTCTGTGTGGGGGAGCCTGAACCCAGAGTCATAACTAATTTCTCACACTGCATTAGGCTTCCAGGGATCGGGAAGATGACCCAGTTCACCCTCACTGCAGGCTGGTGGTCAGGTTGGTAACCACCCAACTGGATCAGTGTCTGCTTCATTCAGCAAACTCGTGCTCCTTGATGGGGAGAGAGACAGGGCCCAGCTGGTGTGGGCTGCCCCCTTGCAGCCCCGCGGGCTCCTCAGCCAGACCACATTGCATCCTGTGTCTTCCACACCTCCCCAATAGGTCCATGAGGCATTCATGAAAGCTCGATACACACAGGAGCCCCCCATTTGACTTTCAGAGGAGCAGCGATGTCATTTTCTACCTGGGTGAAGGATGGTGAAGCGGCATTTCCTAACCTGAGCTAATGCTGCAGGTGAATGGCCTGTTCTGTGTCAAGTCCCTGGCTGCAGCCAACGCAGCCACAAATTGCACCCAGCCTGCCTGACTGCCAGCAGTCCCCCTCCCACGGGCCTGTCACACTTCTAAAAAGGTGACATTTTAGCAGCCTGTTTATAAAACTTCCAAA
Source organism: Ictidomys tridecemlineatus (assembly GCF_052094955.1). Classification (NCBI taxonomy): domain Eukaryota; kingdom Metazoa; phylum Chordata; class Mammalia; order Rodentia; family Sciuridae; genus Ictidomys; species Ictidomys tridecemlineatus. The sequence continues at coordinate 1,217,747 of NW_027522848.1, read as the reverse complement.
GGAACATTTATCATGAGGTGCAAACAAAGGCGGTCTAAGAGAGATGTTTTTCGCTGGGCTTTGCAGAACTGGGAGTCTTCTCCCAGAGAACCAGGGACACCTCTGTTCATCCCCCAGCCTTGCAAGAGCACATTCCAACCAAATGGGGGAGCAAGGGCAGGCCAGGAGGTGCAGCTGGCTGGAATGTGCTGGAATATACACCAAGGGGATATTTTTCTGACAACAGTCAGTGACAAGAATTCAAGAGATCAAGGAATTAATGACTTTAAAAACCCCTGACTATATTTGCCCCCAGAATTCTATTAGAATTCAACAGGCCACCCATGATTGGAAAGTAAATAGGCACTTCCTTCAATGAGCTAGTGATAAATCCACCATCCACCATGAGCGGCTGGGAGCCCAGGCCTGGGGGTAAGAAGAAAGGGGGTTTATGCAGCTTGCTTTCTGAACTTCTCAGAGGAAATCAGAATCAGAAGTTAATGTACCAAACAAGCTGCCATCAGAAAGTCATTCATTAACAGACAAAACCTAAAAATAATCAGAAGATCTGGCTGCAGCCATCGATGCCAGCCACATATGGAGCCTGCTACCTCTTTACTCTGGAGATCACAGGCCGGGCCATCCGTGTCACATTCAGAGTCCAAGCAGTTAACTCTGCTGGACCAACCAGTCTTGGGTTACCCCTTTCAGGCTCAGAGGGATCAGAACTGAAAGGCATTTTGAGCAGCTTTGGAGGCTCCAGTTCTGACCTCAGTCAACTGCTTATAGCCACAGCACAGACCCACACAGATTAAATACCCTCCCCACCCTCTCCTTCTTCCCTTCTCTCTTGTTTCCCCATCCCTTTGTCCATGTCTTCCCAAGAAATGGAGAGAAGACCTGGAGGCAGAGTAGAGCATCAGACAGACAAATTTCATGGTATCCTGGAAATGGAGAGAGGCACTGTGGCCTCTATCATTTAAAAGTTACTCCTAGGAGCCACTTTCTGGCTGGGGTAGGAGATAGATGAGGAACTTAAGGTAGGTCTCTAACATCCTTATTTAGAAGACTGATTCTTTCCTAGGTTGTGGGCATCTTGAAGGGAAGAGCTATGTTAAGGTCGCCTTTAAGACAGTATGTAGCCAGGCACGGTGGTGCACACCTGTAATCCCAGCAGTTTGGGAGGTTGAGACAGGAGAATTTCAAGTTCAAAGTCAGCTTCAGCAACTGTTAGACCCTAAGCAACTCCATGAGACCCTGTCTCTAAATAAACTACAAAAATAGGGCTGGAGATGTGGCTTAGTGGTCGAGTGCCCCTGAGTTCAATCCCTTGTATAAAAAAAAAAAATACAGTATGTATTGTTTTTCCTGACTATGAAAGAAATACGTGATCAGTGTAGAAAAATTAAAGAATGTGAAAAAAATCTCTTTTCTCATTCAGCTTTTAGATAGTGTTTTGAACAAAATAGGCACTTAACAAAATTGTTCATGTTGGAGAGAGATAAAGGAAGGAGAGAAAGCAGGAATGAAAGATATGGATTAGCTGGGATGGTGACCTTTCCTTTAAAAGGTACATAATCCAGCAGTGGCCACATGGGGGCCACAAGTCATAGATGCTAAATCCACGAAGTGTTTGATGTACACTCAGGAGCAGAGGCTGCCTGTAGCTGGGGCTGCCACCCCTGCTGCTGGGCTCAGGAATCCTTGGGAAATGTAAAGTGTATTTATCAGAGAACGAGGAACTGAGAATAGTTGGCCTAGGGGAGAGGAGCATGGGAGCAATTTGAAAATCAGTATGGAAACAGTATACACATTTTATAAAAAGCAATGTGTGTTTATTAGAGAAAAACTGGAAAGGTTGAAGGACTCCACCAGGGACAGTCCCACTATTTTGGATTTTTCTCTGGAATCATGCTTCACCAAGAGGGGTTATAGCGCACACGGTGGGTCTATATAGCACTGAGAAAGACAGGACAGAAGAGCACACCAAGTGCTGAGGATGTGGGGCTCAGGTGAGCAGGTGGGGTTCCCTGCAAGCTTTGAAAATGTGTGTGGGCATCCTGATCCACATGCAAGAGCAATGGTTGACTGTGGCTCGTGGTCAAAAGGTTTGAGAAACACTGTACCCCATATTTCTTTCTGCTTGTTTCATTAACTAGCTTATTAGAACATACTTAGAAGTTAGTGCATATTAATGAAAATGTCATTATTATTAACCTTGCATGCCATCAAAAGCATGCAAGAGGATCCATAATTCTTTCCCTACCACTGGGAATTTATTTCACTTCATTATTATAAGTATTATGGAAAGATCTTTCTGCATATTTTTTATGCTTTCAAAACTAGGTTCCAAAAACGTGAAATATTTATATCAAAGGATATGATTGTAGTAGAGATGAAATTTAATAGGCTACATAAACTTGGAGATAAATGCAGTCTGTAAATCTCCTTGTAGCTGACCTTGACTGACCCCCACTTCCCTGTTTCTCTTCATTTACAGAAAACTTAATCTCTGCACTTGAAGTTTACAGTTTTACTTGACGTTTACTTCTGGTTTACAGTTCCGTTTGCTCAGTTTAGGCTGCCCTCCTCCCCTGGCTCTCCCACAGGGCCTAAGCCCAAGAGAAGCCCAGGGAGGCAGGATCTTGTGCCTAGTTATCTTCTGCCTTTGATAATCTCCCTTGGGTTGTCACTCCCCTCTTTGTTACTTATCACTTTGTCTCTATTGTCCAGCAATCCTGTCCATACTTTCTGCCTCCTCTTAGCCCAAACAGGAAGTGCCTCCTGGTCTGCTGGCAGACACACCCTCCTCCCTGTCCTTGGAGCTCAGAAACTCTCAGCAACTCCCTTGAGCCAGCCAGGGCTGCAGGGTGCTGGGAGCCCACCTTGTCCACTTCTCCCAGCCAGTGCTTCTTGGGCCCCTGTTGTAGGCCTGGCTTCTCTGTCCTGCCTGCTATCTCCCGGGCTGCTCCTTGGGTACCAGACAATGGTATCTTTTGCTCTGGGAACCTCCTACATTTATCTGGGTTTTTCCACTCTGCAGTTTGTGCCAGCCATGAAGCTTAAATCTCCCTTCCAGAAAGCAATTTGTTATTTAGAGGCAAGAATGTCAGTAGCCAGCAGGGCCGCCCCCTCTCCTTTTACCCCGCCAGCTCTCAATTAGCTTTTGAGCGGAAGCTGTGCTCTTCCCACACACAAGGCCCAGCTAACAATTGAGAACCATGGGGACACTCGGGCATGGCCCCTCTGCCAAGTACAGGCCTCCTCTGAGGGGCGGTCTTGTTCCAGAGCTGGCCATGGTGGGCAGAGGCCTCCAGGCTGCCCTGCATTCAGAGACTCTCCCTGTTGCCCTTCATAGGCACCAAATCTGCCTCATCCCCTCCCATGAACTTCCTCCTGAGGTCCTGTTGACACAAAGTGCTTCTCCACAAAAATAGTGCCTTGGAGAATTGCTAAACATCATCACAACTTTGATAAAAATCTGGGAAATGTGTTTTATATATGGGACAAAGAAGGAGTTTGATTTTGTTTAGTCTAATAAATTGGAATACAGGGAATTTAAGTGCCCAGGAAGCCCTCTAGGTTGCTATCTGGCCCCGTCTGCCTTCTGCAGCCCAGGTGAGCACACCAACAATGGACCAGGATACCGTGGCCTGCTGTGAAACCCAAGGAATCTCAGGAGCTGGTTCTTTGGGGAACACAGCTCAGCAGTTGTGGCAGAAACCCAAAGAAACAAAGCAGACAGCCTCAGGTTGGCAGCATGGAGCAGCATTCCAGGGGTCCAGGCGGGCATTTGGGACCTGCACCCCCCCCCAGCTCCTGATGGCCTGAGTGGCACCTAGCTGGTGACGAGCACCTGGGGCCGGGCTTCTCTGGGTTACTGTGTATGCGGATCTAAATGGCACCTTTCTAGCATGCGTATTCGACTCTGCAAGCCTAGAACCCTGAGACCACACTCCAGCAAGCCGCAGGTGACATCATGGACACTGTGGTCCACTGGTGGTACTGTGAGTCCCAAAGATGTGGTGTATGCTCATAGAGCTCCATGTTCAATGCCAGAGGCACAGACGCTGTTTTGATAATTTACTCCCCTTATCCCCAGACCTCATGACCTTTTCAGGGGAGGCTGGCAGAGTGACCCTGAGGAGAGTCACTGAGAAGCAAACCTAAGCCCCTCACAGCCTCCGGCCACTTTGTTTCTGTGAAACCATTGTCTCTTCCAGCCTGAGAAAGCATTTCCTAAGGACAAGATGCGTGGCCCTGAAATGACTTCATCTGATAGATGCATGTGGCACTAGATGACCTGAGTCAACCAGGCTGTCACTCCCCTGCCAGTCTTCCTGGTTGTGGAGAAGAAAGTCCCTGCCAAATGCCAGTGGTCTTTGAACACTGGCCTCTGCCCCTGTGTTGGGAAGCCATTGGTGTCCCAGGGCTGTCTCAAAATGTCCTGAATAACCGAGGGAGCTTGGAGGGGACAGGAGAAGCCCTGGCCGGTCTGTTCAGGAGGCCCTGGGTTCCCGAGGATCTCAGCCACTCTCTTGGGCGGGCAGCTGCTCTTTCGATACCTGGGGCAGTGCCAGGCTTGTATCCAAGGCTGGCCCCAGCCAACAGCTGGAGGCAAAGCGCTCTCTCTTCCAGGGGCTTCTCAAAGACAGAAATGATTTTCCCAAAAGCCTCCAGAAAACATGTCCCTGGTGTTTCATCAGCACAGATCAGCCCACGAGGCTTTGCACACCAGTCTCCACCGCTAAGAGAGCCTCAAGCCCTCGGCCTATGTCCGGCAGGGGGAAGAAAGCTAAGTGGTTAGAGCCAGGCCTCCCTCCATCCCTGTTCAGCAAGAGAGAGCCAGCCACTGGCTATGCACCTGAGGGCAAGCCACGCTGCCCGGCTGGACCTGAACAGATCAGGGGGCTGTTTTGTGTGTCTTTCTAGTTGCTTCCTTTTAATGGTAAATGGTACTGAGTTCTTATTTATAGTGATAAGAAGAGTTTTTAAATGTCTTACATTTCAGTTTTTAAAATGCAAGTTAATTTAGAGAAAAATATTAATTAATGAATAGAATGTCTGATAGATGAATGTGGCCAAAAAAAAAAGAAAAAGAAAAAAAGAAACTTGTGGGAAAATGAGAGGTTTGGAAACTATCTCTGAGCTGCCTATGCCCAGCCACTGGGTCCTTGGGCCTTCCAAATCAGGAAACTATCTCTTCATCAGGTATTTCTTTATTCCATGATATTTATAAAGCCCTGCATGGGTCAAGCTCAGGCAAGAGTAGAGGAGTCCTCCTGGAGACCCAGGTCAGGCCCAGAGGCCAGTCCTTTGTCTCCAACTACAGAACTCCATGTAGCAGTGACTCCCAGCTGGGGGAAGGACTGACCTGGGACTCCTCTTACACAGCGTCTTTCTGGGGACCACAGCTAGCACCGGGCCTAGATAGGAAGGCTGGCCTCCTCCCGGGGTCTCGGGCACTGGGGCTGCCTTGTTCCACCAGCAAGACACTGACTCAGGGTCATTTCTCTCCTTGCCCCAGTCTTCAGGACAGCCCTGGTCCCACCCTTGCCTTCCTCACCCCACGGTCCTCACCCGGCCATCTGGTCTCTCTGCAGGCCTATTTCAGGGGCCCACATCCTTGGTGTAACCCTCAAATTTTACACCTTGATCACGAGCCTTTGACAACAAAGCCTTACTTAACACTCCAGAGTCATGTCTGGAGCTCATGGTCACATCTCACGCTGGAGAAAAGAAGTTTCAGTAAGAACTTTGTTGTCACAATTAAAGTATAAATAGGATGATAAATAATAGCTTAGATCATTAGGGTTGTATTCTTTAATTCTACCACACATTCATCTCCCATGTCATGTCACGACACACACATAGGTGTGGAAACTAAGGAACAATAGGCCCGCAGAGCCTCACAGGCCTTCTGCCACAGAGAAGCCAGTGGATGCATGGTCCTAGGACCTTGCTTCACGGGGTACAGCAGGTCTCTAAGCCTGGCGGCATTTAAAGTGTGAGAGCTCATGAACAGAGCACTTATTCCAGAGAGGAGCCGGGCAACAGCACTCACTGACTAGTGCAGTTGAGAATGTGTGCGAGTGCACGCACATGTGAATGTGTATGTGCATGTGCATGTTTCAATAGATGGCTGATTTTATTCCTGGCTAATTTTATTTTTGACCTTCTTTTTGTCCAGTGTCCATTTAAATCCAGACCTTAACTAATCTCTTTTTTACTACTCACAGAAGATGACACCTTTGACAGCCAGGACAGAAAGTGACAATTGGCAGGCCTGGGGACCAGGCCCTGACACGTTCTCTAGACGTCAGCATTGATGATTTCATGGTTAAGTTTGTGTGCAGAAAAAAGGAACACAGACATGCAAACAGACTCCTGCTTGCTGAGCCACCCTCTGTTGGTGTTAGAGGTCAGAGCTCCAGCAAACCAGATCTCCCTCCCTGTTTGAAAGCGCTCTGGTGATGGGCAGTTATGCCTACAGGAACCACAAGGGACATGTATCTGCGTGTGTGTAAGCTACCTTCATTTAAGGGGTTCAATGTTGTAGTCCCAAAGGGCAGTTCATTTACTTAGTTGCCTTTGGTCAGAACGGCCACACTTCCCGGGGCACTTTAAAGGAATATTGGCCGCCAGCCCAGACACTATATGCAGAAAGGCGTGGGAATCACTCTGTGCCTCCATTAAAAACCCTTTTAGTTAGAGTTGGAAGTGCTCTGTCCATCCTACCAATGCTAACATTGGTCTCTGTCGTGCCCTCTCAGAGTTTATCGCAGCCCCACCAAGTCTTTTAAAGATGGTGGGTCACCGTGGGTGATGCTGCAACTCGTGGAAACCTGGGATTCCAGGAGGCCAGCTTCAGTTATTTCCTGAGATGGTCACTATACCCTCCTGGGCATTCCCATCACATGGTGGGACTGCACTCCCTTGCCCACAGGAGGCTGAGGTGGACCTGCTCCCAGCTCTGATGGACAGAGAGCACACAAGCTCGGGGGAGAGGACATAGTGGACCAGGAGAGGCCATTGTCCCTTTACCGTCATCTATGAGTTCTCAGGCTGTAACACAGTTGCAACTGTGGAGTCCCCGAGAGGCATGTTTTGGAGCAGCAACATTAGGTCGAAGCAGGACTCTGTGAAGAGGACAGAGGCTTCAAAGCCAATGTTCCTTCTGGAATCACTATTCAAACATAAAAGAATCTCACAAGCAAGCTCAATGCATCAACACTAAATGGCGATTACATGAACATTCACATGGGCGAGGGAGAAAGCACAGTTCACAACTGGCCTGATTCCATTCTTCAACAGGTTTTGAAATGCCCTCCCTCTTCCTAGTTTAGACATGGCATCATGTTAAAGGACAGCAAACCATCTGCAAGCATGACTTTCCTTCTTCCTTCTCTCCAGGAGCAGCTCAGAAGCAGTGTGCCCAGCATGCCCAAAGGCCTCACTGTTTTTGTTCTTGAAGGTGGGACATTTTTGCCTGCCAGAATGCAAAACCCTGTGTTGTCAAATCCATCCCTCCTGACCCTGGATCTCCAGCCCTGCTGTTAAGGCAGGGTTTCCTTTATGCATCCTTTGATGAGTGAGTGCAGTAGCTGTGGCCGGAAGACAGCCTTTGTTAAGTCAAATTGATGAAACTGAGCATTTTATATTCATTCCTCTACTCTTTTACAATTTTGAGCTACAATATCCACTTTGCAGATGGGAAAACTGAGACTCTGTGAAGTGCGTACCGTGGCCTACAACACACAAGGTCAATATTGGACAAGGTTCTGCTCTTGCTTTTCTTCTTTCCCTCAGTGCATCTCTACATTCTCTCCCAGGCTTTAGGAACTTACCCAATGGCACTCTGTTCCTTGTCTTGAGGCAATTTTGCCACCAGGGACAGTTGACATTATCTGGAGACAACTGGAAGGAGAGAGTTACTATTAGCTTCTGGTGACTAGAGATCAGGGATGTGGCTCAACATCTTCCCATGTGCAGGGCAGGTTCCACAGCAAAGAGATCTCTTGTCCACAACGTCATTGTCAGGAAGACTGCCCTACACTGTTCTCAGATCGTAATAAAGTCTGTTAAGCGCAAGAGGCTGTTAAATTGCATTTGAAGGTGGCCACAAGGGATAGTTGAAAATACATCAAAGAGCCATGTTACAGTCCCAGTCCACCATTTGTTAACCTCATAGCTCATGAAAATGCTCTCTAAGCTTCACTTTCCTAGCATCGAGGGGGTGACAATAGTATGTGTAGCATACGACTCTTTATTAATTCACTGTATCAAGTTTATTGCCTCCCGTGTGCTGGGCAGTGCCCTAGACACTGAGTGTGCCACAGGGAACAAAATAAATGGCATTCCAATCTGTAGGTGACTTCGTGGGAAATAGATTAGGAGGGCTATGAAAAAGCAGCAAGGACACATTGAATCTACTTCTGGATGGTCAAGAAGCAACATCAAACAGAGGACCAGGAACACAAATTTGGCAAGCCAAGGAGAAGGGGATAAAGTAGAAGATGCCGTTTGTAAAGCCAAGAGGGGAGAAAGAGCAGGGGCAAACCAAGAGCTGGAACCATGTGGCCCCACAGAGGGAGGCACGAAGGAGGCAGCAGTTGCACCTGGGGGAAGCAAAGGCGTCCTCTCAGAGGGTCCATGGGCCAGGCCTACACAGACAACAGTCAGCCTGGAGGAGAGGAAGGTGAGGTTTCCAGAGCAAGAGGATGACATGATCACCTCCAGTCTTCAGAAGATCAGGTAGGTTGTGGCTGCAGCCCTGCAGTAGGGGTAGAGGCAGGAGGATAGACATAAAGAACTGCATTTAAGAGAGATCAATCAAGTCCTGCCATGGAGGGGTTGGCCAGAGGTTCCTGTCCTAGTACTTCTGCCCCTGCCATGTCATAGCACTAGACATGTCCCCAGTCAGCTCACCAAGCTGGACTCTTCACAGGGCCTGTGTCTTTGCCTCATTGGAGGGGCATTTTGTGGCCTCTGCCCCATGTCCGCCATGCAGCTGCTAGGGCTGTGGGGCAGGCGTGTCTCTGGTCTGTTGGGAAGGGTGCCCTAACCTAGCAAGGATGTTTCCAAAGGAAGACAGATCTACTGTGTGGTCCCCATGGATCCAGGGTGATTTGCTAAAACCTACCTAGAAAGCAAAACTGGAAATATCTTTCAAATTAAAAATATCCCTTCCCCTAAGAAATTCACTCCTGGAAATCTGTTCCCTGGAAAGAGAGCTGCCCACACAGAAAAGCCTGGAGTCAGACCTCCACATCCGTGGTTCAGCAGCCCAGCTTGCACCAGTGTGACTGCAAAACACCCCCCTGTACTTAGCATACATAGACATTTCATGGTCTTTATTACCTAAACAATACCAGGGTCATTTTCCCAGCTGCTGTGTGAGCAGGCTCTGGTCCCCTCCCCATCTTATAAGGGCACTAAGCCCATCTCTGGCTCTGTCCTCATGACCTGTCTAAACCTAGCTCCCAAGGCCCCAGCTTCAAGACTCTCACATTGGGATCACAGCTTCCATTTGTGAATTTGGAGGACACAAACATTCAGTCCACAGCAGGCTCTCTAAGTCATTAAGTGTGGTCTTTGAGAACATGGGCTCCGGGGCCAACGGTGCCCTGGTCCTGCCTCTTGCCAGCCACGTGACCTTGGGAGAGGTCTTGAGCCCTCCTGTCCCCTGGTCTGCTCATCCACAGAGTGGGCATCACAAGGATAAGCCAGTTCCTACTGTGATGCACGGCTGGGGCAGCACTTTGCACATACAAAACACTCAAGAGATGTCCCGTCTTCATTCTTTTCTAGACCCAGTGAGGGCTTAAATCAGTCTTCTCCCAAAATACTCGTCCCAAAAGGATCCCCTCAGCTTTCTTTCTGTCCCAGCCTTTGGTGGAACTTCTCAGTTTAAAAAACAAAAGAGAGCTGTGTTTACCACACAGAGACAATACCATAGCGATGGGGGTTCACGAAGGACACCGTGGTGGTCCTGGGACGGGAGGGGGAGGGAGGCATTGGTGGGGGCACGCCACCCGGTGGTGTTTTGTACTTGCCATGTTGCTACTTGCTGTTTTCAAAAGCTTTATTTAACCACTGTAATTTGTGGCTCTCTGAGGGCTAAGTATAGAGCAACACATAAAGAGGTAAACGGCTCATGCTGAGCCCAGTGAGCAGGCTTCCCTACCTGTTCTCCCACGGGCTCTGGTTGCCTCCTCCGTCTCCTGTGTACCTGTTCTGGAAGCACCAGAACAGGTCCCCTAACCCAGCCTCCTCTGGGGGAGGGCGGCAGGTCACTCCACGCCTGTTCTCCCGCCCACCTCTCAGTTTTGGTTTCCAGCTCCCATTCTGGTTTGCTACCAATGCAGCAGCTGCCAATCATGGCGAGGGCTTGGGCAGAGTCCGTGCAGGGAATGGAGTGACCTGTGGAATGACCAGGGAGGGAGCCATTTCCAGGCAAGCAAGCTGGGAAGTGCTGTCTGTGGACTGAGAGTGGATTCCAAAGTGAGTGAGCTTGGGTCATTTTCTGTGACCTGTGACACACGATTTTTTCCTTTTAGTCAAAGGTTAGTCTCTAAACCAAGTTAGAAAATGTCTGTGTCTGGACTGAGACATGGATATTATGCTTAGACCATATGTTCTCGGAAATAGTAAGATATTAATTTCCAGCATGTTCTAGGAACTCTTCCTCTCTTTTGCATCCTGGCCAAGAGGCAAATGGCTCTTGCCATGTGCAGCCACCGTGATGTGTCATCTTAACACAAGCCCAGAAGCAAGGCAGCCAACTCCAAGACATGGACAAAACTCCAAACCTGTGAGCCAAGATAAACCTTTTATTTCTATAAGTTGATGATTTCAGGTATTTGTTGTAATAACAGAAAGCACAGGACATAGAACTCTACCTGGCCCACACCCTCAGCGCATTGCTGAAGAGTGTTTACAAAGTTTCTTTACTCAGTACAGCAAGTCTACCTCTCAACAGAAAATTAAAGGGCACAATAAGGGCAAAAATCACAATTTGAAGGAACTGAACAAATATCAAGCCAATTCAGATATGGCAGGAATATTGGAATTTGCAAACCAAGAATTGAAAACAGCTATGATTAGTATGTTAAGAGATCTAACAGGAGAAGGAGATGCCCTGGAAAAACAGGCAGGTAACAGAAGCGGAGAGATGGAATTCCAGCAATAGAAAGCTATATAAAGAACCCTGGGACAGAGTAATCAGCTCACTAGTAGACTGAGGGAATAATCCTGAGATTGACAATATCTTAGTAGAAACTTTCTAAAAGAAAACAGACCATGGTGGGTAATGATGATTGAGAATTTCCACACATTTAGTGTTAGACACCAAATGATACAGAGATCCAAGAAGGTTAGAGAACACCAAATAGGTAAATGCCAAATCCCTGTGCTTAGGCATACCATATGCAAACTGTCCTAGCAAAGATAAAAAATAAAATCCTGAAGAGACCAGAAGTAAACAAAAAATACATTATCTTTATAGAGGATCAAAAATTAGAATGATATCCAATTTTTCCTTAGAAGCCACAGAAGCAAGAAGAGAATCAAATGAAATATTTAAAGTATGAGAGAAAAAGCCCATTGACCTAGAATTCATACCTTGTAAGACGGACCTTTAAAATTGAAAAAGAAATAAAGACCTCAACCATAGAAAAATTAAGGGAATTTGTTGCTGTAAGAACCACCTTTTGAGAAATGTAAAAAGCATTTTGTTGGAGAGAATAAAAATGACAAAGATCAGAAGCTTGAATCTACGTAAATAAAGGAAGAGCATCAGAAAAGAAATAAGTGTTTAAATTCCTAATTGATCTAAATGCAATGAACTTTTAAAAATAACAATAGTAACAATGTATCAATTATATATTAGTGAATGATTGACAGCGGTGATACAGAAAAGGGAGGGAAGATTATAAATATCTTGTCATCATAGGGTATTCACACTACTGTGAATTTGTGTAGTGGATTGCCTGAAAGTGAATCAGTTATAGATCTGTAGTTTAAACTCTAGAACAATCAGCAAGAAAAGTTTTTTAAAAGTATAATTTATATGCCAAGAAAAGGAAACCACAATTATATAAAATTCTCAATTAAACCACAAAAGGTATAAAAAATGAGACAAATAGGAACTAAGAGCAAGGGCCACCAATAGAAAATGGCACACATGTGGACATTGATTGATTGAATGCCACAGAAAATCACTGCAGGTTTAAAAAAAAATCTCTGCGGGTGTCTGAGGTCTGAGTATATCTGCTAGAAGCAGAGATGCTTATGGTGGATCAGAAAATAGACCTTACAGAAAACAGACTGTATGTTTTTATAAGAAACACATTTTAAATATAAAGATGCATATATATTAGAAATAAATGAATGGAGATGTTATCATACCCAACACTCTCAAAAGGAAGTGGAGCTGCTATGTTAATTTCAGACAGACAAGACTTGAGAGCAAGGAAGAGTGTCAGGGATTAAAAGGGAATTACCAAATGATAGAAGACATAAATATCCTTAATGTGCATGTGCCTGATAACCAAGCATCAAAAATAACTGAGGCAAAACCTGGTAGGGCTGCAGGAGAAACAGGTGACACCCATTGTTATGCCAGATTCCTGGGATCCCAATAGACCTCCAGGAGCCGAATCTAATGCAAGCCCACATGAGTCTTTATTGCAAGCTTGAGCCTGGACTCACAACCATTCCTGACACAGTGGTCCCCAGGGAGTGAGTCCTGGTCCTTTGTTCAGTGAGATTTTATAGGTTTTGGGGGGATACTCTGTGCGTCACAACATCACACAGCAAATCATTCCATACCTCGGGAAAATCAAACAACAACTCTTAACATTGATTAGCACATTCACTGGCGGGAAGCAGTTGGGTAGGTGTGATTGGTTAGTACAATAGAGGGGTCCGTTTGAACTGATTTGTTTAGGCCACGAGGGGTGTACGTGCTAAGCTACATGCTTTCCTAACATGTTATCAACCACCATAAACTACTTGGGGGCCATCTGGCATCCCAGGTATTTTCCCTGTCTCATGCTGATTGGTGGTTGCTAGGGGGGTTGCCATGGGTCCACACCTAGCCTAACTGAGTCAGGGACACCTCGCTGCAGACCTCTCCTGTTATTTATGAACAACTCAGCAGGGTGGGTATGTACTTAGGAGTGCTCTGTGGGTTTTTCCAAGGACAAGGGTCATGCCCCCTTCCTTAGGACAGGCCTTGAGGTAGAAGCTGCTGTTGTTTCTTTATTTTTGAAAAAATGGAGTCACATTAGTTTCTCACCATCAGTCGGAATGGGTGAATCAGCAGGCAGAAGAATGTAGCTGAACTGAGCTGTACATCTATCAACTGGGCATAACTGACATCCGAAGATCACGTCATCCAAGAGCAGAGGAAGCCACGTTCTCCTCAAGCTCACGGGGATTGTTGACCAGCAGAGACCACATTCCAGGACACAAAGCACACACTGACAATTCAAAAGAGGAGAAGTCATGCAACGTCTACTCTCAGACCACGACAGGAGTAAACTAGAGTAACAGAAAGATAGCTGGAAAACCCAAAGCTGTTGGAGAGGAAATAACACGCTGCGAGATAACACATGAGTCGAAGGAGAACTTTGAAAGAATTTTTTAAATGTTTTGAACTAAATGAAAGTAAAAATACATTTTGTCAAAACTGTAGGATTCAGCAAAAAAAAAAAAAAAAAAAGCAGGTCTAAGAGGGAAGCCGACAGCATTGCCAATGCGCATTAGAAGAGAAGAAAGGTCTGACAAAGGCGGTTCCACAGACTCATAGGGAGGGTCTCTAACACAGCAACAGTGAGAGGAATGGGCACACAGGACGGAGAGTGAGCCCCAAGGTGAATCGTGGACTGGGGCACAGTGAGGAGGCCTTGTGTGTCCACTGACTGATGCAGATGCGGCTCTGATGCAGTGTGGACAGCAGGGCAGCTCCACGCGGACAGGGATGGTTGTAGAGAAACTCTCTATTTCCCACTCAACTTTTCTGTGAACCTAAAACTACTCTAAAAAAAATTTCATTAATTGAAAGAATCTTTTGATTGAATTGTCAGAAACACAAATCTTTTTAATTTGTATTTTGCCAAATTAAAAAAAAATTCATTTTTGAATCATGACACAACTAATTAACTTCTGGGAGACATAATTTGACATAAGAATTCATGGTCCCTTTTTACATTTATCTTTAAACCACATATGATTCAATAAAGTACTTATTACAGATTCCACTGCCACTCACTCTGACGAATACTATTAAGAAATATTAATCTTAAAATACACAGCTCGGAGATGTGGGGTCAACTTTATTCATGACATTATGTTCCCAGCGCTGTCTAGATGTCACTTACAGGATTTGTCTGCCTGTACCTTGGGCCACATTTGCACCCCTGTCCCCTTCCCAGGCACTGAGGGCTCCCCGTCATGCACAAGACTGGCAAGGTTCACAGAAACATCCCGAATTGCCTTGAATCTTACTTTGGTTGGGTAGTCGTGGAATCATTTGTATGTTATTGCCAACACAGATAATAGTTGTCTCTTCTGTCTTAGCTATTAAAACAAGAAATTTTACCCTCAGGAGATTGGGGAACAGGATGACCATCTTCTATTCTGAAAGGACAGAGAGTGCAGCTCATTTCTGGCCAGGTCTAGGTTCAAAGAGCATTTCACCCACACTGAAGCTGCTCCTGCAGGTGGTCCTCAACAGCACAGGTTTTCAAAAGGAAGGGTCATCAAGAATTTTTGTTTTGTTTTTATTTTTATTCTTCCTACTCTGTTCTTAATGAGCACATGTTATGGATGTAATAAAACATTCTTAAAGAGTCAGAACCTTCGTTTGTTTGGAAAGCTTTGAAGAGAGAGCTTTAACTCAGGAATTCTTAACTGTTACTTCCCTTGGGTGGCCTGGGGAGCCCTCAAAGAAACACTGCTGGCTTAAATGGAGTGTCAGTCTGAGCCAGACCTTGGCTCGAGTTGGAGGCAATGAATGAATGGATGGATGGATGGACGGATGGATGGATAGACACACAGATAAACGGAGGAAAGGAAGCCAGTAAAAGACTTTCAAGAGGCTCATGAACATTTTGTCGAATGCCTCATTACAAGAAATGCCCTTCCAGAGGGCCAAGCCTATGTTTCTTGTCACCTGAGCATTTCAACCAGGACATGTTAACACTAAGCAACTCCCCCTCCTGAGGCAGGTTTAATCTGCAGACCCTGACAGGTGACATTGCTCACAGTGTGGTCCCTGACCCTTGGGGGCTGCACGGGACTCTGGGCCAAGCATCTTCAAAGATCTGTCAGAAGTTGATGGCTTAAGTACATCAAGATGACCTGGCCCTGGCATTTGGTGTGGTCCCCGGGGCATGTGGGGGGTGAGGACAGGAATTCAGAACCAGGAAGTCACTTGCAGCCTGTGGGAGGGCCTTTCAATTAAAGCTTTTAACATTTTTCCAAAAGCAGCCCCCAGGAACTCAGCCTTTCTCATCTCCACATTGATGATGGCCAGTTGTCACAGTGGAGGAGATGCCCAGTGGCTGCACACACCAGCAAGGCCCAGAGGCTCCTCCCCCCACAGGAAGCTCTGGAGGCCCACAGGGACCCCAGGACCTCTGGGCAAAGTCGACTGCTAAGGAAATGCAAAAATGCTGTTTTCAGCAGAAATTGTCCCATTGTTTACTTGCCTTGTCTTTGAGTCACTGGAGACAGAAACAGCCCTGTTCTGGGTTCTCTTTACAGACAGATGGGGCTGCAATGTGGTGCCCAGAGGCAGAACTGGCCCAGACCAGTCTCCTGGCTCCTCCAAGACCCCTTTCCCAGGTCTCTGCAGCGGAGTGACAGTGTCCGACCTGAAACTTCCATTCTGACTCCAAAGGGGGGCCTGGTCTGTGCACATGAATGTCTGGTACACTCATCTATAACCTTCACATACGAATCCCAACTTCGGTGTACATGAATCTGTGAACTAGCATTTAAAATGAACAGTGGCATCTAAAGAATTCAGATTTCAGTTTCTTTTTAAAACAAATTCTGGCATCCCTGGACTGAGTCCAGAAGGCAGCTGCCCTTGGAGTGGGGCCCGACTCCTGCCCCACTGTTCCCTGGACCCCCTCACCTGTGTCACATCTCCTCCAGTGCTCATGTTCCCCTGCACCAATCACGCACCTCTGTCTCATGATCAGAGCTCTTCAGGAAAGCAGAGGCAGCAGTTCAGATTCACAGGCTGCATGGCTGAGGGGTCACGGCGGGGCCTCCGTTGTCCCTGGCCCTGGAGAGCTGACTTGGAAGAAGGAGACTCCTGCAAGCCAGGTGGGGTCTCAGCAGTGAATTTGTTTGGCATGGCCCTGGCCGTGGAGGCCCTGCTTCTCTCTCTGAGTGGCCAAGTAGCCAGCTAAGCACTGCAGTGCTGGGGAGGTCACCAGGCCTTGGCCCCTCTCTTCAGCTGCTGGTGTTCCTCCATGGGGCCCTCTATCTCCAGGGAGCATGCTGTCCAGGCTGAGGCTTTCCCCTGTGGCCATGATGGCTGGGGGAGGGCACATGGCTCACCCTTGGTGAGTTGAAGCAGGTTGGCAGATTTCCAGCTTGGGGAAACGTCCACTCAATGGTGGATTTGCTGCATTGCCCCTTTACTTTGAACAATGTACCAGATATGAGTTTGTTATTATTATTATATTATATTATCAGATTATTTAGAATCATCACACATTTATTTATCAAAAACTTATATTTATATGATATTTACAGTTATATTATATTTATATTAATAATTATCTTCACTTAGGACCCAACTCTTGACTTTTCCATGGTTCAGGCACGTTCTGAAAAAAGAGCAAACATCCTTTGTTCAGAAATTTGTCAAGAGTTGGTTTCCATTTCAGAAGCCACCTGAAGGCAGCATCATCCAATGCACTGGGGTGACAGTCCCACCTGCTGCATCCATCTGTGTGGATGCTTCATCCAGGATTCTTATTTCCTTCCTTTATTTCTTTCATCTATAATTATAAAATCCTGATTAATTCTGTATATATAATTTAGAGGAAAAAAAAAGGAATGTTCCAATGGAAAACCATGAGCTGCCTTCAGCACACCTGGGGTAGGAGTGCACTTGGACCCTGTTGAGTGTAGATCACAGAGACCAACACAAAGTAACTTTGTCTGCTGTGAAAATCTGCACTCTGCGGAAAGGGCTGGGCCGACTTGTCTCCTGGATGTTGAAGAAGTGAATTTTGTCTCCAGCTGAGCGTTCATTTTGACATTCTTGATCTATCCATGGCCCACCCTGTGACCTCTCTCTAGAGCAGGTCAGAACACTAGCCTGGTTCTCATCATGACTTAATTAAAATATACAACATATGCTCACTTTTGTATCTGGGTAAGAGTTGTGTTGTGCTTTCATCTTAAACTGTCTTTTAACAGTAGTCTTATCTGGGTATTTGGAAATTGAGATGCATATCTTACTAAGAATTACTTGCCTTTATTGTTTCTCTTAGAAGAGGATATTTATTTCAGGGTGATCATACATAAATTTCATTTCAGGATAGTAAAAGGGTGTTCAAATATTTGTCATGAAAGGGAACAGGAGGTCTGACGGGGTTTGGAATCACAGATTCCATCAGAAATTCTCTGAACCAACCCACATATGTAACTGATGAGCTGCTCATTCTTTTTCCCAGTCAAAAAGAAAGTTCCAGAGCTCTGAGCTATTCAGAGAACTCGAAAGGCTGTGGACTATTCTGGAAGCCGTGCCCCCTTCTCTCAGCTCCAGCACAGTTCAGATAGATGGTTATATAATAGCTATTTATGAGAACCACTGACCCAAACTTCTGTTTTCAATATCTTCCCTCAGATCATCAAGCCTATTCCAGACAAATCTCATTGTCCAGTCATCTTGGGTAATGTCCAAAAAGAGTAACAAAAACCCTTTCCCCCGATTCCCACCCTGGATCCCATGTCGTAGCTGAGGATAGTCCACCCAGAAGTGCACTCCCTCCACAGCCTCTCAGGACTCCCATCCCCACTTCCAGCCCAGGCAGGTCTCAGGACCAACTATGGAACACCTGTACATGAGGCCACATTCAAGTTCCAAAGGGACGGGGCTTCAGGCTGAAATTTCTTGAAGCTCAGAAAGAAGCAATGAGCCAGGTCACCCATCTGGACACTCCCACCCTGGCTGCTGGCTGCTGGCTGGGAACGCTCTCGGTGGACAGTGATGAGTGAAGGAGAAGAAAGATCCACCTCTGGTTGTGTTCTACCAAAATATCTTGTTTCAAGATATCACTTTCCTTTTATTTATCAAACACATCTACCCTCCAAAAATGTACAACGTTATATACACTGTTGAGATGTCAGATACTCCAGAAGATGGTGAGGACCGTGCCTGGTATACATACTGTAAACGTTTCAGACTTGATTTTCTGAGACCACACGTTGGTGGGGTGGTCAGCACTACAAGAAGGGTGACACTGTAGACATGATGGCTTGCAAAGAGCAGCCGCTCCAAAGAGAAGACAGGAGGCCAGGCCTTGGAAATGGCAGGCCGCCTGCTCTTGGGCATGAATGACTGGCCTCCTAAGGGCTTTCCTCTCCTCCCCAAGGCTGTACTTCCCCTCGATTCTGGAGTTAGGTGTGTGTGTGGCAAAGAAGGTTTAAATGCCTGAATGAGATCTGTCTCCTGGTCACAGATGATATTATTTGTGGCCACGGAGTTTCACACATCAGAGAGCAATGGTGTCCGAAGGGTTAGTTGAGTCGAGAGGTTAACTTCTCAATAAATAAAATTTGCTCAATGAGAAACTAATGTGACTCCATTTTTGAGAAACCAGCCTCTATCTCAGAGCAAAGCCTGTCCAAGGAAGAAGGCGTGGCTCTTGTCCTTGGAAAGACCCACAGAGCACTCATAGGCACATACCCACCCTGCTGAGTTGTTTGTCTGTAAATAACAGGAGAGATCTGTGACACCAGGTGTCCCTGACTCAGTTAGGCTAGGTGCGGACCCATAGCAACTCCATAGCAACCTCCAATCAGCATGAGACAGGGAAAATACCTGGGATGCCAGATGACCCCCCCCAGTAGTTTATGGTGGTTGATAACATGTTGGGAAACCATGTAGTTTAGCACGTACACCCCTTGTGGCCTAAACCAATCAGTTCAAACAAACCCCCCTATTGTACTAACCAATCACCCCTATTCATCTTGTTCCCGCCATTGAATGTGCTAATCAATGTTAAGAATTGTTGTTTGATTTTCCCATGGTATGGAATGATTTGCTGTGTGATGTTGTGATGCATAGAGTATCCCCCCCAAACCTATAAAATCTCACTGAACAAAAGACCGGGACTCACTCCCTGGGACCACTGCGTTGGGAACGGTTGTGAGTCCAGGCTCCAGCTTGCAATAAAGACTCTTGTGTGACTGCATCGGATTCGGCTCCTGGAGGTCTATTGGGGTCCCACGAATTTGGCACAACAGTTAACTTCTTAATAAATAAAATTTGCTCAAGTCACACAGAGAATTTGTGCCCTTTCAGAGGGGACTAAACGGAAGCTGCAAATTCCTTAGTATAGTGTGATACCGGTTTTTGGTTGAGGCTTTTTTAAAGAGGACAAAAATAATATTGCAGGCATATGTGTAGATGGAGTTTCATCAAACCTAGTGAAGATGGTGCAGAGATCAGAGAGTAGATGATTCTGCCTTTAAATCATGTTGCTGTATAAACAGTTAATAAGCAGCATACATTACTTCTGTAATAGGGAGAGAAGGAGAAAGATGGGAAAGAGAGGAAAAGTGGTAAAGGAAAAGAGAAAAAAATTATTTCTTGTTTATTCTCCCTTTTGTTTCCTCCCTATGATCTTTGTCAGCTTGAAATGTTTGAATCCATGTGTTCTAGAGAGAGGAACCTCCCCACAGACACACACACCAAAAAAAACTATAGGAATACCAGTGGCCATGAAGGAGGTATCCAAAGAGGCAGTCGTACTGCATGTTCACTGTTGGCACAGATTGATTCCAATTAACACTGCTCTTTAAACTGGCCCTAGAGCAAATATTGTCTTCCAAATCATAAAAAGGTGAAATTATTCTCAGCATAGTTTTGTTATAAATATCTTTTAGTGATTTGAAATGTGGCAATCTCTGAAAGACATATCAGAGGGACAAATTAAAGAAGTCAGAAGATAGGTTCAGTGGTGTACGCCTGTAATCCTAGCAACTCAGGAGGCTGAGGCAGGAAGATCTCATGTTCAAGGCCAGCCTTAGCAACTTAGTGAAGCTCTAAGCAACTTAGTAAGACCTTTCCTCAGAATAAAAACTAGAAATGATTGGGTATATAGCTCAGTGGTACAGCACCCCTGGGTTCAATCCCTACTACAAAAAAAATCATAAATAAGTTGGGGGAAAATACCATTATAAATAAGTTGATCATTCTGCCTGAAATGACCCCACCCTTCCCATCTCATCCAGGTAAAAGCCTTTCAATAGTCTCAACTGAATTTCTTGCTATAGAGTTCAAGAGTCACAAGTTTGTATTCTGACTCTGCTAAATGCTGTATTACCTCCAGCAAGCGGATTAACTTCTCTAAGCCCTGTTTCCTAATCCTTAAAATGATGAGTAATTAAAGTCAGAGCAATCATGCAAAAAAAAAAAGAGAGAGAGAAGCCATCTAAATTGGAAAGGAAGAAGTAAAATCATCTCCATCCTTAGACAACATGATCTTATCTGCACAAATACCAAAGATTCCACACACATACACACAAAAAGGTATTAGAGGTAGTAAACTCATCCAGCCAGGTTACAAAATGGAAAAAAAAATTAGTACAAAAAAATCAGCCTGCATTTCTATGAACTAAAAGTAAACAACCTGAAAAGGAAGTAAACAATATTCCACTTACAGTAGTGTCAAAATAAATAAATAAATAATTAGGCATGAACTTAACCACGGAGGTGAAAGACTTGTATACTGAAAACTGCAAAAGTGTGCTGAAATAAATGAAAACAGACACAAGTAAATGGGAAAACACCTTATGTTGCATTGATGAATGGGAAGACTCGATATTGTTGAGAGATCATATTATTTAAAGCAATCTATGCCTGCAAAGCAATCTCTATCAAAATCCCAATGACTTTTTTTTGCAGTAATAGAAAAATTTGTCCCAAAATTTATATAGAATCTCAAGGGAACCTGAAGAATCAGTTTGATTCTTGATTTCAAAACATTGCAAAGCTATAGTCATCAAAATAGTGTGGTGTTGCCATAAGAAAGAAAATAGACCACACTGCAGAACAGAGAGGTCAGAAATAAAGCCTCACATATGCTCCAATGAAATTCAACCAGATGTGAAGACCCCTCACCAGGGAAAGGACAATCCCTTCGACAAATGATGCTCAGAAAACTGTGTATGCATATGCCACAAGAAGTGGGACCCTTGGCTCACAACGTAGCAAAAAAAAATAAATAAATAACTTAAAATGGATTAAAAACCTAAATGCAAGGCCTAAAGCTATACAATTCCCAGAAGAGAATGTTGGACTTTGCAGTGATCTCACATATATAACAGCAAGAGCACAGGCAAGAAAAACAAAAGTAGGCAGATGGAACTACATCCAACAGAAACAAGGTTTGTACAACTGAGGACACAACTCCCGCAGGGCAAGGACAGCTTGTGGAAGGGGAGAAGGTACTTGTGAATCACGTATCTGATAATGAATTAGAATCCACGGTATTTTAAAAGCTAATATGACCCAAAAACAAGAATCAAATAACAATATTAGAAGATGTGCAATGGTCTTGAAAGGGCATTTTTCCAAATATGGCTATAAATGGCCAACATATGAAAACAGTTCCAGTATCGCATGTCCTAAGAGAAATACAAACCAAAACCACATTGAGGGGTCACATCATACCCATTAGGATAGCTACTATTTAAAAAAAAAAAAAAGAAAGAAAGAAGAAAGAAAATGTGAGCATGTGGAGAAATTGGAACCCTTGGGCACTGTTGGTGAGATGTACAATTTGTTAACTTCCGTGGAAAACAACAGAGGTTATTAAAAATTACAAACAGAACTATCATCTGACGGTGGTGTGAACAGCACTCCGTTTCCTGCCTATGCAGAGGAGCATCTGACTGTGGTGTTGTAGGGACAAAGGAGGCAAGGCACCAAAATAGCAGGAAACAGTTTTATTTGGCTGCAGCCAGGTTCAGAGGGCACAGCTTTTGCTGTAATCAACTAATCCCCTGAACCCCAAGTTCAGGGAGTTTCAGAGTTTTATACCCAGTATGTAAGGAGAGGGGCTCAGAAGTTCACAGTCTGCAGAAGTTCACATAAAAACGGCTTTTTCTTTCACTGTTCTGGGCAAGTTAACTCTCCAAGGACAACACCTGAGAAGGGGAGAGCTTCTTCTTCCCTTTCTTTCCTCCCCCTACCAGCTGTTACCATGGAGCCCAATTGTAACTTATCTTAAAAATGTAGACATCTCTGTGAAGCCCAGCTCAAGGCCAAAGGCCTTGTTTGCACATTTCTTCAAAGTACTATCCTGGATATCTTTGTGAAAAACTAGTAAGGGGGTGTCCAGCACCTGGAGTGCTGGTACCTTCCCAGCCAGTGGCCAAGTAAAACAGGGCAACATGAAAATAGGAAGTTTATCTACATTGGACTCTTTCACAGAGACTCTTTTGCTTACAGTCCTAAAATCAGCCATGGTGAAGAGGGCTTTTCTGTGGAGAAAGGGGGTGCCACTTTAGTGTGAACAGCACCACGGTTTCCTGCCTATGCAAAGGAGCATCTGTCTGTGGTGTGAGCAGCTCACCATTTCCTGCCTATGCAGAAGAGCAACATGAGGCTTGGAAAGCTCACTTCCCTCAGGTGCTTTGGGCATTGAAGGACAAGGCCCAGCTTCCTGCCACGTGTCTGTCCAATCCCAATTCCAAACAGGGGCCTCCACAGTGGTGTGCAGCCACTGCAAGAGGTGATATGGGGAGGCACCAGGTAAAAGGGAAAAGAGCAGACTTCTGCTCCTACCCTTGGTGAGGACCCCACCCCCTCCTGCTGGAGCTGAGGGTGGAGAAGTACCAGCGGCCTTGCTGCTGCTGCCCAAACCAGGACCACAGATGGCTGGTTATAAGCAACATCGATTCACTGCGCATAGTGATAGAAGCTGGTAGCTTCAAGATTGAGGCAGTGGCTAACTCGGCGTCTGGTGAAGGTATGCTCTGATCCCAAGAGGACCCCTGGATCGCTTTTTCCATGGAGGGGTGACTGTTGCATCCTCACAACACAAGAAGGGCCTGGCTCCTTCCCTCCTGCCTTGTGCAAGACATTATGGCACCCACCAGGGCGGAGACCCCTGGCCCAGTGCCCTCCTACACACTCTACCTCCGACCCGCTGCAGGGGTCTTCGGAGAGCTCTGGGTCCCTCTTCAGAGCAGCCCGATGAACCCGCGCGCAGGGACCAGAAGCACCTTCCCTGGCACCAGGCTGAGCTGCGCTCGGGCGTCTGGAGCGGAGCTCTCCAAATGCGCCATAACATCCGTATTATTGGGCATTTTCTGAAATTGCTAGTTACACTCAGTTGAATAAATGCTCCTAAATGCAATTAAGAATGTATTATGTGTTAACTTCATGGATGCACTAAGAAAAATACTCATTATCTTGTCTCTCTAGGAAACACTACAGAGCTATATGCACATGCTGAGAGGCTTTGTATTTTTATCACAGTCATAGGGGACAAACAAGGAGGAAGACCAGAGCTCCCTGCCCAGCTGGGGTGCCCTCAGCCCCCTACACATACACACAAAACACACACACACACACACACACACACACACACACACACACACACACCCTCTTTTCCTCCATGGAGAAAGCTGTGTGTGGAGAAGCAGAGAAATCCAGCTTCCTGCCTGGTCCCGAAGGCACTCCCCGGAGCAGATGTCCTCCTCCGGGTGCCCAAAGGCGAGTGATGGCTCAGGAGAGTGTGGCTCTGGAGAAAAGATGCAGCCTTCAGGAAGGGCTTGGTCTGGAGCTCCCAGCCTGCCTCTGCAGTGCCCAAGCCAGTGCTTCCCTCTCCCTAAAGTAGCAGGACAATCCCCAGGACGCCCCTGGGTTCTGCTCCATCAAAAAAGGTGGGAAGGGGCCCCACCATGGATGGGTAGGGCCTGGCCATCTGCAGTATGTTCTGCCAGTTGCTTGACAACTAGTTGTGTCAGGTACCCTCATTGGAAATCATTGTTGCTTAGGATAGTCACCAGAAGTGGCTTTTACGACCTCCTGGTGAGGAGGTGCCGCAGTACTTGGGAGACTGCCAGCTATGCCAAACCTTAGGGCATCCCAAAGCCACCGGAGCAGCTGCACTCCAACTAGATCCTCCAGGTATGGGGATGTTTTAGTCTGAGAATCACCCTCCCCAACTGTCTGAGAAGTTCACCTTTAGGTTACCCATCCGAGATTAAATGCCCGCTCTAACACTGACTTTCTTGCTCTGTACCTTCAGGCAAGCCACTTTACCTCTCTGGGCCAGGGCTTCTACATTTATAAATGGAAATAAAAATAGGTACCACCTCACAGGCTGTTACAAGGAAGACCTGATCTGTGCAAGTAAATTATAACACCTACCTCAAAGTAAGTGCTCAGAAAATACTAGTCTAAGAAGGCCAGCTTTCCTACACTGGTGGATTAAAAAATGTCTCAATCTGCCTGTCTTTTTGCAGCCTGTATCCATGAAAGGCTGATTAATAATGCTCCCCCTCTCCAAAATCATCAGCAGATTCACTGACTGCTCTCCCAGAAGTGAAAAGAACAGATGTAGCCCTCCACGACTAGCCAGCTTCCAGATGGCCAGGTGTCATACCCATGTGTGGCGTCCCTGTGGGAAAGGGCTGATCCGTATACCTATAAGAGCACACGGAAGGCAGGCATGTGACTTCCCAAGGCAGGTCTCAGAATTTGTGGTGACTTCTGCTTGCTTGTGGTCAGACCACTCACTCTGGGGGAAGCCAGCCTCCATACCCTGGGGACACCTAAATACCCTAAAGAGAGAGGTCCCAGTGGTAGGAACAGAGTCCTCCTACCTGGAGCCTGCGCACCTCGTCAGGATCAGGTGCATGCGTGAGCTGTCCTGGGAGGGGGTGCTCCCACCCTGGTCAAGCTTCCAATGACCAGAGCCCTGCAGTCCCTGGTGACAATCAAACACAGCTCTCACCAGAGACCCAGCTGAGCCCTTCCTGAATTCTCCACCTATAGAAACTATGTTAAATTGGAATTTATTGTTGTTTTAAGTCAGGAGTCGGACATCTACAGACCAAGTCCTCTGAAATCAGGAGCCCCAAATAATTTTCCTCCTCTAAGATTGTTCTTGTCAGGTCTTTTGGTCATAGCATCGAAAATAAGCAGACTAATACATTATGAAAGCGGTTCTAAGAGGAAAGTGTAGGGCATCAAGTGCCTACATTAAAACAAAACAAAACAAACAAACCAAAACCCCACAAAGTTCCTACATAAATAATCTAATGTTACAACTCAAAGCCCTAGAAAAGCAAGAACAAACTAATTCAAAAACCAGTAGAAGACAGGAAATAATTAATACTAGAGCTAAAATTCAGGAAATTGAGAATAAATGATACAAAGAAAATACAAAGAATCAATGCAACAAAGAATCGTCTCTTTGAAGAGGCAAACAAGATTGATAAACCCTTAAAGGGAAGATCCAAATAAACAAAATTACAGATGAGAAAGGAGATATCACCACAGACATTTCTGACATCCAAAGGATCATTAGGAATTATTTTGAAAACTTATATTTCAATACATTTGAAAATCATGAAGATCCTGACAAATTTCCAGAAACGTATGACTAGCCAAACTGAACTGAGGTTATAGAAAAACCTAAGGAAACTATTTTCAATCAACAATATTGAAGCAATAATTAAAATTTTTCCAACAAAGGACCAGATGAATTTTTAGCTGAGTTGTACCAGAAATTTAAAGAAAAATTGATGCCAATTCTCCTCAAGTTATTCCATGAAATAGAAAGGGAGTATTCTACGACACTGTCATCACTCTGATACCAAAACCAGATAAAAACACATCAAGGGAAAAAAAAAAACTACAGATCAATATTCCTTATGAAAATAAATGTGAAGATCCTTAATATAATATTAACAATCTCATTTGAAAACACATTAAAAAGATTGTACAACATGATCAAATTTGCTTCATCCCAGGGATGCAAGATCTGTTTGACATTAACAAATCAATAAATGTGACTCAGCACATCAATAGAATTAAGGACAAAAATCATATGATCATTTCAATAGATTCAAAGAAAGCACCAATTCATGATAAAAACACAGAAGAAACCATGGATAAAAGGCACTCACCTTAACCTCATAAACACAATATGACAAACCCAAATCCAACACATTATCAAGTGGAGAAAAACTGAAGCTTTTCTTCTCAAATCAGGGATGAGACGAGGATGTCACCACCACTCCTATGCCATAGATTCTTGAAAATTTCACCAGGGCAGTCAGACAGAGAAGGAAGGGATATGAATAGGAACAGGAATCAAATTATCTATGCTTGCCAATGGCATTATCCTATACTTAGAAGACCCAAAAACTCCACCAGAAGGCTAATAGAACTGATAGATGGAATTCATCCAAATAACAGGATAAAGGATCAACATGCAAAAATCTACAGCTTTCCTGTATTCCAACAATAAACCTTCTATGAAAGGAAAAAATATATTCACAATAGTCTAAAACATAGAATTTGTAGGACTCAGTCTACAAGGAGGTGAAAGGCCTCTACAGTGAAGTTACTGAACTCTGGAGAAAGAAGCTGAAGAAGTGCTAGGAAGATGGAATGGTCTGCCATGCTCTTGGACAGACAGAATTAATATTTGTCAATATGGCCTTATTACCAAACTTTACAGATTCCATGTGCTCCCCATCCAAATGCCAATGGTGTTCTCCACAGGACCAGAAAAAACAGTTATGGAAGAAAAAAATGCCCAGAATATCCAAAACAATACTGAGCAATGAATGAGGCTGGTGGCCTCAGACACCTGATCTCAGGTTATGCTACAGAACTGTAGAGACCTACATGGTATTAACATAGAGATACAAACCAAGGCCAGGGGGTCAGAATGAAGACAACAGACAAATGCACACATGAACAGTCATCTGACCCTTGACAGAGTGCCAAAAATATCCTGGAGAAAATAGCCTTTTAAACAAATTTTGCTGGGAAAACTGGGTATCCACAGGTAGAAACAGATTCCTGTGTCTCACGGTGCACAAAAGTCAGATTAAAGTGGATGGAATATACTGGAATTGGACTAGAAACTGTGAAACTGTGAGCAGAAAACACAGGGTCAGCACTCCAACATACTGGCACAGGTATCAATCTCCTTAAGGGCTTCTGAAGCACAAGCAAGAAACCAAGAAGCAAGAAGTAGGAGGACTTCAAATCAAAGAGCTTCTGCACACAAAGGGAGCAATGTAGGGCCTGCAGAGAGAGCCTTCAGAGTGGAACAGCTACTCTTCCCATAGGAAGTTAATCCAGATTACATAAGAGCTCAGAGCACACCAACACACACACACACACACACACACACACAGAGAGAGAGAGAGAGAGAGAGAGAGAGAGAGAGAGAGACATCAAAAATCGAAGAGCTTCTGCACACAAAGGGAGCAATGTGGGGCCTGCAGAGAGAGCCTTCAGAGTGGAACAGAGTCTCTGCCAGCTACTCTTCCCATAGGAAGTTAATCCAAATTACATAAGAGCTCAAAGGACACCAACACACACACACACACACACACACACACACACACACACACACACAGAGAGACAGAGAGAGAGAGAGAGACACCAATAAATGGGCAAAAGAACTAAATAAACATTTCTCAAAAGAAGAAATTCAAATGGCCAACAAAAATATGAAAAAGGTTCAAAATCCTTAGCAATCAGGGAAATGCAAATCAAAATGACACTGTGGCTCAGTGGTGGGGCGCTTGCCTCGAATGTGTGAGGCCCTGGGTTTGATCCTCAGCACCACATAAATAAACACAATGAAAGTATTATGTCCATCTACAGCTAAAAAAAATTATTTTTAAAACTACACTGAGATTTCATCTGACTCCAGTTAGAACCACAATCATCAAGAATACAAATAACAATAAAGACTGGCAAGTATATGGGAAAAATTACATTTATGCATTGTTTTTTTTTTAATGTTTATTTTTTAGTTTTTTAGGTGGACACAATAACTTTATTTTATTTTTATGTGATGCTGAGGATCGAACCCAGTGCCTCACGCATGCCAGGCAAGCGCGCTACCACTTGAGCCACATCCCGGGCCCTATGCATTGTTTTTGAGACTGAAGATCAGTACAACTACTTTGGAAAGCAGTACGGAGATTCCTCAAAAGACTAGGAATTAACTCAACATATGACCTGGCTATCCCTCTCCCTGGAACTTATCCAAAAGAAGTGAACTCAGTGTACTATAGTGAAATGTGCATACTACTGTTATGGCAGTGCGATTCACAGTGATCAAGCTGTGGAATGAGCCTAGGTGCCCATCAGTAGATAATTCCATAAAGATAGTATACACACACACACACACACACACACACACACACACACACACACAATGAAGTTAAACTCGTATAACCTTAAAAAAGAATGTAATCATGTAACTTGATGGTAAATAGATGAAATTGGAGAAAATCACACTAAGTGAAATAAGCCCAACTCAGAAAGTTAAGGTTGGAATGTTTTCTCTCATTTGCAAAACTTACAGAGAAAAATGAATTTTTTAAAAGGGGGATCTCATGAAAATTCAAGGGAGAACAGTGCAGTAAGGAGATCCAGTCTGAGGGAGGAACGGCAGCAGGAGATGAACCAGATCACCATGTGCACCATGTATGTACCACAATGAATCCCACTTTTATGTGTAACTATTAAGCACAAATTTAAAAGATAAATTGACACATGGAAGACCAGCAGAGAGGAGGAAGAGGATGGGGGAAGAAGGAGGGAAGAGGGTAGCTCTGTGGGTTCAAAGGAAGCAGATTATGATCATCACAATCATCACATCTATAAATCTGTGACAGTGGTCCCCATGGTCGTGTAGAACTGTAAGGCACTGATTATAAAAGGAAAGATATCTTACTCCTTCCTGAGTGAAGTCTTTGGTGGTACTGTGAATTTAATCCAGGGCCTTAGTCATGCTAGGCAGGCATTCGTCACTGGGCTTTTTGTTTTATTTTGGGACAGGGTCTTACCAACTTTCCCAGTTGGCCTCAGCCTGTTGAACACCTAGGACATGGGCATGCACTTCCATGCTTGGCTCAGCATTTGTTAGGATACTTTTTGCTTTTCTAGAGATTTGACTACTTTGTCTAAGTTGTTTAATTTGTTGGCATAAAGTTCATATTATTTACTTATCCTTCTTGTAACTTTAACTTTGTGTGTGTGTGTGTGTGTGTGTGTGTGTGTGTGTGTTGGTGCTGTTGCTGCTGCTGCGGATCAAACGCAGGACTGAGCGCACAATAAGCAGGCACACTTCCAATTTAGGCACTAAAGCCATAAACTTTTCCTATTACTGTTGCTTTAGATGCATTCCATATGTTTTGATGTGTGATGTTTCATATTAATTCACTTAAAGTATTTTTAAATTTATTTTGTAATTTTTCTTTGACCTGAAGTATTCAAAAATACATTGCTTAATTTCCAAATATTTGCAGAGCTTTCAGATTTCATTCTACTGTTGTTTTTTAATTTAATTCCATGTGGTCCAGGAACATACTTCGTATTATTCAAGCCCTTTAAAATAGATTATTTGTTTTATTATCTAGAATGTGGTCTATCCTAGAGAACATTTCATGTGTCTTTGAAAGGAATGTGTCTTCTGATGTTGTTGGGACATTTTGTGGATGTCTGTTAAGTCGCGTTGGTTCCTACTGTTGGTAAAGTCTTCTGTATCTTTGCTGGCTTTCTGTGTGGGTGTTCCAGACACGCTGGTAGTGGAGTGTTGAAGTTTCTAACTATCATCATATTGTCTATTTCTCCTTTCAATTTTGCTGATATTTTTGTTTCACATATTTTGAATCATTGTTCTTTTTTTAATATTTTATTTTTTAGTTATAGGTGGACACAATATATTCATTTTATTTTTATGTGGTGTTGAGGATCGAACCCAGTGCCCCATGCATGCTAGGCGGGCGCTCCACCTCTGAGCCACAACCCAGGATCTCTGTTCTTAAATACATATATATTTATAATCATTAAAGATTTCTTCTGAATTAATTAATTTGTATCATTATAGAATACTATTCTTTGTTTCAAATAAGCTCTTTTTAAACTGTGGTATATATACACAATGGAATATTCCTCAGCATTAAAAGAGAATAAAAATTATGGCATTTGCAGGTGAATGGATGGAGTTGGAGAATATCATGCTAAGCAAAGTAAGCCAATCCCCAAAAACCAAAGGCTGAATGTTCTCTCTGATAAGTGGATGTGATCCATAATGGGAGGGGAGACATGGGGAAAATGAAGGAAATTCAACTGGACAAAGGGGAGGGAGGGTGGGGAGGAGGAATGGGGAGAGAAGAGATGGTGGAATGAGATGGACATCATTACCCCGGGGTACATGAATGACTTCACGTAAGGTGAAGGCTACATGGTGTACCACCAGAGAAATGAAAAGTCATGCTGCAACTGTGTACAATGAGTCAAAGTGCATTCTGCTGTCATGTAGACCTAATTAGAATAGATAAATAAAGTAAAAAGTAAGCCTTTTGTCCTAAAGTCTATTTTTCCTGATATTAATGAGTCATTTGGTCTCTTTTTCTGCTTGCGTGGTGTATATTTTCCCCATGTTTTTGCTGTTAACCTATTTGCACTATTGAATCTAAAGTGTGTCTCTTATGTACATTTTGTACATAATTAGATCTTGCTTTTAAACCCAATCTTAATCCCAGTCTTTTGTACATCATTCACTCATATATTTAATGTAACTATTGAAATGGTATCATATCTGATCTTTTGAGTTTTGTTTTCTATATTTTATTTACTTTTGTTTTTCCCTTACGACCATCTTTTGGGTTAAATAAATATTTTTAAAAGTATCATTTAAGTTTTTTGTTTGTTTTGGTGACTTGCTTTTTTAATAGATTATTTTAGTGTAGTTTTAAGTTCACAGAATCGAGCAGAAAATAGTTTGTTATATATTCTTTTTACTTTATATTTTTAAGTTATTTCCTTAGTGTTTGCTATGAGTATCACAATCTGTATCTCAATTTAAACTAAACAAATTCATACTAATAGGAACCTAATTCCAATAGTGGACAGAAGTTTGGTGCATGAAATTTCCTTCTTTTCCAATTATAAGCTAATTGACACATTTGTACAATAGTCTTTTGAATCAGAAGAAAAAGTAACAAAATGTGTTTATAAAGTCTTTTATATATACCTACTTAATCACTGTCTAATTATTTTACAGTTTTTTAACAAGTGCCTTTGAGTTACTCTCCAGTGTCCTTTCTCGTAAGCCTCAGTGTTTCCCATGGGGGAGGACTGCAGAATTGCCTTGTCTGATAACGCCTTTTTTTCTCCTTTATTGAGTTTTTATACATGAGATGGGGGCCTCTCAGGAGGGGGAAGGAGATACCTACCCGAGGGAGGCCTGGACCTGTGACTATGACCAGCCAAGCCTGTCTGGGGTGGGATGAGCAGACCCCAGTGTGTGCTAGTACAGACCAGTTACAACAAAGCACAGTTGATTTAAAGATCATCAGATCCAAAGCACTGCACAGTGCGCCCACATCTGACTCAGGCTAGGTTGCTTTATTAGAAAGAAACATTCTGAACCCCAAACATCAATTGATTGGTGTGGATTTGATTTTCATAAAGGTTTGCTTAGGAACCGCAGATTTCCTCCCAAGAAGATGCCATACATAGGCAGCTCAACCTTTTCTTTTTTTTTAATGTTTTTTAGTTGTACAGAGACACAGTACCTTTATTTATTTGTTTGTTTGTTTGTTTGTTTGTTTGCTCATTTAGGTGATGCTGAGAATCCAACCCAGGGCCTCCCACATGCCAGGTGAGTGCTCCACCGCTGAGCCCCAGCCCAGCCCTGGGGGTATCTCTCATCTTTTCTCCTCTGAGAGTCAAGGGCAATCTGCACCCTGCCTTTGGGAGATGTGGACCTTTGCTTTGCTGTTTTTCATGTTTACTTTATTTATTTATTTTATGCAGTGCTGAGGACGGAACCCAGTGCCTCTCTATGCGGGGAGAGCGCTCGACCACTGAGGCCCTGCCCCAGCTGCTTGGCTCTCCTTTAACAAATATTTGTTTCATGTTTTTTCTTTTATAAATCAGGATTTTATCTGGAAAGTCTTCACCAGATCATAGATCCCAAAGCTGTTCTCCAATGCTTTCTAAGCTTTTTATTGTTTTATGTTTGAAATTTAAATATAAGGTGAATTTCGTTAATTTTTTAATAAGGTATAAGGTTTAGGTCAAGGTTCAATTTTTCTTTTCCCTTTGAGTAGCTAAAAGTTTCTATTCACAAGACTGTCCTTCTCTCACTAAACTACTTTTGGAGTTTTGTCATAGATCAGTTACTGGTTTTAGTGTGAGTATATTTCTGGGTTCGTTATTCTGTTCCATTGATCTATGTGTCTATCCTTATACCAATACTACAATAGTCTTCTTATAGGACACAATATTTTCTTTAACCTTTATCATTTTATCCCAGTTTATTTAAAATAAAAACTGTTTCAGATATTCTTTTACCTGTCTATTTAAATTTTAGAATAATATTTTCTATATCTACAAAAACTTATGCTGACACTTTGATAGAAATGCACTAAACCTATACATATCAATTTGGGGAGAATTAATATTTTCACAATGCTGAATCATCTCATCCATTAATGCAACATGTACTTCTATTTCTTTAGCTTTTTAAAATTTATTTCATGAGCATTTTGTAGTTTTCAGCATAGAAGTACTGTACATATTTTATTAGATTTAAACCTAACAATTTTAAAACAATTGTAAAAGGTATCATATTTTGAATTTTGGTTTCCACATGCTCATTAATATTATACAAATATACAGTTGGCTTTTTTGGTATGTTCATCTGAGACCTGCTGATCTTGTATATTAGTTCTAGGGTTATTTATTTATTTATTTATTTAGACCTAGGATTTTTGACATCAACTATAATATCATTGTAAAAAGAAACTCTTATTTCTTTATTCTTGACTTATCGTGTAATTCCTTTTCTTGCCTTATTCTATTGGCAGACCTTTTAGCATTATATTGAATAAGAGTAGTGAGAGTAGACATCTTTATTGTGTTCCTGGTATTGAGAAAATTTTTCTTTCTTTTTTTTTTTTGTACTTGTACACAATTACTTTATTCTATTTATTTATTTATTTATTTATTTATTTATTTATTTTTATGTGGTGCTGAGGATCAAACCCAGGGTGTTGCATGTGTGAGGTGAGCACTCTACTGCTGAGCCATAACCCCAGCCCTGAGAAAATTTTTCTACCTTTTACTACTAAATATGCTAGATGTAAGTTTTCTGTAGATTCCTTTTATGAAGTTAAGGGAATCTCCCTCTTTTTCCATTTTTTTCCTGAGAGTCTTTACCATGAATATATGTTAGGTTTCGCCAAATTATTTTTCTGTATGGATCATGTGAGTTTTCTTCTTTGGCCTGTAAATATGGTGGATCACATTGCTTAATTTTTAATAGTGAACCAGCTTTGCATCCCTGGAATAAAACCTACTTGGTAGTATTGCATAATTCATTTTATGTAATGCTGAATCTATAATAGTAAGTTGGTGTTAAGAATCATTGGACTTATTTGTATTACAAATTCTTATAGTTTTCTTTCCTTTGGATGTCTCTAACATGGGTATCAGGGTAATACTTACAATATAAAATTAATTGGAAATGTTTCTTCCTCTTGTGTTTTCTGAAAACTATTTTGTAAAATCAGCATTGATTTTACAGGTTGGTTTGTGAAATTAGAATTTAGTGGAATTTTCCAGTGGAACCATTTGAGCATGGAAGTTTCTTATATTGAATTTTTTAAAATTAAACATTTAATTTCCTTAATAGTTCTGACCAGGTTATTCAAATTATTTATTTAATATCAGGTAAGTTGTGAAACTGTGCTTTCATTTAAGCTATTAAATTTACATATGGAATTGTCTGCCATATTTCCTTGTTATCCAGTTGATATCTGTAGTCTTTCTTCTTTCTTTGTTAGTCTTAGAATTAAAATAAAATTTATCATTTTTTTACTTTTTCAAAAAAGCAGATTCTAAAAATAGATTTTCTCAACCTCACTGATTATTGCTCTTAAGTAGACCATTCCTTCTTCTTAATTGGGGAATTTTAAGTAGCTGCATGTGCCTGTGGGTGCCTTTTCTGTTTGGATTCTTATTCTCCATGGGGTTTGGAGTGCTCCACACTCTTTAGGCTTATTCATTTTCCCCACTCCTCATTCTTCCTGTCCCTCCTGCTGCATCATCTCTGTTGGCCCATCTTCAAGTTTCCCGATTCTTTCTTCCACTTACTAAAATTGCTTTTTAACTTAGGTAGTAAAATTTTTATCTCAGCTATTTATTTCTCAACAGATCTCCCAAAATTCTACTTGGTGCTTCTACAATTTGTATTCTTATATTCTTTATTTAATGAGACATGGTTTTCATGCTTTCTTTTAACTATTTAGTTTCCTCTAGTTCTTTGAACAAACTTACAAAAGCTATTTTAAAGTATTTGTCTGCTAAATCTAAATCTTTAAAGTTTTTAGTTATTAAAATGGGGGCATCTATTTGCAGTTATTCCAAAATGACTGGAACATAAGAAATCAGTTTTTCAAATTCACAAATAAAATGTCATTGTAGGTTTCAATGACAGGGAAGAAGAATTAGAAACTTTGTTGATATTTAAATTAAAGGAGAATTGAACTCTCAATCCAAATATAATGTTCAGAAGCTCAAATGTTAGGAGATAGAGTTAAAACTCAAATTCATGTCGATGAACACAGGGGGTGGACAAAGGCAAAATATGTCCCTGGTACTCCAACTGAAAAACCATAATGAACTATCACAAATGTAGCGGCTTTTCTCCACCCAGTACTGGGAATTGGACCCAGAAGTACTCTACCACTGAGTTATATCTCCATCCTTTTATATTTTTTATTTCCAAATAGGGTCTCACTAAGTTTCTTAGGCTGGCCTCTCACTTAACAATCCTCCCGTCTCAGCCTCTAGAGTGTCTGAGATTACGTGTATATGCTGTCACACCCAGCAGAGTTGATGCCTCACAGCAACACAAGTTTATCATCCTGCAGCTTGGTAGGTCGTAAATTTGTGCATAGCATGGGTTGTGTAATTCTTGTGCTTAACAGTCTCAAAAGACTCAGATCAAGATGTCAGCAGAGCCGTGAGTCTTCGTGAAGACTGTAGAGAATAATCCTTCTAGGGCTCATTCAGGGTGTCGGTGGGGTCATTCTCCTGTGGTCCTAGGACAAAGGCCCCTGCAGCCACATCTTTATCTTCTAGATCCTGCCTGTCTTCGCTGACTTGTGGCACTCTTCAAAGACGACAACTTGTTGCTTCCCTGGGCTGCAAGTCTCCCTCAAGCTGCAGAAACCTGTCTGCTTTGAAGGGCACAAGTGATTAGCTCTGGCTGACCTGGATAATCTGGGATAATCTCTCTGTATCTTAAATCTATCTTCAAAGTCCATTTTGAGTGTAATGTCACATCTTCACGATGGGGGGTTAGGGAACAGATCTCCTAGGTGGGGGCATTACTTGGTCTTCCTCACCAGTGCACCTGGTAAATTCCCCCTCACCCTAGACATGTATACTTCATAAAGACAATGAATAAACAGCTCTTCTGTCCCCACAAGACCTCTGGCTGCTCATCCTTGCCCTGTTACAGGTTTCATCTTAGAATCTAGAAAGTAAGCAGATATCAAATATAATCACAAACTATCAAAGGTACAAAGGACGGCTCGCACCTAGTCTAGCTCTACTTTACAGAGGAGGAAATTAATGTCCAGAGACAGAACGGTCCTTTGACTAGTTAATAGAGTTGAATGTGTATTCTGGATCTTCAAATCTTTGCCAATATGTGGTTTTATTAACTAAACGGAAGAGAATAGGCAGATTCCTAGAATTTCAGTTTACTCATATCTAAAGGGGAATGCTAATGATACTTTTTAAGGATGACTTCAGAATTAAAGGAAGTAAATGTATGTAAAGCATTTAGTACAGTAATTATACTTGGCATGTAATAAGTGCAGAAAATGTTAACCATTATTACTGTTGTTACTATTATATTATTATTCTTCAATTCTAGGCTGCATCAATAAACAGGCCCTTTCTTTGGATTGAATCAGTTGGTTAACTGAATAGTTTAGTCATCAACTGTGAATTTGAAACTTGTATCACTACTTTTTTTAAAATGATGCTTTCTTTTTGACTGATTTAAAATTTTATATGGGTGAGTAAATATATACAGTAAATTAAAATTTTTATTTACTTTTATTTATTTATACCATAAATAAACTTTCATTTTAAACTGACAAAGAATTACATAATCACATTTGATATTTTAAAATGAATCCAGGCATTAATGCATTCCTAAAATGATATATATGGGCCAGGCAATAAAACCAAAGTGATAAAGACAGACATAATCAATGCTCACTCAGAGCTTATTCACTATGGGGATACAGATAGTCAATGAATAAACAAAAATACCAATAAAAATTGTTACAGATTATTTGAAAGAATATGATGTTATAAGAGATGAAGGCTCCTCTGAGAATTGATTTTCAAGTTGAGACTTTAAGAGGAGCAGGATCCAACCATTTAGATAGTATTCATGGAGATGAAAATCACACATAAGTTTGAGGTACACTTGAGAGAGAATCAGCAGGATTTGCTAAAGACATAGGTATGGGCAGAGAACTGGGGAAAGGAAGGTACAGGATGACTCGGGTTTTAGGTTTCTGTGGGGGAGTTGAGGAGTATTAAGAGAACTCTCAGAGGCCCTGGGTCTAATTTTATCAACCACTTCACAGTGTTATTTGCAGCCTCATTTGTTTGGCTATTTTAATTTCCAGTTTCAGAAGAAATCTTATTATCTGAAAGTGTTGATAATGAAATCCACTTTCCTTCTTCATTAGATTCTTGTGAAAATATGTCTATAAAATGTAATTGTGAAACAAAAGAGCAGATACTACTGTAAAGTGGATCATAAGTATTTATTTAATGAGAGAGAATTATGTAATTTAATAATATGCCAGTTGCTTAAAAGTAGCGGTGATAGAGGTGGTGAATTAAAATAAGATTTGAGTCAAGCTGGAGAAATACAAAAGTGAAATAACATTTTAAAAGGGAACTTGAAATGGGGGAAGTTGTATAATAGACATGTGTTCTAGGTCAACTATGTTCATTCCTTTGTTATTCATTAATTAATCTAATCTTCATAAAAAACTGTAATCCAGACATTATCCCTTCTTAAACATGAGCAAACTGAGGTTCACAGAAGCTAATGATGTTTTTCAGGGTCCAGGTTAACCAGTGATAAAGCCATGATCTAAACCCTCTGTTAAAACCCAAATTCAAAGGTTTACACCAAGGGTTGAAGAATCTTTTTGGTAAAGAATCAGAAAAAGAATATTTTAGGCTTTGTGGACTTAGCCCAGCTATTTAATACTGCCATTATAACATAAAAGCAACCATAAACAACTAAGTGAATGAGAGTGGCTATGTTCCAATAAAACTTTATTTAAAAAATAGTGTGCTGTATTTGGTTGCTGACCACTGATTTACACGTAGGAAAATGAATAGTTTAGTAGATTCTACAGAAAATGAGGAAGCTGAGATACCCAAGACTCATTGAAGAACCATCTGCCAAGAAAGTAATTTCAGATGCAAGTTGATGGGCTCTCACAATTCCTAGAACTTGTGGTCATCATGTCATGGACTCATATTCATTGGCTAATCATGGCAAAGCAGCATGGGAAGAGAGTGATTAAAACTTCAATATAATCCCAAATACCACCCTACCCAACAGTTCTAAATTCATCTTTCTTCTAGCCTTATGCTGGAACTCTTGACTAGGACACTGTACAGTAGGAGTTTGGCTTTTTCTTCTATAATCTCTTTAACTATTGTTTAAGAGGAGAGTTGACCAAGGCAGAATGAAGAAAAAGATAGCAGAGAGAAGGGTGGTCTCAGATTTGAAAGGAATTGGGACACTCCTCAGGCTTTTAGACTGGTGGTCTGTCATTACTAGCCCCAAACAAGTGGAACCTTATGACACCAAATGGAAAGCTTGGCTTGTTTCTTTTCTATTGGTATAATGACATATCACCACAGTGTAGTCATTGAAATGCCGATTTGTTGTTATCTCCCAGTTCTGTATATCTGAAGTCCAGGCAGAGTGCGACTCAACTAGGTCCTCTTCTGAAGACAAGATGTCAGGTGAGCTGGTTTCTTACCTAGAGACTCTGGGGGAGATTCTACTTCCAAGTTTATTCAACCTGATGACAAAATTTGATTTCCTGTGATCATAAGACCAAAGATTGCATTTCCTTAATATGTGACCCCCTTCATCATCAAGCCAATAGTGACCTGTGGAATTGTAATTGTGAATTGAATCTCTGATTTTATCTTCAGCTGGAGAATCATCACTGCTTTCAAGGGTCCACTCTGATAATACAAGATAATCTGTATTTTAAATTCATGTGAACTTAATTACATCTGCAAATTCCCTTCTGCCTTATTATATTACATTTTCACCTGAGTAAACCAGGTGGTGAAGGTCATGGAGATAACCTCACACTCCATAAGGTATAAACTGGTATTGCCATGTTTTTCATGGAAGAGAAACATTGGCAGGAAAAGTATTGGGGCTCTATTTTAATTCATCAACTATTGTTTTTACAACGTCAGTGAAGATTGAATTTCTTTCCTTCCAACAAAAGTTTTATAGAGTCTATAGGTATTAAATAGACAAACATTTTGCTTAATAGAATTTACATACTGATAAGGGAAACAAACCCCTAACAAATAATACTGAGTTGCATGAGAATAAAGTTAGGGACAGGAAGGTAAAGAAATGAGAGGAAAGGCACACCCCTTAGTCTTAGGGC
This sequence comes from Ictidomys tridecemlineatus, assembly GCF_052094955.1. NCBI lineage: Eukaryota > Metazoa > Chordata > Mammalia > Rodentia > Sciuridae > Ictidomys > Ictidomys tridecemlineatus. The sequence goes on along the minus strand of NW_027522848.1, from coordinate 1,178,534 downwards.
CAAGGTACAGTATCTAAAACAGACTTTACCTAATCCAACAAAAAAAGGGTGAGTAAGAGCTTTCCTGGGGTCTGTCACCACATTTCATTATTTTAAAATTTTACTTTCCAATAATCATTTCAGTTGAGGAAGAATTCAAAGAAATGGAAATTCAGACAGTGGTCACTGAATTCATCTTCTTAGGACTTGAATTACAAGATCTCTTCTTGTGCGATATCTATTCTCCTTAGATATTTATCTGATAATTTTTCTGAGAAATGTAGTCAGAGTCAATCCTTCCTTCCACTTTTCAGTGTATCATTGACTCAAAACTTGCGTCTCTCAACATCAGCTACGTACACGCCTAGTCCAGGTAATGATGGAAAGCTTCTCAGAATAGGTTCAACCTAAGAGGTGTTTCTCCCAGATCCCCTTCTGGTGACCAGTTCTGAAATTGAGAGTAGCTTCTTGGCTGCCATGGTGTATGACCGCTGTGTGGCCACCTGCCGTCCTCCTCAGTACCCAGTCCTCCTGAGTGTGAAGGTCTGTGTTGGTCTGTGTTTGTCTGTGCCCTGAGGAAGCTGGCTGGGAGAGAGATCGTATAGTAATATTAGAACTAGATGATGGTGTCATTCTAGAAGATTTCTTAACTATGAACCCTTCAGCAGTGAGTTTAACAGCATTCTCTCTAAATAGTGTCTCTTGACAGCTGCGGTGCCCCCGCCCACCAAGGCAAACACACCTGTGATAAGCATCTCAAACTTTGCCATCTTTGTGCATTGGGTTCTTTCTAACAAACTGATATTTTAGAAGTTTCCATTACCCCCCAAAAGAAGGACCTATCTGTTGGCAGTCATTTATTTATTTTTTCTTTTTTTTAAATTTATTTCAGTTGTCAATAGATTTTATTTATTTGTATGTGGTGCTGAGAATCAAACCCAGTGCCTCACACATGCTAGGCAAGCACTCGACCACTGAGCCCCAGCCCCAGTCCCATGTCATTTATTTTTCCTGAAAACCTCAACTATAGGCAACTATCATCCATGACTCTAGATTTGCTGATTCTGAGCATTCGACAAGATGGACGTATAGAGTCTGTGACCTGTTCTGTCCAGCCCCTTTCCCTGAGATGTCCTCAAGCTTGGCATTTCTGTAGCATGGATCAGTTCTCCATTCACAGTATATTCCTGATGGGTGTAGCACCTTTTCCCTGTTCATCAGTAATAGACATTGCATCATTCCCACTTTGTCTATTCATAATAATGCTTAAGAATAGTTTTGCACAAGTTTTGGGTGGACTTCATTTCTCTTGGGTACAGACATGAGAATAGAACTGCTACATCACATGGTAACACTGCTTAATCTGAATGAATACCAGAATGCTTCCAAACTGATGCCCAACTTTACATTACTATCAGCAGTGAACAGGGTCTCCAATTTTCCACATCCTCATAAACAATTGTCATTTGTCTTTTTGATGATAACCATCTCTCGTGGAAGTGGCCATGGGTTATTTGGATTTGCATTTCCATAGGCTTTAAATGTGTATTTCTTCACATAAGTTAAAAATCCATGTTGTTAAGGGGATTTTGAACTTTAGAAACTTAACACTGCTTAATGTTTAATCCAAACTTTGGTGTAATAACGTGCTGCGAGGTCTCCAGACTCCTACCTTCTCCTCAGCCACATCTACGGCTGTCTCACGTCTCTGTGCCTTTTCCCTTGGACCTTCACAGCAGCAGTGTCATCACCAGACCATGAGCAATGAGAGGACCAAGAATCAGGTTATAAAAGGCAATGTTATAAATGGTGATGGTGGGAAAGAAAGAAAATGCTACACCAGGGAAGCAGCCCTAACCATCAGTGGCTTAAAGTTAAGACGGCCGATAGGGTGCTGGTCTTGTGGTACAGATACGTGTCTGACTGGCAGAGCATGGAGCACAGTCCGGGATCATGCCATGGCCAAGCTATGTGGACAAAGGAGGAAATTCTCTTATGCATTGAAGAATACAATCAAGTAAGCCCCTGTCCTTGCATATCCCTATGTTCCCCACTGGGAAGGAGGAAAAGACAGTCTTTCAGGTTTTAGTTCCCAACATTTCGAACAATAAGTCTGGTGCTGAAATTCACCCACAAGTGTCCCAGAGGAGGTAGAAAGCTGATCTCTTTGCATGCTGGGAAAAGATGATTGCAAGACCTTAATGAATCCAACAGAGGATTAACTGCAGTTCACTTCTACAGTTTCTATTCAGACCCCGGCCTTCACATTGTGTTTGCACACTGAGTATCTCAGAACAGTTGTGGAGAGACAAATTAGGTGGATACTCCCAAATGTTCAGTCCCCAGGCCTTTATATAAATGGCCACCCTAGGAAAGTGAATTCCCGAGAAAACAAAGAGGACTTTGAATTCCTGTTTGAAGCAAGGATTATGTTCTAGGAAGTTCCTGCAGGAACTCCATCATGATGCATGGAGGTCAACAGCCAGTTTTACCAAGACCCAATTTCTCCACTACTGTGGAGGCAGCAAGACCTGCCACCAAAGCCAGAAACACAGGTTTTCATCATGAGTGAGCGGTGATTAGTACCTTCATTCACCATCACAAATCAGACAAAAGTCTACACAGCTCAGGATTCCTACCTCTTAAAACAATCGTAAGGCATAGTACAAGTTTTGTTATCATTATCATGATATTATGTAATGACATAGTATTAATATCATTTTTTATACCAGGAATTGATCCCAGGGGCACTCAAACACTGAGCACATCCCCAGCCCTATTTGTATTTTATTTAGAGACAGGGTCTCAATGGATTGCTCAGTGCCTCACCCTTGCTGAGGCTGGCTTTGAACCCATGATCCTCCTGTCTCAGCCTCCTGAGTCACTGGGATTACAGGCATGCACCACTGCACCTGGCTTAATATCACTTTTTGTGTGTATCAATTTCTAAAATAGTAATAATAAAACCAGAGTTGAAATGACATTAGAGTTTGTCTACTTGAAATTCTAAGGAGTTCCTGAAGTAAGATAATATGAATAGAAAATATGTTCATGGTAAAATATAATACAAAACATTATTCTTACTCTAATTTTGACAAGCAGAACAGTAGCAATAATTTTCAAGGAGAAAACATAGAGTCACATCTCCTTTGATTCATTATGATATGACAGTGTGGGGCACACAAGAAATTGTTTGAATAAAATATCAAATTTGCATTACCCTCAGATTTGGAAACTTTTGCTCACTCAGCTACAGGTTCTCATCTTACGTCCAACACAGAATGCATGGGAGGTGTGTTGCAATCAGCTTATTTACTAAAAGGAATCTGGAAGCTTGTGAATCATCCACTTCTCTCAGTCACTTTTTAAAAGAGATTTCACAGACCCAAGGTCATTCCTAAATAATTTCATTCTCAATCATTTGTCTTCTGGGATGATTTACTAATTCAGAAAGAAGGTGTGCTGCTGCTCTCAGTTAGAAAATTTGCAACATCACTAAGTGTCTGCATGGAAACTGCTCAAGAGAAGGGCACAGCAAGTTCCCACAGGCCAGGGGACATCCATGTACCCAGGATCACCTGGACCAGAATTACTGAAGAGAAATGTCCTCCAGAGTTTACCTGGGATGCCCCTTCCTCCATCTCTGTGGGTCTCACTACTTCACATATTATAAAATCCTTGCTCACATAGCTAGAATCTGGTTAGCAAAACAAGGAGTTGCAAGTCTAAAGAGTCAAAGCAAACTCAGATCCAGCCCATGAAACCTGAAAGGGAAGGGGTTTCACTCCATGTGAGTCCAACAGTTTGGCCAGTGAACTCCCGAGCTCTAGTTGGAATGAAGCAACTGAGGAGAGTTGTGAGACGACCTGGTCCTTCACACAGTGTATTCCCTAGTGGTAAAAACCCAGGCTCTGAATTCAGATTCCCAGTGAAAACTCTTAAAACTGAACTTTTCTCACTGGAAAAACAAGATCAATCATGGTACTTGCACTTTCAAGTTGCACTGAGAATCACTCTTCCCAAAGAGAACCTGACTTACAGGATATGCTCAGTGAGTGCTAAGTGGAAGGGACAGTGACGGTCCAGCCCTGCAAACAGGAAGAGGAGAGGCTGTCCTTCTTCCAGAGGGCCGGAAAGGGTAATCACAAGTCGTGTAGAAAGGTGTCCAAAGCTGAACAGGTAGAAGAAGGTCGTTTTCACACCATGACCGCAGACTATTTCAGATGGAGGGATTTGTGTCCATGTCACCAGAGAGAAATATTCCAAATTTACATACGTATTGAAGTTTGAAAACAATCAACTATTCGATGACTTCTGAATGTTTTCAGATTTCTGCGTGTGTACCACCCATATTATGTGGAAGTATGCCTGTAGTATAGCCTGGTTCAAAGTGAAGAGAGTTAACATTCCATTACAATAAGTTAATTTTGCCACAAACACCTAGAATCATCTGGACTTTTAGAAAAATCCTCCTGAGTGCTGTCATTGATTGGTGTGTGTGTGTGTGTGTGTGTGTGTGTGTGTGTTTTAAATAGGCAATTTACAAGGCAACATGAAAATTAAGTCTTTGGTTTTAAATGATTGCTTCATATTACATAAAATATGAATAGATGTTCTGTTTTTCTCATGTGCTTGAAGAGTTTTCACACTCAGACCAGTTATCTTGGTTGCTTTTATGGCCATTTTGTTTCCTTTAAGGATGGAAACCCTACGATGAGTTAACAGAACATTTCATCAGTGTTAGCTATTATTTTCCTATGTGTCTCTCATTACTTACTTGAAAGATCCTGGTAGAATTCAGATATGCAAAATGTGGGGGTTTTTTCACTCATTCATTGTGTTTTGTTTTGTGCTTTTGATGAGATGGGTCATAATGAACTTACATTGATATGTTTTAAAACATACTTCTTTTAAACTCAACATGACTTCTTCAAGGTATTTATTTTAGTGTGTAGACTCAACCTAAGAAAAAACAATCTATTTTTCCACTGAAGTTTATCCTTACCAAAAGGGAGAGAAAGATCCTTACCAGAAAGCAGAGGTTTTGAGGTTGTGGGTGCCTTCTGATATGCACCAGCACAGAACTCCAAGAGGGAAGTGTCCTGAGTTTCACACAGACTGTAGTGTATAAGTGGACTTGCCCACAATGGACTTTGATCATGATGTGATAATCATTCTTGTTGACCTACACAAATGTGGGAGATGAGGGACATGGAAAGTGGAATGGACATTAGTCCTTACTCTATCCCTGGCCCACAAAAACTTGGATTAGTAAACCAAGAAAATTCATTATTATTGTTCTTAGTCTCCTGCATATATATATATATATATATATATATATATATATATATATATATATATATATATATATATTATATATATATACATACATACACACACACACACACATATATATGTACATTGTGTATTTATATATATGCATACATACATATATACGACTTGAAGTCATCTCTGAGAAACATATTGATAGGGCATTAAATATACATGTAAATATCATTAAATATAACTACATTTAAATATAACTCTAAATAATAGTATTAATAATTAATTAATTATTAATTAATTAATTATTAATTATTAATTAAATAATTATTATTTATTAAGAAATGACAAAATCATAGAATTTGGAGGGAAATGGATGGCATTAGAGCAGATTATGCTCAGTGAAGCTAGCCAAGCCCTAAAAAACAAATGCCAAATGTCTTCTTTGATATAAGGAGAGTAATTAAGAACAGACTAGGGAAGAACAGCACAAGAAGAAGACCATCATTAAACAGGGTTGAGAGGTGGGAGGGAAAGGGAGAGAGAAGGGAAATAGCATGGAAATGGAACGAGACCCTCAGGTTTATACAAAATTACATACAAGAGGAAGTGAGGGGAAAGGGAAAAATAATACAAGGGGGAGGAATGAATTGCAGTAGTGGGGGTAGAGAGAGAAGAGGGGAGGGGAGGGGAGGGGAGGGGGGATAGTAGAGGATAGGAAAGGCAGCAGAATACAACAGACACTAGGATGGCAATATGTAAAGCAATGGAAGTGAAACTGATGTGAATCTGCAATCTGTATAAGGGGCAATATGGGAGTGCATAACCCACTTGAATCAAAATGTGAAATATGATATATCAAGAAATATGTAATGGAGGGGTAAGACAAGATAATACAAATGGAAGAAATGATTTACAGTAGAAGGGGTAGAGAGAAAAGGGGAGGGGAGGGGAGGGGAGGGGGGATAGTAGAGAATAGGACTGACAGCAGAATACATCAGACACTAGAAAGGCAATATGTGAATCAATGGAAGGGTAACTGATGTGATACAGCAATCTGTATACGGGGTAAAGTTGGGAGTTCATAACCCGCTTGAATCAAACTGTGAAATATGATGTATTAAGAACTGTGTAAGGTTTTGAACGACCAACAATAAAAAAAAAAAAAAAAAAAAAAAAAAAAAAAAATAAAATAAAATTTAATACAAAAAAAAAAAAAAAAAAAAAAAAAAAAAAAAAGAATACAAATCTGATATTTATATGTGGATTAAACTTTCAGGGTCAATTCTGGGAAAAATAAGCCTTTGTGGGCTGCAGGCCATGAAACTTTGGGAATTTCTTAGGCCTCCGTGAAATCGCTTCTTCCTCAGAGGAAATGGCACAGAAGTTTTCTCTTCTTTCAAGGGGCCACAGAATGCCATCAAAACCAGGGATCCTCAACAGCTGGACAGCTAGATCACTCCTCGTGGACAACAAGGAAGCCCCAAATATACAATTTTAAGGCAAAATAAGTAGTTTCTAAGTGATTCGGTGCATGGATATGGTTTTTTTATTTAAAGGATTAAATAAAATCCTCTAAATAAAGTCAGGAGAATTATATGCTGTGGCTGCAAAATGTTAAGAAGATGAAAACAGCAATTTCTTACTCATTCCACCAGGCAACCACGCTTTCTTCCTCCCTCAATGGAGGAGGTTAGGAAAATAATAAAAGTATCAAAAAAAAAAAAAAAAAAAAAAAAAAAAAAAAAATAAATATAACTATAGTACATTTAATGTATATTATATATAAATATAATTATGATTACATATAATTATATTTAAAATAAATAATATTTATGTAATATATCATATATTTTATATATATCATTATAGTTACATGTGTTTATATAATTATATATAAACATAATTACATTTAAATATAATTACAGTATATTTAATGTTATATGTTATTGTGTAAATACATGTGTGAATATAAGATATATAGTTGTATAAATAATATAGTATATTATGTAATATAGTACATGTATTTACATAATATTTTGATAATATATTTCTCAGTGATGCCTTCAAGTCATATTTAAAGTAAGCAATATGTGTGATTCAGAAAGCATAACTGGATAAATGTGTAAACATTAAAAATTCATTTGGTATTTGGTTGGACAAAGATCATATATTGCTTTCTGTTTATGGGTCAATGTTTCATGGGAGGTTTCATTTCTTTCTATGAATGAACCTAGACATCTACCTGTAAAAGTGTTGTTGCACCCTCCTTTTTAACATCATGAGTTAGAAAATGGTGATACTGATTTTCAGTTAATTTAAACCCAGTGGCATTGCTGGAGAAAACAGAGAAGGGTGCACACACTGCTCCTGACTGGAGACTCTGGATGTGGCTCAGCTGGAAAGCATTGCCCACAGTGGTGCAGAAGGATCCTTACCAGAGAGCAGAGGTTGGAGACTGGGGTGCAGAAGGATCCTTACCAGAGAGCAGATGTTTGAGAATGGGGTGCAGAAGGACTGTTACAGAGAGCAGAGATTGGAGACTGGGGTGTAGAAGGATCATTGCAGAGAGCAGAGGTTGGAGACTGGGGTGCAGAAGGATCGTTGCAGAGAGCAGAGGTTAGAGACTGGGGTGCAGAAGGATCATTGCAGAGAACAGAGGTTGGATACTGGGGTGCAGAAGGACTGTTACAGAGAGCAGAGGTTGGAGACTAAGGTGCAGAAGGACTGTTTCATAGAGCAGAGATTGGAGACTGGGATGCAGAAGGATTGTTGCAGACAGCAGATGTTGGAGACTGGGGTGCAGAAGGATCGTTACAGAGAGCAGAGGTTGGAGACTGGGGTGCAGAAGGATCGTTACAGAGAGCAGAGGTTTGATACTGAGGTACAGAAGGACTGTAACAGAGAGCAGAGTTTGAAGAACTGGGGTGCAGAAAGATCTTACAGAGAGCAGAGGTTTGACACTGGGGTGCAGAACGAGTGCTGAGAGCTGGTGGGCCTCCTTCTGGATACCTTCTGTTCCACGCAGGCCCTCTCTCCTCACCCTGCTCTCAGGTGGCTTCATGAGCACCTGTGACTTCCATAGTCACAGTAAGACGTGACTCCCAGGCCTATCTCCTGGGAACCTGCCCCCGCTGCCTGCTGGAATCTCTTCGCGGAGAGCCCGCAGGTACCCAGACTCCAGGCCCAACCTCCCTCCCTCCTTTCCTCTCCCCAGACGCTCTCCTTCTCATTTCCTTCCTGTTTTAATGAGTGATCCTACTGCCACTCAGCTACCCCACAGACCAGGTGCCCTCTTGTGTCCTTGTCACCAGGACTTTAAAGTGCTCCACCCTGGGCTCTTTTTCAGAGCTTTTCCCCAAGCTCCAAATGTCACATCTTCAGTTACCAGATATTTCCTTTTAATCTTGTTTTGGCACCCAATTACTCTCCCAGACTGCATGAAGGTATTCTAACCAAAGCACGTGGACTGTAGGGACTATTATGGCTTAGAAATAAGGTGTCCCCCCACCAAAAGCTCAGGGTCAACCATAGTAGCAGTGTTCAGAGGTGAAATGATTCGACTGTGAGACTTGTGACCTAATCCGTGGATCCATCCATTTTGTGGGTTAATTATCTGAAAGGCTCAATGTACTGAGAGGAGTGTGGGCAGGTGGAGTGTGGCCGGGGACATGCCCTGGGGAATAACATCTTGTCCCCTGCGAACTGTCTCCTCCCATCCCCTTCCCCGCACCCAACCTTCTGGCTCTCATGAGCTAGGGACGCTTCCCCCCTTGTTCCCTTCCACCCCGACGTCCCACCTCATCTCAGGTCAGCAGCAACGAGTCAGCTGTCCCCAGACCGAACCTCCAAGCCAGGAGGCCAGAGTGCATCTCCCCCTCCAGGTTGTTCTGGTCAGGCCTGTGGTAACTGTGGCAACCGTGGACTGACCCAGGGAGTAGGTGTTATGACTGGATGCTCCTGCAATTCATGGGAGATTTGCGCATGGACCCACAACCGTTTCCTAAATCCACAGATTCTGTCATTTTCAAAGCTCAAGCCATTTCCTTCCAGATGGCCCTGTTTCCAGCCTGCCCTCACCTAGAATGCGGTCTAATAGTGATTATTGAGATTCTCCAGCCGTCCTGCTCATTCACACACCACAGCTGGCTCCTAGGCAGCCAGACCTGTGAGCCTCCTGCTGCCCTCTGAGGAGAGAAGAGAGATTTTCTGAGGACCCTGTTAGAAGACCACTGTTATTTTTTTAAGGACCACACTCAGAGGGCATGTTTCAGGCAGTCCTTCCCATGTGTCTTTGAGAAATCAGACTCACAATGATTTTTGTCATTCTCTCACAGGCTCCAGTCACCACCACTCTACTCCCTACTTCTCTGAAATCAACTTTTTAGCTTCCACAAAAAAGTGAAAAACTGCTATTTCTCTTTATATGTCTGGCTTATTTCACTTAATACAATATTTCCAATGAGCTAGTTTTAAATAGAAACTGCACAATAAATTCTTTTATGTCAGATTTAAATTTTATTCTGAAGAGATAATTAGAAATGGTCACATATGTTTATGTAGGAAAATGTTCATTAAAATATTTATAGGACTGGAGATGATCTGAATGTTTAGCCAAAGGAGAGAGATTAAGTTTATTTAAGAGAGATGTAAGTTTATTGATCATCTCAATAGATGCAGAAAAAGCATTTAACAAAATATAGCACCCCTTCCTGTCAAAACAGTAGAAACACTAGGGACAGAAGGAACTTTGTAAAAGCATTGTAAAAGCTATCTCTGCTAAACCCAAGGCAGCATCATTCTAAGTGGAGAAAGGTTGAAAGAATTCACTCTAAAAACTGAAAGAACACAGGGTGCCCCCTCTTTCACCACTTCTATTCAACTTCATCCTTGAAATTGCCAGAGCCATTGGACAAAAGAAAGAAATTAAAGGGATACAAATAGGTCAAGAATAATTCAAACTCTCACTGTTTGCTGATAGGATCATGTCATCTTCTTAAATTTTTTTATTAGATCATAATAGTTATACATAGAAGTTGGGTTGATTTGGAAAAGATCCTAAGAGCATCAAATCTGATTTACTCCATTCAGTCCCCACCCCCCATCTCCCTCCCCTTCCCGCCCCCATTATCCTTTCTCTACTAATCTTTCTTTGGGTTATTTATCTGTTAATTTCTGATTGGTGCTTTCTACATACACATACAGGTGCAGTCCCCTGTGGTAGACGTCCATGTGCACATAACATGATCTGCGTAAAGACCTTTCACATTTCCTCCTTTCTCAAACCATTCCCCCATCTCAGTTTCCTTCTACTCCACTGATCTTCCCTGTGTACTTAAGATAGCCAGTCCTACCCCACCTCATTACCTTCTTTCCTCTATTTTGCTCTAGCCCTGATAATGTCATCATTGTACAGGAATAGTTAACTTCTGCCTTTCCAAACACAGAGATCAAGATTGATGTAAAATGAGAAAAACTCTACATTGGAAAACACTGAAGGCAACACCGACTGCTTCTGCAGATGATGACTCTGCTTTGTAAATTTTCTTCTTACCTTTTTGCCATGAAAATGTACTTCTCCAAAAATCCTATGTTTACATAAAAGGACAAAAGGAGACAGAGATTACTGAGACAGTGAGAAATGACTTCACACCATGATGAGGGCGAATGGCTTTCTGTTGGCTTCTAGCAAGTCTCTGGTTACTCCCACCCACCATCAAACCTGCAAATGTGTGCAGCTCCATGGGTCTGATTCCCTGAGACCAGTTCCACAGGTTATCAGTCTCCAGGCTGCTTTTAATTCAATATTATTTGCCATGTGACTGCAGATTAACAAGCCCGTTTGGCATGCTCTCAGTCCATTCACAGAGCCTAGTCCTGTGCCCCGGAGGCTGATACCCTGCCACCTCCCCTGAAGTAGCAGGCTTCTCAGAATGACCCAGGGCTCAGCAGTATCCATTGGTACTATCCCACCAGCCCCTTGAAGCCTAGCTGGAGTCTCCAGAGAAACAGGGTATATCTCTATAGAAATGGGCTCTCTCCTCCCCCCCCCCCAGTGTGATGCAGCTCTCAGAGAAGCTCAATAGTGAGGGTCTTTACTCTTATAGCAATTAGGATAACCAAGTGTTCTGAGCTTGCTGAGCCTTAGATGGCAGATTCCTGCTATATTCCTTGAAATTTCTGCCATCAATGTGGCCTGAGATGCCAACTTGCCATCCCACTAACTATAAGACAGTGTTCTCAGCCAAGACCCAGCCCACAACCAATCACACACACACACACACACACACACACACACACACACACACACACATCCATCCATCATGGTGAGCAAGGCTTTGTATCTGTGATCAAGACTGCATGCAGACACCAATCACATTCACTCCTTCAAACAGATTGCAATCAGGAAACAACTGATATCACTTGTAAAATGTGATATGTTCTGGACTATCACTGTGGTAAAAAAGAAGTAGAGAAATGCAAAAAATTGGGAGAAAATACTTGACCTCTTAGAGACCTAAAAGAATATTTAGATGTGTTTCCAACCAATCCTGAGTTAAAAATTATCTTGAAAAAATGCTTTCACCTCTATTTATTAATTTACTTACTTACTGCAGTACTGGGGACTGAACCTAGTGGCACTCTACCACGAAGCTATATCCCCAGCCCTTTCAAATATTTGAGGCGGGAGGCCTTGCAGACTTGCAAATTTATGATCCTCCTGCCTTAGTCTCCCAAGTACCTGGGATTATAGGCAGGTACCACTCTTCCCCATTACTTATCTATTTTTAAAATAAAGCTATTTTTAAAAATTGAACTATAATTTGTATTCAAAGAATGCACAGACCTTAAGTGTACAGGTTTATAATATTTTACATATATATAAACTACCAAAAATCAGGATATAGAACATTTTCATCACTTTAGAAAATTCCTTCATGCTTCAACTGATATCACCCCTGAGCTAAAAAAAAAAAAAAACACCATTATTACTTTCCCATTATAGTTGTTTTGCTAATTTTTGAACTTTATTTAAAGGAAACATACAGTATATATTTTGTATCTGGCTTCTTTCACTCAGAAAAATTTTTTTAGATTTGTCAATGTTATTAATGTTCCAGTATTTGTGTTTCTAAAGTAACTGAATTATTCCACTGCATGATACACCGTGATTTGTCTTCTGTTCTTCTGCTGAAGGCATAATATTTGTTTGAGTTATTATGAATTTTTACACAAGAATTTTTGTGAACTGTGCATTAATTTTCTTGGAAATATGCTAGGAATGGGATTGTTTTGAATAGAATAACTACATATTTAACTAAACTAGAAATTACTAAATAGTTTCCAAAGTAAGTGTATAGACTTCAAATTTCACCTTGAGTATCTATCGAAATAGCTGGAATGCATGTTGTTTTCATCATTATAATAACCAAAAAGAGCAGAAGAAAAGGCAAATTAATGACTTTCCTTGACTTTATTAAGGATGAGGATTATAAGGCAAACAACTAACCGAAGTCTGGGGAGAGATAAGCAACTAAAATAATCCACGCATTTTTTTAACTATGGGAGAACCCACTAGATACATAGGAGTTTATTTATAAAAAAAACTCAAATAAAAAAATAGTTAATGAATTGCTAAAGACTAAGTATAGTCTGGCATAAGAGCATAAAGACCCAGAGGGCTATAGACATAAGATGTTTGTATTTTTTCTTTTTCTCCATGGATTCCACCAAATGCTCCCAGGAAGATAGGGAAGTATTCTGAGAAAGTGTCTTTAACGGTATCATTTCTTGGATAGGTGGAGGGACAAAGAGCAGCAACAGCAGCCAAAACTCCTCCCAGACCCATTTCCCAATTTTTTGCATAGAACAAATCTGTAATCTTCAGGGGCAAGAGTAACAGAAACTGTTACATTAGGACACTCAACAGAAAACCTTTGTAGTTGTGGAAAGGAACAGGCCAAAATGTCTAACGTTGGGAGGAATAAGAACTGTGCTAGGCTCAGCCTTATAGCTAGAAAGTGGGTCACTGTGAAGGCCATATCCCTGTGACTGAGTTCACAGTACCTAAGCAGGGCATCCTGGGAACATCAGAAATCCCTTATCTGTTTTCCACTAGTCCACTAACATGCATTGACTGAAAATAACAGTAGAATACAGCTGAGAATTCTTCAAGAAATAGATTATCTTTGGAGAGAAGCAAAAATAGAATACACAAAGGCAAGCAGGGAACAATATTAACAAACTGAACTCAGCCATATAGAATAAGGATAACATTACAGTCAATTTAGATCAAGCCCAGAATTCAAGGCTGGTTCAATATTCAAAAATTCAATCAACCAAATTTCCATAGTAATGGACTAAATAAGAAAAAAATATATATCATTTCAATAGATGCAGAGAAAATAAGAAAATTCAATATCTATTTATGATAAAAACTATAACTAAATGAAACTAGGGGTAAAGTCCAGTGGTAGAGTGCATGCTTAGTATGCATAAGGCTCTGAATTCAAAACCAAGCAAACATACACCAAAAAAACTACTATTAAAAAAGGATAGAGATTTTCTAACTTGATAAAAGGCATTGAATAAATGTAATGTGCCAGACACGTAGCTTATATTATCTCAAAACTTTTTTTCAGCAATTGTGAAATAGACATCATTAATATCTTAAGCAAGGAACAAACTGAGGAATACAGATGAGCTGACTTTAGTACAATCAATATCTAGTAAACAACAGATGGATTTCAATCTACATCTATCTGGACCAAGAGCCTACTGTTTTACTATAATATTTTTAATTTAAGACTGAAAAAAGAACAGAAATTTTAGTTAAAAACAATGGATCACGGATTAGCATGGGTAACATGATAGAAAATCAGTAATTGTATCAATCATTTTTTCAGGAAATGTAATGTTTGGTGAGGTAAATCTTATACTACAAAAGAAGAAAAATTCCTAAGTATATATCACTGGTCAAAATTTCTTGTATCTTATAAAACTTAAAAAAATAAAAGTAGTTTCTACTGAAAAAAATAGATCAATGTATTTAAAAGCAGGTGACTTAAAATTTTATTTTTAAGAAATAATCAGAGATGATCACAGATACATATGTATGAAAGCTTCTATTCCAATATTTATGATAGTAAATGGAATGGAAGGTTTCTATGTTCAATAAAAAGGGTGATGTTAACTTAATTTCATGTTAGGAAATTAAGATTACAAGGCAAACAACTAAATAGAGTACAACAATATTGGGAAATTTTGCTTTGGATATTTTAAAGATAGATAGAGATAGAAAGGGATGCATGCAAAGTGACCCGTTCTATTCTTCTGTAAAACTTTCTGCATTTTCTTCATTTTCACAATGAAAACATATTACTTGAAATAACAGACATACAAAAAAGAATTCATCACAGTGAAGCACAGTGTTAGGAGGGAGATACTGCAGATTCAGTGAGACACAGGGGTTGATAGCTGGTTGTGCATTTTGACCAAGTCTCCATTTATTCTTACAAAAGAGCAGCCATGCAAAAGTCTGTGAGAAGTTATGCTCTCTCTAAAGTCACTCCTATACGTCTTTTTCCAGAGTCCAGGCATCTCTGTATACAATATTATTTGCCACGTTGCTGCAGATTAACAAGCCTGTTTGGGGTGCTCTCAGTCCATTCTCATCATGGTCTCTTTTTCTCTGTTTTATAGCTATGACACCATTGGAAATGAGCAATCAATCATTTGTCACTGAATTCATCTTCTTGGGATTTTCCAACCACTCCAACCTACAGGGCTGGTTCTTCCTGCTCTTTCTGGTCATTTACCTGACCACTCTCCTGGGGAACATTCTCATAATCATGGCCACCAGGGTCAGTCCTGCTCTCCACACTCCAATGTAGTTTTTGCTCCACAATTTGAGCTTCTTGGACATCTGCTACACATCCACCACCCTCCCAGTACTGCTGGTGGACTTCTTCTGGGAGAAGAAGACCATTTCTTATTAGGGCTACCTTTCCCAGATCTTCTTCTTGGTGACAAGTGCTGCCACAGAAGGCATCTTGCTGGCTGCCATGGCGTACAACCGCTGTGTGGCCACCTGCCGTTCTCCTCAGTACCCAGTCCCCATGAGTGTGAAGGTCTGTGTTGGTCTGGTGACTGGGTCCTGGCTTTGTGGGCTGGTGAATTTGGTCACACATACAGTGCTGGCCACCACTCTCACTCTGTGTTGGACTCACCAGATCAGCTACTTTATCTGTGACATCCCATTGCTCCTGAAGCTGTCCTGCTCAGACACCTCTGTCAACGAGTCTGCGCTCCACATGGCAAGTGCCACCATGGGCCTGAGCCCCTGCCTCTTAACTGTAGGCTCCTATACACTCATCATGGTGGCCATCCTCGGGATTCCTTCTGCCCAGGGCAGGAGGAAGGCCTTCTCAACCTGTGCATCCCACCTCACTGTCGTGGTGGTCTTCTATGGAACAGCCAACTTCCACTATGACAGGCCCAGAGAAGGCTAGTCTCTGGACACGGACACCCTGGTCTCTGTGCTCCTCTGTGTGGTGACCCCCATGTTGAACCCCGTCATTCACAGCCTGAGAAGCAAGGAGGTCAAGAGTGCCCTGAGGAAGCTGGCTGGAGGATGTGCATCCCTTTGCATAATCAAAGTCTAGACCAATCTTCAAACTGGAGTATACAGTCATCTGAAAAATGATGCCTCCCAGGGACTTGTGTGCACCTGGTTGGAGAGTCTGTATCTGGAGCTTCAACTCTAACTCCCGCTTTTAAAATCTCTGAGACTCCTTTCTCTCCTCCCTTTTCACAAACACCCTTTTCCCACTTTCAGGTCCAAGTGTGTCGGACACCTTGTATTGGTGTTCAGCACCATCTCTGTCCTTCTGTGTTCTCTCCACAACACAGGGACAGAAAGTACGAGAACCTCGTTTCCCACACTCCCCTGCTTGCAGGCCTCCACTTTAGGAGGTTCTGTCAAGATCAGTCAAACACTAGGCAGAGAGGAAGAAAGGAAAGGAAGAAAGCAGGTTCTTTTGGATCCCCATAGCAGCAGCAGCAAACCAGCCCTGCAGAGGCAGGAGCTAATCTCCTGGGTGCCAGGAGCTGTATTCGCAGGCTCCTAGACAGCTGCTCCTGAATGTGGGTCACAGTAGCATGGAACGAGCGTCTCTTTACAGGGAAGTTAGGGTTTCCATGTATGGGGTGGTGTCACCTGCCCTGTTTTCCTTTTTTCTTCCAGATCTCCCAACCATTTTATAACTTTTTTCGTGTCAACTTCCTCTACCCTGAGACATCAAGAGTCATTTTTCATTTCTACCTGACCACAGCTGCACTGACCACAATAGTGGTTTACATCAGAGATGGTTCTAGATAACAGACCTGAGGAGGTAGGTTAGATGTCTGACCTGAGGGAATTGAATATGTTGATGATGTCACAGCCCATGGAAAATGGGACCTGATAATTCCTGGTGTGCAATAACCCAACAGATTCTTTAAGTTATCGTGGCCTGAAATTAAATGTCTATGGAAAACTGAGCTTTGGAATAACACCATAGACCTTTAGGGTGGGAATGAACATTACAACATGACTACAGACTGCTGTTACTGACTGGAGTGGGAGACTTACAGAAAGAAAATGATAGGTTCAAGCATTATATTCCTCCTTCAAGTCAGGTTCAGATCATCAGAAATATTTTCTCTCTTTAAACTGATAAAAGTTAATACCAGAAAAAATCATCTGATTCTCCAAATTGCAGAAGTACAAAGAAATTTATAAATTCACAATTTCTCCAGGTCTCTCTTATGTCAATTAGGACATTAATGGGGGAATGATTGAGACCCTGTTAATTAGAATGGCAAAATACCAGTGGAATTAGACAAATCTCAGAGCCTGGAACCCTGAAATCTCCATTAACCCTCCTTGCTGTCAGAAGCAGCCCCTCCTCCCCCAAGGAGACTAGCTTTCCCTAAATTGAAGACCCTATGTTGACTCTACCTGGGCAATTGTCTTTTAAGATGCTCATCCATCATCCCACATTGTCACCAGACTCTTAATTGGGGTCTGATCCTAGAATGCCTCAGGTAAGAGTATAAAATTTACCCAAGGAGAGTATAAGGGTCACACCAAAATAAAATGTAAAGATTTTACTCTATTTTGTTAATAGGAGCCTTAAGAATATATAAGATAATTTGTTTGAGTCTGCTAGACCAAAGAAGTCAGGACATATTGCTGGATCATCTTGAATGCAGTCACAGGGATGTAATCACCAGAAATGTTAGGGCCAAGGATCTTTCTAAGCCGCAGGGAGTGGCTATTAGACTCTCTTTGGTTGATGGACTTAAATCTGGACTCAGTGTTTGCGTAAGTTCAATGACCAATATTATCCTGGAATAATGGAGAGGATAGTGATCAGAAATAAATAAGGTGTTGAACGGCGTGTTATGTGACCCCTTCCCTAGCCTCACAGCTGGATCTTGAGGAGGGCCTGGAGCACCAGCCTTTGCCAAGGCCTCGTGGACATGCGTTCAGAAGGCAGCACCAGATCCTTGTGAAACCCACAGCCGCTGTCCTCGGCAGCCTTGGAAGGCATTAACAGATGGCATCATTGAAACGGGCTCCCTGATTTCAGTGGGAATACTGGGACCCTGAAGTAGAAGATGCCATGTGGTGAAGCAGTGATCAGAACATTTGAATCTGTAGAGATCTTTGACAGTGGTAAATGATCATGGTATTTATAGATGGGAAAAAATGGGCACCCTCCTAGAATATTGCCTGTCCCATGTAATGTAAAACTCTTCTTTTCACACTTCATTGGTGCATTGTAGTGGTCCATAATGGTGGGATTTGCTGACACATATTTGAACATGCACACAAAATAACAGTGAAATTTGGCCAATATTATTTCAATATTTCCCTTTTCCTAACCTCCTCCCCTGGTGCCTTGACTCTACTGATCTCCCTTCAACTTTCATGATGAGACTCCCTTCCCAACTTTCCTTCCTTTTCCCTCTCTAGCTTTAACAGAGGAAAAACATACGACCCTTAACTTTTTGAGTTGCTTATTTCCCTTAATGTTCTGAAGATCCATCTATCTTTCAGCATGACATAATTTCGTTCTTCTTTATGGATGAATGAAATTCTAGTGTGCATATACCAGATGTTCTTTATCCATTTGTCCACTGATGTCACCTCGGCTGGTTCATGGGCATGTATGTGCCATTATAGTATGATGACTTCAATCCGTTGGGATAAATACCAAGCAGAGGTAGAGCTGGGTCGCAGGGTGGTCCATGGCTACTCCTGAGGAGCCTCCATCCTGATTTCCGTGGTGGTTGTGCTGACTTACACACCCACCAACAGAGTAAGAGTGCTCCTTTCTCTCCAATTCTCTCCTTGTCACACTCGTTTCTGTTTGTATTCTTGGTGGTTGCCTTTGTCACTGAAGTGAGATGAAATCTCAGGGTAGTCTTGACTTGCAAGTACTTTCATATATTTGTTTGCCACTCACATTTTTTCTTCTAAGACGTGTCTGTTTAGTTCATTAAGTTTTCCATTTGGTAATTGGGTTATTTGATAATGGGTTATTTCATAATTGTGGGTTTGATGTTAATTTTTTTGAGTTCTTTATTAATATTCTGAATATTCCTCTTTTAGAAGAGCACATCATAAAGATTTTCTCCCTTTCCGTAGGTTCTCTCTTCATATTCTAATTATCTCCTTTGCTGTGCAGAAACCTTCTTAATTTGATGCCATCCTATGAGCTAACTTTTAGTGTTATCTCCTGAGCTTTGGCATCCTATTGAGAAAGTCATTGCCTGTGCCTTTACGTTGGAGTATTGACTTTGTTTTTTCCTAGAAACTGCATAATTTCTGTTTTAGTGCCTGGGTCTTTAATGCATTTTGAGTTGATTTTTGCAGGGTGAGTGACAGGTCTGGTCTCATTCTTCTGCATGTGGACAACCAGTTGTCCCAGCACCTTTTGTTTCAAAGGCTGTCTTCTCCAGTGTACATTTTTGGCATCTTTGTCAAGGAACAGATGACTGCAGACGTGTGAGCTTGTCTGTCTGTCTCCTGTTGGGTGCCATGCAGTGTCAGAGACCAGCTCCAACAGGGGGTCTCAGGAAATGAACAGATGGTGAGGAGTCAGCGAAAGAGGGGGTGGAGAAACAACACAGACACCAAAGTGAAGGTGTTGATCCCAATCTTTACTTGTGAAGTTGATCATATATACTTTTCATTTTGGCAGGCTTACAGTACTTTGTGGTTACAAAACAGGAATCATTATTCAAAGAAACAAAATATTACGTAGCTACAATTAGAATAGAAGAATGTATCTTGGCTTATGCATAAGAAAGCATTTGTACTTTCAGTTCTCATTTTGCTTTGAGCTGTTTCTGCTTAGTTAACTTTTAATAATAGTTACAAATGTCCCAAATTATTGGCCTATACCTTGACTATTCTTTCTTGACTTACTGACTGGAACTGGTGCCATGGTTACGGCAAATGGTTGAGTTGTTATTACTTTTAATCAAACAAAAGTAAGAGCACAAACCATTGTGCACAAGAACAAGAACAAATTGCCCAGTACTAAGCACTAATCTGTCTTCTTAACATTAATTTTTCTTCTCTAGATTTTAATTTAATTTCTCATAAACTTCCTTGACAGGAATACAGGAAGTTTTTCATTAGACATTAACAATTTACACTCCACAGCTGAATCATTTTATTTAGAGCAAACAGATCTATGCTTTAGAAGTAGTTGCAATAATTGGGAAAGTCATGATTTTTCCTTCATACTTAATGGTCATATGAGAAATTGCAACTATACTTATTAAAGGAATACAAAAAACAAATCAGCCTATTCCCAGAAACATACTGCACTCCTCCAGAGGATGGACGCCTTGCGCCATCCACCTCAGTAGGGCCTTCCCATTGCCTGAGTCAGGGGAGGGGCACAGCAATGCAGTGTTTGTTACTAGAGCTCTGTAGTACAGTCAGGCAGTGTCATGCCTCCAGCCTTTTTTTTTTTTAATTTGGCTCAGAATTGCTGTGGCTATTCTGGGTCTTTTATTCTTCCAAATGAATTTTGGAACTGATTTTTTTAGCTCTATGAGAATCTCACTGGTATTTTGATGGCAACGGATTAAATCTGTCTATTGCTTTTGGTAGTATGGCCATTTTACAACATTAATTGTACCTATCCATGATCAGGGAGGAAGTTCCAACTCTTGTGTCTTTGATTTCTTTCTTCATTGTTCTATAGTTTTCATTGTAGAGGTCTTTCACCCCCTTAGGTAGAATTGTTAGGGTTGTGTCGTTGTTGGGTTTTTTTGTTAGTTTGAGGCTATTGTTAATGGAATTGCTTTCCTGATTTCTCAGCAGATTCATTGCTGGTATATAGGAAATATATTGATTTTTGTAGGTGATTTTGTAATCTGCTACTTTGCTGAATTTGTTTATTAGCTCTAACAGTTTTTTGGTGGAGATTTTTGGATCTTTTAAGGATAGGATCATCTCATGTGCAAACAGTGGCTCTTTGACCTCTTCCTTTCCTATTTGTATGTTACTTCCTTCTCTTGCTTCATTTCCTTGGTGAGAATTTCTGGGACTGTATGGAAGAGAAGTGGGGAGGAACGTACATTCTTGTCTTGTCCAGACTTTAAAGGAAATACTTTCAGTTTTTCCCCATTCACTAAGATGTGGACTTTGGGGTTTGTCACTGAAACGTGGACTTTGGGGTTTGTCACTAAGACATGGACTTTGGGGTTTTTCATGTACACTCTTTATGATATTCCCTCTATCTTTGGTTAAATCATGTTTTTGTCATGAGTGGGTACTAAATTTTGCCAAAGGATTTCTTTGCATGTGTTGAGGTGACTAAGTGATTTTTGTCCTTTATTTTATTTGTGTGATGAATCACATTTATTGATTTGCATATTTTAAAACATCTTTGCATCCCTGGGATAAAACCAAAAGGGTCATGATGTGCAATCTTCTTAATGTGTTGTTAAATATAATTTACTAATATTTTATCAAGGATTTTTGATCTAAATTCATTGTGGATAGGGGTCTGTAGTTTTCTTTCCTTGATGTGTTCCTATCTGGTTTTGGCAAGAGTGTGATTCTGGCTTTATAGAATGAATTTGGAAATGTTCCATCTCTTTATTTCATGGAATGATTTTATTTCATGGAATAATGAGGGGCATTTGCATTAGTTCTTCCTTATAGGTCTGGTAGAAATCAACTGAGATACCTATGATTCTGAGCTTTTCTTTGTTGGAGGTTTTTCTTCCTGCTTCTATCTCATTGCTGATTATTGGGATGTTTAATTTTTCTTCAATCTCTCTCTCTCTCTCTCTCTCTCTCTCTCTCTCTCTCTCTCTCTCTCTCTCTCTCCAGTTGTTGATAGAGCTTTATGTGATTTATTTATATGTGGTGCTGAGATCAAACCCAGTGCCTCACACATGCCAGGCAGGTGTGCTACCGCTGAGCCCCAGCCTGGCCCTCTTCAAGGTACTCTTGATTGTTCTTTATTCAATGTGCCCAGATCCTGAGTCACTAAGACACTGCCGGGTGAATTGAATCTTAGTGAAACTCCTCTTCACCTACCTGTGCATCCTGAGCCAAGAGCACCTGAAATGCAGCTTCCTGTAAGTGACCATCTTAAAACTCTGACTTGAAAACTCTTGTTAACTTTTATTATTTATCAATTGATTTTGCTGTACTAGTATTCAAAGGGGGGCTTTTCACAAGATGGTCAAGGATTCTGCCCCTGATCACATCTCAGTCCTGACAACTCTATAAGTCTGGTAAGCAGAATCATGACTTGAATCTTCACAGTGGAGAGGCACCTCATCTAGTTCTCAGACCTTACACACTCATGACCCAGTGAGGTTTAAAGGTTCCAAGGCACACATGGTGCTGGAAAAAGTCCCCCATGGGTGAATCATAGTGCTGATCCCCTACAGTGAGGGGTAAAACCAGTCGTCTTCTTCAAGCTATTCTCCTTTTGAGAAAGAGATCCTGGAGGCTGCCATGCCCCCAAAAGATACCTGGCCGTGGGACACAAAGTGACATTGTGATTTGAGCTGTCCATATGAATTATGTATTCTCTGACCCACCAAACTACAGGTGTGGGTGAGTGGAACCAAACATCCTTATCAAGTGGGATAATATGTAAGACCAGACTCAGAACAGTCTTGAAGGCACCTGTTAACTGTATGAGCAAGTGGCCCACAGGTCCACACCCCTTACTCTGCTGCACTCGCATGCCCTTGACACAAAGTCATGACCAGTTTACTACAGAAAAATATTTGCAAACTGATTCACAGATAGTCCCAGGGGATGCTCTGCTACCACCTGGCGTTGACTAATGCAGCCTGGCAGAACCATGGGTAATGTCATTTTCCAAGTGGGCAGAACTCTGATCAGTGAATCTGGTTGTTTCTTCTGCTTAGAGAGAGAGATTGCCAGAAATACAAACTCAGACCAGTTCACAGGGAGTGGCTGATTATTTGGATTAATGGTTGGGTACTTGGAGGAAACGAAGATGGAATATTTCTAATAAGAAGATTTGGAGAAAAGATATGTGAATAAACCTCTCAGAACGGGGCAGGCTAAGAAGACTGTCATTCATGGTCATTCTCATCAAATGGTCCTTATTTTAAAGAAAAAGTCAGAGCTCATCTGATTACCATTAGTGCTGAGTGCCCAGTTTGAGAGTACTAAAAACCAACCGAGTCCTTGATACAACATAATTCTCACCAGGGAAAGTTGATTAAATTGACCATTTATATCACAGCAAGGGCAGAGATTGAGTACTGAAATACAAATGCATGCTTCAACAGTCTTATCATTCAGAGTTTATGGAATGCCTTAGTTGTCACAACAGCATCAAACATAACAGTGTTTAGTGACCTAGGAATTCATTTCACTAAAAAGGGCTCTATTACCTTATTACTGAAAGGCAAACAGAATATTGGAATGGCCAATTAAGGACTCTGCTGATGGGGGCTGGGGATGTGGCTAAAGTGGTAGCACGCTCGCCTGGCATGCGTGCGGCCCGGGTTCGATCCTCAGCACCACATCCCAACAAAGATGTTGTGTCCGCCGAGAACTAAAAAATAAAAATATTAAATAAAAAAAGACTCTGCTGAGGAAACAAGACTTAAGCACTTGGATGCTTTAAATAAGACTCAATACTGTGATCTGCCCTTGTCCAAGGACCTGTGTCCCCAGATCCCCAGCAGATGCCAGAATTGATGGCTAGTGCTAACTCTTATGTAAACTTTTATTCTGTAAAATGAGGCACACTAAAAACTTATCCGTAATTACTATTAATAAAATGAAAAGTAAAATAATATACTATAATACAAGTTATGTTGATCTCTCTCTCTCCCTCTGTTTCTCTCCTTCCCTCTTAATATTGTACTTTCAACTCTGCACCTAAAGGAAGCACTGTCTCTGGCATATCCAAGTTGCCAGTGTCACTCACTATTCTTGCACTCCATGGTCATTATGAAGTAAAATAGTGGTACATGAACATGACCACTGTGATACCACAAAAGATGATCAGGTAATAAGACAGGTCCAGTCTCAAGAGAGAAATGGCTTTTAGAAAGGGACCAACAGGGGTAGCGTACGAGGTGTGGATAGCATAAACTCTACAGGGTAAGTTCTCATCATGCTATGAAGAGTGGCATGTAATTAAAAATCTACAAATTATTTATCTTTGGGATTTTCTGGTTGATCAAGGGTCAGTGAAACCGTGGAAAGCGAAAGCATGAATGAAAGATGACCACTGTGCACTTTTTAATCAGTGAACAATATACAGGGGAGTTTATCCTGAAGTTAAAGACTATGGGTTTGTAGCCAGATGTTGAGAGTTGAATTGTTTCTTTACCTTTTACCCTGCTGGACCATCAATCTCCTCGTTAGTCACGGACCCTGAAGGCTGTGCAGGAAACACGCAGTTTGAGCCCAGCCTGGCCCAACTCTGGAATGGAGCCTGATGCCGTGACATTCATCAACTGGTTAATTTCAGAAAGGCACCCATTTGCACCAGCTGCTTAAAAAGCTCTCTGCCCTCAGGAGATGCTCAGCCAATCACAAGGCAGAGGCAGGGAGTCTTTCTGGAAACTATATTCAGCTGGGTGTCTGTCTACTGCTTGGTGGCTTGTGTAATTTCAGTGAAGCTCAGGAGAGTGGAGAGTAGAGTTAAAATGAATGATCTTATTTCCTTTAAATAATCATTCCTGTATTTATGGCTCACATTTATCTGTAAGCACAAGTGCCCTATTAACCTATCATGATGATGACGCTCATGATGAAAAGACAGCTGTTGCTCTTTACGTGGGGAGATGCGGGTTGTTTCTAGAGATTCTGTCCAGGTGCTGCACCTTGTGTGTGTGTGTGAGTACATGTTTGGAGAGAGGAGAGAGGAGAGGTCACCACAGGTTCACAGTCTGCTACTGGACCTCACCCATTCAGGTCCAGTCTCAAGAGAACAATGGCTTTTAGAAATGATTGGTTAATCACACATCCCCACAGACAAGGAAACACCCCTCACCAGTTCCCAGAATTGATGTCGATAAATGAAACACTTCCTCCCCCTTACCAGGTCCTCTCAGGAGAGCAAGGCCTGTGAGCACTGATTTAATAGTCTGTCAATTAGATGCATTGATTTCTCTTATCTGTTCATTTGGATGTGTAAACGAAAGGAAATCACTACTGAGGCCAGCGTGCAGACTTTCTGCCTGGCTCTGGAAAAGACTCATTTGGGTGGCAGTGGTGGGAGTGTGTGTTTTCAAGGCAGCGTTAGGACCAGCTCCCTCTTTTAACATCTCTCCCCATTTTAGCAATGAAATGAAGGGAGCCTGTTCAAACACTGTTTTAAAACACAACAGTGTCTACTTCTGTCTGAAAAATTAAAAGCAACCATTGCTGCCTCTGGTGCTTCAAAAATAACATCTTTGTCTCAGGGTTACTCGACTTGGTTGCATACTTTTGGCATGTGGTCTGTTGGATATCAGAGGGACAAAAGACTTTGTCTGGGCTCTTCAGCAGAGTGTCTTTCTCTCTTCCTCTTCTCCTTCACAACATTCTAGGATTTGGAGCTACCTGTACCAGGAGCTCTGTCAAGCCCTGAGTGGGGGTGACCTGGTTGGGTGTTAAGGCCATCATCTTGGACTTTTTGGAAGGCTGGCGGCTGGATGCATCAATGGTTCAGAAAGTGTGTAGATAATAAACTCTCTTGAACATTATTTCCCCCTTACTTCCTGCTCTGGGACCTGCAGTTTTCCTTAAGTTTCACTAACTTATGGCATGCAGGCATCTTAACTGTTTTGAGGTAATCTAGTGGTGTATGGCTAGGTTTCCTGATGGCCCCATCCATTATGCAAGGTGGGTGGGTGGCTTTAGGTGCTTGCTTTTCCTGAACCCTGGCTGAAGTAAAGTCCAGACTTGTCTATGCATGCTACACTGATGTTTGCAAAGAGTATTATCTTTATTTCTTGAACATATTTGTATAGATATCAGTGTTTTTTCCTATTGCACTGAGCTACAAACCACATCCCCATTTTTAATTCTTTTTTAAAAATTTTGTGACAGGGTCTTGCTAAGTTTTTGACGCTGGCCTCGAACTTATGATTATCCTGTCTCAACCTCTCCAGTGGCTGAAATTACAGGTGTGTGCCACTATACTGCTTCGATTTCCTTTTTCATGTTATGTGCTTGTTTTAATTGCTTTTCTATATGCTGCTTCATTATGCTGCTATCAATTTGAGTGACCTCCTTTATGACATCTTCCCTAGTTTCCTATTGGCCCTTTTTAGCATTCAAGTGTTTTAAGACAAACTTACACAATGACACTCTGTGTTAGTTTACTTGCTTAATGTTGTTTTTTTTCCATCTTCTTTCTTTCATTCCAAGTATAGAAAGGCATTTAGTGAATGAGCTCTGGATTCAGGATTTTAGCAATCAAATCATAACTACTAGACCTGCCAAAAATTCTATGACCTTGGACAACTTTTCAAACATTTCTGTGCTCAAATGCCTCATCCATATACCAATGACCATAATAATAAAATATTTTGAATATCATTCTATTCATATAATATAATTTCCCATGCAATTGTGTAATAAAGATTAAATAAGATAATTAACACCCTTAGTGTAGTGCCTGAGATTGCAGATGTTCACGTAGAGTTATTGGTATCAATTCTGGCTTCTAGAAATTAAGACCCATATTTTATGCATCATCCATCAAGTTCAAGTTCTAGGAAGTGGCAGAAATGAAATTCTGCCTTAAGTAAAGGTCCAAGATATAAACTGGATATAGAATATGTTCAAAGAACAATAAAAAATCACTTAAAAATGCTATATTGAAGTTTCACACTCTACCTAATAAATGTGTTATCACCAGGCAGAAAATGAGTGAAAGAGCTACAGTGAGAAGAGACTGCAGCATTAAGACAGGTCCTTTAAATGTGAAGAGACTGCAGCATTAAGTTTTAAAACTATCTTACTAGCAAATATTTTGACCTAAGTTAGAAACAGAAGTAGACCCAAATAAGCTATTGAAGTTCCCTTTTCTTAAGTGAAATAGGCTGTCCTGCTTCATGTTATAAATCTTTCCAGATAGGTTCATAAGAGTAATAGCAATAGATTATTGTGTGGTTAAGTTTAAAGGACAATAACCATTGTCCTTTAAATGGAAAGAGACTGCAGCATTACATTTTAAAACTATCTTACTATTTCAGCTTTTGATATAGACACCCTGAAGCTTATCATCACAGATTCTCAGCCATTCCATCTCAGATTCTTCCTTCCATGTGGATGCTTCAATTCCTACAACAAACATTTTATTTCTGTGTCTCTTTCTGAATTCACTTTTCATTCCAATCTACCCTGCTTCCACACCTGAAACTTCTCAGATGACTCTTCCTTTTATCCTAGGGATTTTCTCCTTAAAGTCTGGCAAGTGGACCAGCAGCAACAGGAGAGTTTTGTTTTGTTCTTTGTAGTTATACATGACAGTAGAGTATAACTGGACTTATTTATACAAACAACTTATTCGAATTAGGATCTAAGCTTTGTGTTGTACACCATGTAAAAATTCACTGTGGTATATTCCGATATGTATATAGAAAATTATGTCAGAATCATTCTGCTGTCTTTCCATTCCTTTCCCCCTCTGTTCCGTTAATTTCCCTTTGTCAAATCTACTGAAATTGTATTCATCCCCTCCCCTGCTTATTGTGTGTTAGCATCTACATATCAGAGAGAATATTAGACCTTTGGTTTTGAGGGATTTACTTATTTTGCTTAGAATAATAGTCTCCAGATCCATTCATTTTTTTCTGGCAAATATCATAAACATACATTGAAGAAAAGAGAGAGCCTCTTTAACAAATGATGCTGGGAAAATTGGAAATCCATATGTATTAGAATGAAATTTAACCCCAATCTTTACCCTGCAAAAAATCTCAACTCAAAGTGCATCAAAGACCTATAAATTAGACCAGAAACCATACATCTACTAGAAGAAAAGATAGGTCTAACTCTCCATTATGTTGGTTTTAGGAACTGACTCCCTCAATGAGCCTTCTAAATGAGTGCAAGAAGTAAAATCAAGAGTCTATGTAAACTGGATGGTATCAAACTAAAATGCTGTTTCAAAGAAAAGGAAACAATCAAAAATATTAAGACATCTACAGAATTTGCGAAAATTTTTACCTCATCCACCTCAAATAGAGCATTAATCCAGGGTATAAAAAAATCAGAAACCTTAACACCAAATAACCCAATCAATAAATGTTCGAAGAATCTAAATGAGCATTTCACAGAAGAAAAAATACAAATGGTCAAAAAATATATGAAAAATTGTTTAACATCTCTAGTAATTAGAGAAATGCAAATTAAAACTATGCTGATATTCCCTGTCATGCCAGTTAGAATGGCAGTGATTAAGAATACAAATAACAACAAATGTTAGCAAGGATATGTGGGAAAAGGTACACTGAAAAATTGCTAGTGGGACTGAAAACTGGAGTGACCACTATGGAAAGCATATGGGAGATTCCTCAGAAAACTTGGAATGGAATTAACATTTGACCCAGCTCTCTCTCTCTTCTTGGTATATACCCAAAGGACTCTCAATGAGAGTCTTAGCCTGCACCACAGCTAATTTTTTTAAGTTGGGATTTTTTTTAGCAGGATCTCCAGGATTTCCAAGAACATTTGGGTTTGAGAAGCAGAGGAAGCATGTCTTAGGAAAACTTTTACCCCTTTTACTCTAAATAAAATTTTTGCCCCTCTGTGATGCAATAACCAAACAAACCCAGTTGTTTTTTTTTAGCTCATGAAAACATGCAAATGACTATCCTCCTCTTGGCCATGTAGCCTCTTCATAATTTGTAAGAAGGAAAAGGCTCACCTTCTTTCCAAGTTGTGTCTTTTTTTCCATACATAAAATTAGATATCAGAGACCAAGCAGGCAATTTGGTTCAGTCTTAGAAGATAGCCATTATTACCAATTGCTTCTGCAGATGAGTTTGAACATTTCAGGGCCAACACTGAAAATCACATTTCTTCTCTTATCCTGCATCTCACTATCATCTCCATATTGATGATCTTCAAAATGACTGACCTCACGTTCACTCTACATCATCCATGTTAGTATTATTTATCACTTCCAGTTCATATTTTTTTTCTCCCCAATTAAATCTATATATTTTTAAGTCAGAGATAAGCTGGTAGTGCTGCAGGTTTTCAAAGAACCCCCCACAGTACTTGATGAACTATAGCTCTCAATTCAGGCCTCTGGTTTGATCAGGTAATGATGAAATATTTCTTTGTTGAACTCAGAAACTTTCAAAAACTCGTCATTAGCACTTGGAATTGTAGCTTTTACAGAATATGATGGAGAACCAAATGTTTTATTGTCATTATCATCAAGTGTGCATTTCTCATGTGATCATGTGGCTTATATATTTTTATTGGAAAGAAGGGATCTTTCTGTCATAGTAACAAACACCTTGTATTGCATTTTAATACCAAAAATTTAGTGTAATGAAAATGGTGTGGAGTCAGAAGTGCTTTTTTCAAGTCCCTGAGAAGTCATTAGCCATGTGATTGAATTCAGCTACCAACTATTTTGAATCCATCTACCAACTATTATTCATCCTGTTTCCTTGTGTGAAAGAGAATGATGATAATGTCAATCTCGTAGTTTAAAGAGATAATGGGTAAAAATAAACCACTTTGAAACAACAGAAAACTATGTTTTTCTCAATCCATTACTCTAAATTATGATCTTCAATATTGAAATTTTTATCAGTTGTCTTTTAAGTGTGGTAGTATTTAATACTAATTCAGCACTGCTTTTTTAAAAAAAGTTTGGAATTAGGATATTTCTATATAACTACTTGTTCTTTCCATCCTCCAAGTGAAACATGAAAATTTCAAAATTAACAAGGGTGTTGGGCAATGATTCAGATGACTGCAAAAGATTAAAATTCTTTGAAAAAAAATGAACTTGGTGTTTTAGCCTTTAACAGTTTGGTCTTTGAAGAAAGAAATGTATTGCTTGATGCTGGGAATGATGATAAGGCAATGCTTATTTTCAATTATCTCCATGCTTCTGGACTTTTCTAAGAATGTTTATCAAAAATATGTAATAGATTTAGATTTAGATAGTGGAAATAAAGAAGGGGAAGAAAGAAGGAGGAAAAGAGGGTGAGAAGGAAGAAAGGACCAAAGAAGTCCAGGTATGAGTTTTGGCATTGATTTATGCTGCTGTCAAATGTTACAAATATATAGTCAATTTGCTGAATTAGTCAATGTTTTAAAATCTCTATTTTAAACATTCTGTCCTTCCTTGAAATAATTTCTATTTTCTAAAGGAAGCTGAGGCAGGAGAATTACAAGTTTGAGGCCAGCCTGAGCAATTTACAAGACCCTAAGCAATTTAGCTACACCGTATCTCAAAATTAAATGAAAAAAAAATGAAAAGGGCTGGGGGTGTAATACAGTGGTAAATCACCCCCTAGGTTCAATTCCTGATAATAATAACAATAAAAATTAGTTAAAAACACATTATAGTATGTTAATAAGTATATTTATGTCTATGGTCTATCACAATGAAAACAATCCAGTATGATTTTACTTCTGGATCACATGGAACGTATAATTCATAAAAGTAAACTTTTCACCAAATCCTACATATCATTTGCACAATTAATAACAATATTCACATAACACATTAGGCTTTTATAATATTCTGTCATAAATACAGATTCAAACTCTTTAAATATAAAAAAGAAAATCAAGTATACTAAATCATTTTTAAAAATTCAATATTTTTATTACACACAAATCTTTATAACTTGCACTAATCATTTAAACAATCAACGCACTTATGTTGAAAAGTGCTAAACACCATAAATTTCTATTTATTCCTCTATTACTTTTTTCTTATTCTGATTTCTTATTCTTCCCAGGGCTATAATTTTTTTTTGTTCTTCCACTAAAGGAGGGTTTGATTTTACACAGAGGATGGGTGAAGATTTTGAACTGAGACCATCTAAAGTGTTTATTCCAAGAAGCATCCACCTGAGCTTATTACCCAATTAAGCTGGTTACATTTTTAGACTTTGTCCATTGTACCTAAACACTGTTAAAAGTCCTAATCTGAGAAGTCTTATAGCCTTTGATTTTTGTGTGTTGTTTGTGTGGGGTAAGGTAAAAATCTTATTATCATTATCAATCTGATTGTTGTTGAATGCCTCACTTGATAAAAGGACCTAAAAGCTTCTTTTCAAATGTCTGTTCTGATTGTTTTGATGCTAATATACATCATATATAAGCCTTGTTTTCATTTCTTTATTCTGTATAAATCTTTCTTATTTGAGTTAAACCCATATTTCAGTCAATATTTATACTGAAATTATAATTTTTCTATCAAGCACTAAGCTCTGCAATATTATGTCATAAGCATTGTTTTCCTGGCTATGAACTCTTATAAAAGATAATAAGAGCTATATTATAAAAGATAAATTTGATGACTGCATTAAATTCTGTTAAGAATGTACTTAGAACAAAAACAAAGAATGCACTCAATTTATACAAATTTTGTGTGTATTCCAAAGTAGATGATGGTCACCTATTGTGCTTTTTGCTAACAAATTTAGCACACCTTTTCACATAAATAAACATCAACTAAAAATAGCTTAATAGTACCAACTCAAGTCACAGAGATATCTTTAATGTGTAGGAGAAGGTACATATTTACTTTTTGATTTTTAATTAAATTAGCAGTTTGAAGTGGGTTGTATTATCAGTGCTTCTGAATTCATGTTTGACATTGGTAATAGTCATGAATGTCAATTGTCTCAAGGTTACCACTAAGATGAAAACTTTTAAAAAGAAGAAAGTCCACATTTGAACAATTAGAAAGTTTTGCACATAACTGCAAACTAGTTTCACAGTGTAGAATAAATGTCATTTCCTCTATAAAGCTATACAATTTACAAAGTCAACAGAAATATTTGGAATTTGGCAAAATAATTCTGACATCTACCTAGAAGAGAATGCGAAATAGGTCGCAGATTTTTAAGTTGAAAATAGCAATATTAGTCTACGCCAGAGAGGGGTCAAGGCTCGAGTCAGAGCCAGACCCGCGTCGGAGTCCGAGTGGGTTCGGATTGCCAGCATCGGGAGGGCGCCGCAGCAGATGCCGAGGGAGCATGCAGCAAGGGTAATAGTCCCCGCGGGGCTGGGACCCTGCCCCGCCTGCCAGTTCAGGCCGTGGCCCTCGCCTCTGCCTGAGCCCCGTGCTCCCGTGCCCCGCCGCTCCATGGAACCCGGACGTGGCGGCAGGGAGATCATGGGCAGGTTCGAGTTCTCCCGAAAGGAGACGGCTCCCACAAGGAGACCGCCACGGTGCCTTCGTGGTGGACTTCAAGCACAACCTGGAGGTCGCAGTCAACTGTAACAGGAAGAATCTGGCCAAGTCCCAGACATTGCTGGGGAAGGAAATAAAAATACTCAAGGAACTGAAGCATGAGAACATTGTGGCCTTGCATAACTTCCAGGAGATGGCCAATTCCGTCTACCTGTTCATGGAGTACTGTAATGGTGAGGACCTGGCTGACTACCTGCACATCATGGGGACCCTGAGCAAAGACACCATCAGGCTCTTCCTGCAGCAGTTTGCCTGTGCCATGCGGCTGCTACACAGCAAGGGCATCATCCACCTTAACCACAAGCCCCAGAACATCCTGGTGTCCAACCCTGGGAGGCGCCATGAGAATCCCAATCACATCCGCGTTAAGATCGCTGACTTTGGATTCATCCGGTACCTCCAGAGCAACATGATGGCAGCCATGCTCTGAGGCTCTCCCATGTACATGGCCCCTGAAGTCATCATGTCCCAGCACTACGATGGGAAGACAGACCTGTGGAGCAGCAATACCATCGTGTACCAGTGCCTGACTGGCAAGGCCAGTTGTAAATCTAAATAGAATGGTTTGCCCACTGCAATTATGTAAGTCCCTCTTATTGAGAAGGTCACAATTACTTTGACAGTCCTTGTCCCTGGCTCTCTGTCAACTTTCAGAGGGTGCTTCTCTTTGAGATGTGCAGTTGTACTTTCAGGCTCCACCATCAGGCGGGGCATCTGGGGACTAGGCTCCCTCACTGAGGCCTGCAGATGAGGTTGCCACATCCCCTTCATCATGGGGATGAGTGGAGACATTACTCAGCTCCTTGATCTCCAGAGGGCAAATGCTCACGTGCCATCTATCTGAATGCTATACTAGCCAGACACAAGTACTGCTGTAGATGGAATTGGCTTTCTTGATTTCTATATCAGATAATTTGCTATGGACATACAGCAATGGTACTGATTTTTGTACATTGGTTTTTAAACAAGGTTGACAGACTTTGGTGAATTGCATGGGTGAATTCCAATAAAGAAATCCTTTGCCTGAATGTGGTGGGGCAATAGGAAAAAGAATTTGTCATATTGGGAAGTCTTTAGAGAATATTCAATTTAGAGATATTAATGTGGAGGGTGGGCAAAGAGATGGCATCAGGGCAGGAGGGACAGCAGAACCAAAGACTAGAATCAGAAGCAGGTAAGACAGAAGAGGGGCAAAGATCACTTTAAGTATATCATATGAAGAACTATAATGCAGGGTTTGGGTTTAGAGAAACAATGGATATAAAGAACTGAGTTCCCTAATTTCCTTAAAAAAACCTACTTCTCCAACCTTGGCATTGGGCAGAGACACAGAAAGTTACAGATAAATCTTACCCACTTTTGTGGGGAGTTCATTTTGATCAAACTTTGGGAAAATATCCTCTTAACTATACAAAAATCATACATATCTTAGGAGAGAAAATGTTATAAAATGGCAAGCCATGAAACAAATTTTATTGTGGGCTCTTGGGAGACACAGAATCTGTGTTTCAAACTCAGATTACTCTCTCCATTTGGACCTGAGGGTGCAATGGGTGGTGTTTGAGAAGAGGTGCTCTGGCTTTGAGGTGATGCAGAGACATCCAGGGAGAGATGTCAGGATGCAGGAGAAATAAAGAAGTTTGAAAAAGGCTCTGGAAGGGCCTTTCCCCAGGTGAGCTAGACCTCCCCTAATAAGACCCCTGCATGCCTGTACTGGCATCTGCCTCTGAGAAGGCCTGATGAGCACACTGCTCCTTCACTGAGTTTCCCGAGGCCCAATTCCTGCTAACAGTAAACACATTTCCTCCTTTCACATTCTGCCATTCAACAGATATAGATTTCAACCCCACCCCAGTGTGCTGAACATGCTTTGAATGGGCTTCTCACCTTGGTCACTTTCTTCTGAATGCTTCCTGTCTTATCTATATTGTTCTTACAATGTGGACCTGGGAACCCTTATCCTGATTTGCAGAATGAAGTGTCACTCAGTTCTAGAATCAAGAATTAAGCCAACTAAGATCTTTAAAACAATGTCAACAACAGAAAACACTTGGACCTCAACGTGAGCAAATCCTCAGCCATGGTGTGGCCAGGGCACATCTGAGGAGGCTCTTGCTTTCCCTAATGCAGATGGACCTTCTTCTTGGGTAGCACTGACTCCAGGGGAGCTGCCTCTAAATGTGTCTCATCATCCTCTTCCAGATCACATTCCTCCCTCCTCCTGCAGACCTCTGTGTTCCCCTCCTGGATTTGAGCGATCACTCCTTTGAGGAGCTAGAATAAGTTCATCCTCACACTTGATCATCCTGTGAGCCCAGCCTCCTTCCCCAGCCTGCTGAGTGTATTTGTTCAACCATGTGGTCATGAGCGGGCTTTGCACCTCTGCATTTCTGGAAGGCTTTGGGAAGGGCAGCTGTGAAGACAAACAGGGAGCATGGTCAGGTTTAGCTATTTATCCAGCTTTCATTTTATATAGGAAACTTGGCTTTTTGGTGAACTTTGAGCACAGTTACTACAAGCGGCTTCTGTGCATTCTGTCAGCAATGAGGGCAATGGTTAGAAATTTTGCTAACAAAAAGTATGCAGTGAGCTTTCTGTGAACTTACATAAGGACAATGATTTACTTTAAAAGATGAATGAATTAAAGCTAATTGATAAATTGTGTGTATTTATGGTGAACAACAGAATGTTTTGATAAATGTGTTCATTGTGGAATAGCTAAATCAACTATCAACATGTATTAGTTAACATACTTATATTTATTTATTTGTGGTGAAGACATCTAAGATCAGCTCTCTTTTTCATTTTCAAGTTATAACCATTGGCTCGGTGCTGTCTTGAACTTATTCCTCCTATCTCCATGTATTCTTTGATGAGCATGGGGTCTCTGCAAACCATCATTTTACTGTTTCTACAAGGTCCATATTTTAGAGACGATGAATTTTTGAGAAGGCTGTAGATGCAACACAGATGAAATGTATTTCACAAGTGACTGACTCTGACCATGTTTCTGTACATGTGTGTGTTTATTTAATACAAATTTAAATTAATTTTTTATCTAAGCAAACTCTAATTCCTTACCAAAATGATAAATTTTTGTAGGTTTCAGAGAAAGAAAACTGAACATCTTTGCCATAGTAACTTACAGCTCCACTGTTTCAGCTCCTGGACCTTCAGCAGGGTGGCAGAACAAGAGGTGATGGGTCAGATTATTGCACCCTCTGGTTGTTTCTGGTCTTTGGGGATTTTGTTTGTTCTCACAGTGTGACAGTTCATCTTACATTTGGGGATTTTCATACAATCAATCGGGCTGTATCCTATTTTCTCTGTATCTTTGGTGACTGATGATTCCAGCGTGGCATATTGAAGTTCATACATCCCCACTGAGACCCTGACACTGCCGATATATGGAGGCACTACATTTGGACAATTCTGGAACTTTTATATTTTGGAAGTTAGGGTTTCTGTTTCTGTGACGCATTGTAGTGGAGTTTATTGAGCCTTGATGGCTGTCTCAAATACATGACAGTTGATTCTCCTGATTTGCTAGCATTGGAGTTTTCTTACGAGTGATTCATTGTGGTGCCAAACCACAGAGGCATCCATAGGAGGTGGAGTTTGGGCTTGAGGTCTTGCAGGAGGTGGGGCATGTTCTCCTCTGAAGGACCTTAAGAATAACATGGAGTCAATTCCTTTACTCCAAGAGGCTCACAAGTGGGTTTTACTTGAATAAATGAGCTGTTAGGTATTTTACAGCCTTGTTGCTCTATGTTTATGAGCCTTTTATTCAGCCTAACATAGCATCTGTCTTAGTCATTTTTCTGTTACTATAAAGAAGTGAGGTTTATTTAGCTAACAGTTCTAGAGGTTCAAGAGCACGGTGCTGGCATCTGCTCAGCACCTGGGCAGGTCTCAAGACAGATGGCTTCATTATGCCATGGGACCATGTGTATGGGGTACAGATGGAAGCAGATCAAGGAGAGGCCAACGTAACTTTATAACAACCCGTTCTCATCCAGTCCCAAGAGACTTGCATAAAGCCATTCCTAGAGTGGTGCCCCCAAACCTAATGACGTTCCACCATACCCCACCTAGCCTAAAATGTCCCACCACATCTCAATATGCCTCACAGAGGACATGATTCTTTGGGGTCTCATTCACATAGTGTAAGCATCCAGTACAACAAGGTTTCAGACAAGGGGATTTTTGACATTATGGTGTTAGGATAATGTTTGAAGCTCTTCGAGAGGTCAAGTCTCAATGACAAGGGCCAAGGGTGAAACCTCCACACATGTTACTTTGAGGTGTTGCTAAGGCTCCATGTAGTTATTAGGCTTTCAGGAGCTGGAAGGCAAGTTACTCATTACGATTAACTAATTAGGGGGTGGAAATGGAGACTTGTCATCATTATTCTCTTGGCACATATTGTTCCTGATTTTTGGCTTTTTTGCATCGTGATAAAGGGAACTTCAGTCATGGCTTTCTAAAGGGGGCACATCTTGGAGGTACATTAAATCCAGATTTGGTCTCCTTGTCTCCACAAAGATAATGTGTCATCTGTGCACGAGGATCATGACTCGTGATAGGGTTTATAATCATCTTTAGATCAAGAGGTAAAACAGAAGCAGAAATAAATGAAAGCTGAAAGCTCTTGGGAGAGGTGGTTATTAATTCTGCTTGGGAGATAAGGGGTTCCTGAAGGAGCAACTCTTGATGTGGGCTCTGAGCACAGAGTGGGTGAGAGATGGGGTCTGGGAGGGAGAGCAGGATGGGGGAACCATAGGGATAAGCTCTGCAACATGAAGTTGCTCGGTGTGTATTCCTTCCACACATGTCCAAAGATGTCATTCAAAGTTTGGGCAGAGGAGAAATCAAGTGGGCAAGTTCCTTATTGCCTGGAGGTTCTGAGAAGCTAGTTATGCCATGAACTGGGCATTGGACAGGTTTGTCAGGGCACAGAGCCCTGTGGTAAAATGCCACTGCATGATGGTAGAGGAATCCAGGCTCTGCTCTCTGGTCTGTGGCAGTAGGGACTTTAACTGGCTCTGTAGACCCATCTTTTGAGATTCTATGAATTTGTAGGACCTCAGCCTCAAATAACCGAGTTGTGTCTTCGAGCAAGCACCTGGAAGGGCTTGCCCTGCCCCACACAGCAATTCTCCTGAGTCTTCACCTGGTCTTTCTTTGTTGCTGTGGCTTGGGCTCTCCACTGCCATGCCATGGCCCTGCATGTATTGGGAAAACCTGCACTCTGGTCCCTCCTATTTCTTGTCACAATGGGATAGGGGAAAATGGTAGTAGCAAGAGAGAAACCCCAAACACCCTGAAAGTTTTTATTATCAGATGTTAGACTAGGGCTGGTTTTCCTGCGCAGGTGGCTCTGAAGCTCTGATGTGGAAACTGGTAGTTTCTGAACCTATGTTACCTGACACCATTCCAGAGCAGCAGAAGGGTCCCCACAGCAACACCTGGGTCAACCTGAGAGCTTTCTTCAGGGTTACCTGCTTAGGTCAGAAGGGCGGGGAGAAGATGATCAGGGTGGCCCTCAGTTGAGGATGGATGTGAGTGAAGGATACATGCCTCTGCTTCTTCTTAGTGTCCTAATTATTTAAGAGTAAATGCATTCCCTGTTACTCCATAGAGGTCAGACGTGGAAGTCTTGGATGATTGCAATTCAGTGGAGAAAGTGTGATCTTCCTGGGGAGCAGGGCTGGACACTTAACATCTTTATGGAAAGAGCTGAGCTTTCAGCTCTGCTGTCCATCACGCCAAAACGTTTGTCATTTAGACCAACCTAGTTTGAGGATTCTTCATCCATTCACTGAAGGGCAAGTATAACAGCCATTGCTATGATTACTGAGATGAAATTCAACTTTGGTCACATTAGTTACATCAAGGAATTGAGGAGATCAAATATAGAGTTTCTATAAATTCCAATTTTTAACAATTCTTTTCCTGAAATGAATTGTTGCTAAATTATTTCAAAATTTATGATAGTATTGTGCTCCAAATGTAATTTTAAATTCCTTTGACTTAAAGACAGAATTTTAGACCTTTTTGTGGACACAGATAAAGGTACCTGCCATTCTTATATAATCAATGCTGAACAAAGATTAGATGCTATGTTTTGTTGCATTTTGTCACTGTTGGTGAAGTATTTTTCTGTGATGATACTCAAGCAACCTAAGAGGAAATTATATTACAATTTAGGTAGTAATAGTGTAGTTGAAACATTCAGTAAAAATTTCTCTGACATATAGTAATTTTTAAGTTCCACTTCTTTCCTAGTTATAAAATAGAAAGAGACTATGATGTGTAACAAATAGCAGTTTTTAACTTCTTAATTAAAATGCCAATAGATCATAGTGTTATAATAATATATGAAGGTCAGAGAAACATTGCCTTCTTTTAAGACTTTAATTTTGATTCATCCACAAGACTGGTATCATATCCACTCAGGATATATCATATCTTGTGTCTCCTGATAGGTCTTTTTGAAATTTCCTTTCCAGAAATGTACACTCCCTAGTTATACCGATTTTTTTTTTAAAAGCTTATTAGTTTATCACCAAAAAAAAAAAATCTGTAACTCCCCAAAAGGTTTGCCAGGCTCCAAAATTTCTCTTCTTCACCTTAGAAAATGTACAGCATTCTGCATATTTTTCTTTATCTGAGTACTGTGGTGAGAGCTGCACTATTTACCAAGATTCCAGCACAGAGAGATCTGACAAATGAGAAAAAGAGAAGCTAAATTTCCACTTCATTACAAGTGAAACATTGTCATTATTATCAAGCTCCAACAGCCAGGGACATTTCATTCCAGACTGAAGCATGTTCCCCTTCATTCTGGAGAATGGCATGATACTGGCCAATGACTTATTATATTTTATTTTTATTTATCTATTTTTGGTCAATGGTTTATTTTATTTTATTTATTTATTTTTCCTTTAATTCAACTTTATTTCAAACAACTACATCAGGGAAAATTAACAGCAGAAGCTCATTTCTCAAGTTTCCCAGCTGACTCTTAAGTTCTTAATAGGCTGGGGTGTTAAAAGGCAAGTGAAACCAGCTTTTTAAAAAATCCTGAAGAATTCACTTTGAGTTCATTATAGCCAAGGAGTTAACAGCTGCTACAGTTTATGGGCTATCACTGTTTCTTCTTTTTTAATTGATTTTATTTTTTTTTAAATACAGGACAGCAGGATGCATTACCATTCTTATTACAAATATGGAGCACAATTTTTCATATCTTTGTATATAAAGTAGGTTTCAATGGATTATTTTAAAGGAAAGTTTTCATTTATAAGTTTCAGGGAGCCACTTCAGTAGTGGTAACCCTAGTCTGCACTCAAGGATAAATGAAAAAGGCCCTGGACATCTCTCTGAGTTCCTACTGTCATTTCTATGTGCTGATGGTTGTCATCAACTCCATATATGAATATTGCCTCAACTTTGATGTTATTGCTTATAATGAGCATCTAACCAGACTAATCAGCCTTCTCACCAAAAAGCAGTTTATGATTTTTCTCCCATGCTTAACAAAACAAACAAAATCCTGCTAGAGCCATGGAACAGTTATCCTGTCTCTTAAGAAATATCAAAATGCCTTGATTAACGAACTCTCCCAGGGAACTCTTGCACTTGATACAATAGAAAATAAGATGATGGTTCCAGGCAGCCCTAAATACACTGATGTTATCATCACCAATGAACATCTCTCAGACTGTGGAGGCACTGGATCAGGATTTCCAGAACTCATTTACATCAGAATCAGACAACTTGGAGAAACTGGACTGGTTACTAATCCAAGATAAATAAAATAAGGATTTATTATGTAGACTACATGAAACACATTTAATTGAAGCTAACATTGCATTTTGGATTGGCATGTTACAAAAAGCCTTCTTTCTACTTTTTTAGTCTCTAATGCTTGATCTAACAGGTTATGCTTGTAAAAATTAGAATGAATAATTTTTAAGTAAGATCTTGTTCCAATTAATCCTTTAGAATTCATTAGAAATATCCTTTAAAAAGTCTTAAAACAGATGATAAGTCAATAAACTATTGGGCAAAGCTCATCATTACTATAATCATCATCATCACTATCATCATCATCATCATCATCACCACCATCATCACCAACACCACCACCATCATCATCATCATCATCATCATGCTACAAATGCAACAACATATATTGATCAGTCTGGGTTTCTGCTACAACTTGTTGACAAATAAATAAAAGTATCTTCACTAATCTGTGAACATCTTTCCTTAAAACATAGGTTTTCATGGTTTATAATGAACTATAATCTGTCCTTCTTCCAACCAGAATATAACTGAGTAAGTTAAGTATGTAACTGTGGCGGTGCTAGAGACATCATATTTAAAGGCAAATATAACTTAACAAGACATGACAAGTCCATTAAGAACGAGTATATCTCATATATAGAATTGGTGTGCAAGGCATCCTCCTAGGACCCTGTCTTGGTTCCTGTTGTGTGGCTTGGGGAGTCCCAGCCCTACAGGTAGTATGGCAGAAGCACTGACATATGGGAGTTCCAACAGCTGAGACAATCTCCATGTCATAGGTAATTCAGGTGAAGCCTGTAAGATCTGAATCTTGCACCAGAGATTTCTGAGTTATTGTTCTCAGTTGTTGAACTGAAAGGGAACTGAATATTTCTGCCATATAAAATACACAAAACAAAAGTTAAATCTCAAGATTTAGTGTCATATCGCTTTCATTTTGATAACCATGCATACACGTCTTTGTGAAATAAATCAACACTGTTTGCCATCCATAAGGCTATACAACTGGTCAGATAAGACAAACCATTACAATAATTAAATTTCATAAATAAGAAAACTGCTAAACAGACATCTATGGTTCAATCTGAATTTTAGGGACAGAACATCAGCATTAGAAGGAAAAGTGACCCCAAGCTCTGTCCCTATCATGATAGTGTTCACAGCGTGGGCTCATTATGAAAACAGAACAAAATGGCACAGGTAAGCTCAGGGAAAATAAGCCAAAAAAATCAAAAGAAAAACACTCTGTTTTTCTAGCTCTAGTCCCAAACTTTAGGTCTCTGAGGCACTTTCTTTCAGTTCCTGACTCCTAATCAACTTGATCTCTGACCCTGTCAATACCAGTTCGTGACGGTTATTGTTTAGATAGGAAGTATCCTCAAACCTCATGTGTGAGACAAGGCCAGAAAGTTCCCAGGTGAAAAGACTGGGTTAGGAGAGTTGTAACCCTACTGATGGGGATTAATTGGGTGATATCTACAGGCAGGTGGGGTGTGGCTAGAGGAGGAGAGTCACTGGGGTCATGCCTTGGGGTTCACATTTTATTTCTGGTGAGCAGAGCTCCTCTCTGCTTCCTGGTTGCCATGTTCTGAGCTGCTTTCTTCTCCAGCCTTTCCACCATGATGTTCTAAACCAAGGAGTCAGTCCACCATGGACTGAAACGATGAGTAAAAGTAAACTTTTCCTCCTCTATGCAGCTCCTGTTAGATTATTTGGTCACAGAAATAAAAAGGCTAATTGTAATAGTGGTGAGTGATGAGCCTGTGAGAGAAGGGTTGTTTGCTCACCAGGACACAATTAAATGTAATTTTATAAATGAAATTATGTGCTTTTTTATTCTAAACTTGGGAGTTTAGTTCTTAAATCCTGCTGCCCTGCAATAACTTGTAAGTGAAAACCCCTTTCTCTTCTCCATGTTTTGTCTTCCCTTTCATGCACTGAATATGGCAGTGGTGATAAGGACTCTCTGGTCTAATCATGTCAGTCCCTTTCCCCGGAATTGGAACCTGCTCATCTCCACATCTGTCCATTTGTTTCTGCTGGATTAGAATAAATATTTCATGAGATGCATTGTTTTTTAAATGAACCTTTTTTATGTATCTGCCCATTGTTTTAATTGATTTGAGATTTATTCAGAGAGAGAAGGCAGAACAGGAAGGGATCAGTGAGAACCAGGGACTCCAATGGATACTATGGGCAGAGGTTGACACAAATTCTAGAAGATATGCTAAAGTTCCTTATGCTTTTTTCCCCTAATAACTATGATTTTTAAAAGACTAGTACTGACTTCTAACACATATAAAATATATTTCACATGCCCAAATTGTTAAGTAGTTGGCCTGAAAAAAATGAGTCAAAGAATAGTTCAGCCCTCTGAATAGAAATAATATTGAACAAGGAAGCATCTTATAGGTTTATGTATATGGATGCAGTTCATTCAAGAGTTATTACCCCCCCAAATAATCTATTTCATCTAGTTGAAGACAAAAGGAATTGTGTTTGGGGGCACCTTGAGGTCTCATCCAGAGGAATTCACTGAATTAGATTCTGAGACCTTCTCGCACGTTGAAGTGTCAAGAGCTGTAAGGAACACAAGAAGGCAGCTAAGATATGCATATTTAACTTACGTAAAAATGACTGTACAAATAAAAATGGCAGTTAATTAACAAGAAGTTCACTGGAGCACCTCTTTGAACTAAAAATAAATTGATTTTTGAGAAATTTTGAAAATGAGGCAAGCAAATGAGATGACACATTTTAACAGAATTTCAATAATTTGATTAGATATTAAGCACAATAGCCCCCCAAATTATGTTAAGTCATTGCTTAAGTTTTGCAAAAAGAAAATAAGGATGAAACGTTTAACTTAACTGATTCTAGCTTCAGGGGAGAAACCTAGAAAGGACTTTTTATTTTTAGGGCAAGATTGCTATCTATCAAAGACCCAAGCACTCTTCTAGGGTAAAAGTTTCAGAAGACAACAGTCTAACAGTCTGCCTGAGACAGACTGAGATCAGCATTTCCATAAAAAAAGTTTGTTCGCAGGAACAGAATCTGAAATCCATCCCCTGATCTGAGCACACTGGGATGATAGCATGGTTGCTGTGAATGAGCTAATGATGGGTTACAAAACCACACTCCCTGTTCTTGGTTTCTCCAATTGATTTTCACCTCTGCCAAAATAAAAATCAGCCTCAATTAAGAATATCCAGAGAAGGAATGATTTCTCAGTTTTCTTCCTATGAGACTTCTCACAGGTTACTTTATATGGCGGCTTAACTTTTGTTAAGAACAGTCACATCTGTTCTCTTTTTTGTTTTACACCTCCATGTTGTATAAAAGGGACAGATGAAATTTACAATTTATACAGTAGACAAATACAGTCTGTAGAGTTTGAATGACATGTGCTGGTTTGCAGTTTTCTTCTGAGCTTTGGTACCTGTAGATCCAAAGCTCCCAAGTTCCCCTTTCTAACCTACTCCCTCATTCCTTCTCTGAGTTCTTTCACGGGTACTTTTCTATCTGTGCAACACTTCTGTTGTTCCTTATTCAGTCAGTCAACCTACAAACATCCACTATAAGTTGCATCCTGTTAGCTGGTGTATCTGATGTACCTTTCCAGCAATGTTATCAATTGAGGACAGGATGATATCTAGCAACCTCATGTCTACTGATAAATTATTAAACAATTGAGTGGGGCCCTCAGGCCACACATCTAAGATGCAGTAGTGCTTTGACTCTTGTTAATTGTGTTCACAGTTATCCTGATGTTCTTGTCACTTACCTCTGTGACAGCTCTGGGGAGAAGTTCTACAAGATGTCGAGTGCTAAAAAGGGGCTTTATTGCTGACATAAGTATTGGAAATGCTGCACTTGATATTCAAGTCACTGACTTAAAATGCAATAGCAAATGTATTTCCAGTTAGTGAAGTAAAGGCTCCATTCAGTTTAACATAGCATAGTTAGCCTGATTAACAGAGCTTAGCTTAGGTTTCCCCAAACTTATCTGAAGAGAGAACTTTTCAAGACAGCACCCATTCCCTTCCCAGAGAACTGGGATGCTGAGAGACTCACTCTGGGTCATT
Source organism: Ictidomys tridecemlineatus (assembly GCF_052094955.1). Classification (NCBI taxonomy): domain Eukaryota; kingdom Metazoa; phylum Chordata; class Mammalia; order Rodentia; family Sciuridae; genus Ictidomys; species Ictidomys tridecemlineatus. Next base: position 1,134,403 of record NW_027522848.1, on the reverse strand, counting down.
TCGCTCTGAGCCTGATATTCTTGTCACTAAACCCACTATTATGCTTACCCCTTAGTACCCCAAACATCTTTACTACCAAAGAAATCATAATTTCATGCAAAATTGAGTTAATATTGATAAAAATCAGAACTGAGCAAATTGCTTGATTATGAAAAAGGGATAGTCAGAGAAAATAGACAGCTGCATAATCTGAAGCTCTGCTGAGGGGAGCAGCTCACACTGTGTACACAGGTCTCTCAAATGCACATGTCATGTTCTCATCCCATATATGCAACCTCCCTCTGATTTCTTACATGCGCTGACTCACAGATATAAGAAGGACATCTCATTTATTTAAAAATTTCATCTTCCTCCAATGAGATATTCATGGGAGAATTCTCAGGACAGCTTCCTAAATTAAGGAAGTTCACTGTTTGAAATTCACTTAATTTTATTACCCAAGCTGATTTTGGTCCTAGTACCTAAGAGCAAGTCAATTTTTGGTTTCCAATAAACAATTCTAATGCTGCTTTTAAATTCTGAACTGAGCAGTGAGTATCCTAGGGTTCTAGATGACTGCTTCCCCAGGGTGTGATTTTTTTATATAAACCTTCATGTGGAGACAGGTAAACTGAGAGTCAGCCAGCCCAATGCAGCTTGGGCTCAACTGTCCTCACTTTCTACTTCCAAAACACATAATGGTCAGGGACTTGAGTTTGCATGAAATCTTACAACATCCTTGTCTTCCTATTCTTCAGAGATACTCTCCTGTCCTGGGTATAAGGAAATTTATAGTAGTCCTTTCCAACAAAAGTAACACTCTCTTTTCTTTTAAAAATATGTTCCCAGCATTTGCCCTCACTTGGAGATATTTTTAATGGTATTAGTTTATAAAATACGATGCCTATGTCAAAACTTATTGTTTAATTTCTGCTCATGGGCTTATTATTTTTTTTCAGGATAAAGAAATTTGGTACCTTTTATATATTTTTGTATTTTTATAGTACATAAAATTTCTAGTTCAAGAGAAAGAACATGAGAACACAAAGATATTGAGAAATTCTTCTAATAAAATTTGACTTGTGTTTTAGATATTTCTCCAAATTCCCAAGATACTGAAAACACTTCTCCTATGAATTATAAAAATACCCTGGGCTCTGTAATATGTCCCACTTCTCTGTTAATTAACCACAGTGCACATTGTGAATGCAGGGAACTGTTCTCATTATTATTCTACACAGAGCTCCAGCATGAATATTGTAGGTTTCCACTGTGTGTACAGAACTAAAATTTATGGGATTGATAGTTGATTACTTTTAAACTTTGGCAAGTGAGTTTGTGCAATGCCACAAAATTCAATATTATAACTATATGAACTATTCAGCAATAAGTAGGTAGAAACAATTAGATATGAAGATAATGAATAAAGGGTTCCAAGTGGATACAAAAGCGAATTTAAAACTTAGCTTACAAACCAAAAATAAACCAATGGTCATTTCCCCTAATCCCTCCCAATCAAAATGGCTAGATATTAGATCTGAGCCCAGTTGATCAACCACTTATTACAAGCAATATTTAATACTGAAAAATTCTAGGAACAGAAAGGAAATTGAACAGTTCTCTGACAATTTCTTTATTATGATGGGATTTTTACAAAGAAGAAAGATACTATGAATGAAAAAGAGTATGTGGGAGATTCTAAACAGAAGAAAACTTGAGGTCAATTACCTCAAAGCCAGAAATGTGATTGGAATTTGAGTTTTCTTATCTAAACAGACTCAGTGTTTGTTGTTGTTTTGGGTGTTGGAGATTGAACTCAGGGGCACTCAACCACTAAGCCACATCCCTAGCTCTATTTTGTATTTTATTTAGAAGCAGGGTCTCACTGAGTTGTTTAGTGCCTTGTTATTGCTGAGGCTGGCTTTGAACTCATGATCCTCCTGCCTCAGCCTCCTGAGCTGCTGGGATTACAGGTGTGTGCTCACTAGGGAGCCCAGGCAGGAGGGAGTGGCTGTCATTTACAATTAACTCCTTGAATCTGCTAGCAGAGGGGTAGCCTCCTGGATATCTGCTCTCACTGTTGCAATGAAGTATTGCACCACAAGGTCCTGGGTTGGAATGGCTTCCTAATAGTGTCCCTTTCTACAGCATAGGCACCAAGCATGCACTGCACAGTCTCCTCTGACACTTCTCAAGCCCCATTTGGCATGCTCAGATTGACAGCAGTGAGATTCCTGATAATCTTGAAGGATCATAGGAGAGGCTACACTTTGGTCTACAAATAGTATGGTTATTATTAGGATGTGCCAGGCACTACCAAACCCAAACGAAACCATGCAAGCCCAAACCACTCACCAAGCTAAAGCAAGTAGCAGGCTTCATGTTAGGGAGAATCCTTCAATGTATACTTCCTAATTTAGTATGAGCAGCTCCGACTATTTCACTCTCAACGTCATTAAAAGCTTCAAGGTATGTGCACAAGAGCATCAGCTATTTGGTTCTTTGAAAGTCTGAAGTTTCAATGATGGCTGTTTGACTTGATATAATTCCATTAGCTACACCCAGTTCACACAGCAACTGCTTTCCTCCTAGAGATAAACTGCTGAGGTCAAGTACAAGTTTGAGTGCCTGAATGCAGGTGTAGGAGCTGAGGTGAGCAGATATGAGAAAAATAATGACACTTCTTAAGAAATGTCCCTTGGGAAAGGTGGCAGGATCAGCAGGGCATATAGCAGAGCTAGAGGGGAATGTGGGCTTCAATGTGGTCCCTGCAAAAGACACTTCCTTCATTCCTTCTGCATTGTTTTTCTGTAATTAGCAAACGACCATGAATAGGCAGCTTTGCAAAATCAGCAATGTATTTTTTCATAGTTCAGAGGCCAGAGGTATGAAGTCCAGGCGTTGGCAGGATTGAGCTCCTAGCGGAGGCTCTGGAAGAGAACCCTTACTTGTCCCCAGCTAGATTCTGGCATTCTTGGCTTGGGGCTGTATGACATCGTTCACTGTGTCTGTCTCAACATCGTCTTCTCCTTTGTGTCTACATTGTCTCTTCTTCTGTCTCTTACAAGGTCATTTGTCTTAAGATTTGGAGCCATCTGGGTAACTCAGGGTGCTCTCAAAACTCTTAGTTGCATATGCAAATAAGGTCACGTTCACAGATTCTGGGGATTTGGATGTGGACGCTTCTTGTGGAGACCACCATGCAACTTACCATGCATTTCTTCCCTATTCCCCACCCCTCATTTTTCTTAGAGTATCCCTATCCTTATCTCCTTCTCTCCCTCTATTTGTTTGGAGGTTCCAAACCTCCATCCCTAGAGTTTAAAACAGAAATATGAAGTGGCTGACCTCATGCTACAAGTAAGGGTGGAGAGTCTGCCTGCTGAGCAGTTGGTAGGGCCATCTGGTGAGGATGGCATGGGAACAGGCATGCTGCTGCCAATGAGGTTATTTGTGGCCCCCAACTAATATTTTCACATTTTAAGCTCAATATATAATCTCATCTAGCAAGAGGATAATTGCAACTATAGTTACTTAAGATGAGGTCATCCTGCAATGCAGGGTTTGGGGGTTCCCATTCCTATATGACTTTCTCATAAAAGAGGAAATTTAGATTGAGATAGATGCATACAGGGAGAAACCTGGAATGGTTCTACAAGCCAACCAAGGCCAAAATTTGCCAGAAAACCAACGAAGACTGGGAGCAAGGTTTGGAATACATCTCCTTTCTCATCCCTCAAAAAGAATCAAACTTGTTGACACTGATTTCTAACCTCTCAAACTGAGACCATAAATACCCATTTTTATCCCACTCGGCTAGTGGTACTTTTCTATGGAAGCTCTAGCAAACTGTATTCACTGCTAGACATTTGGGTTTAGGCACATGTTTAAAATAGCTACTCTGAAGAGGAAAATACAAATAACAATTACTTACACTTTGTTTGATTTGACCAATATTCACATATCCTCAGTTGTATGCAATTCCATGTAATACATCATTCCATGTTTAGCATTCTGAAATCTTCTTGAATGACATACTCATTCACTAGGTCTCCAATATCGAAGAATGGTATAGATGACAAAATAACCCAAAGCAAGTGATCTATTACTTCAGTATCACTGATGATGTTTTAGCCTATTATAATAGGCTACTGACATCCCTGGAAGTGGATTCTACTTTATCCTATTTTATTGCAAAGAAAAGATGACTGATTTCTCTAGGAAGTCCTCAACAACAACACACAAAGCCCACACATTTTCATGAGGATAATCAACAATATTACTGGGAATGGAAAAAGAGTTTAAAATTCTGTCGTAAGGGACTCCTCTCAGTCCGCCACAGATTTCAGAAGGGTTAATTAGATGGATTTCATTACTGCAAAGCTGAGATTTCTCAGGGAAATGCATGTGTACACAGGGTCTTTATCTTAGAAATGAAAGATTATTCATAGCAGTGAGGGGAAAACTGCCAGTGCCCACTTCCAGCTGTCCAGGAAGACGATGTCATAGGAGGGGGCTGGGCCTTCAGTTTTAAAGGAATACAGGGATGAAATCATGTCACATGCAGTCCCACCAATAGCAATGCAAAAATGCTGGGCTGTGAGTTTACAACAGAGGCAGAGAATTATCCACTTAGAGGTTTGTTATCTGATGAGGGAAAGAACATGTGTGTGTTGTTTAGCATATGGATAATGTGGCATGTGCTCTCTGCATACACATACATGCATGCATATACACTGACTTGTTCATTGAAAGGTCAATAAAAATGCAGATCAATACAGTTAACCACCTGATATTGTGGAATAGGTCCAGAGATGTCTTAATACATATAAATCCCTTATGTATCAGTCCTAGCAGAATAAAATGGGAAGCACAAGGCCATGTGCATCATTCTGCTGACCATATCAGTGCTCCCTTGTTTTCCAGATAAACTCCAGTGAGACCCCTGTGGTTGGGGCCTCTCTTCTCCTTCCAGGGGGCCATACCTTTAATCTTGTGAGCAGGGTGCTCAGGCTTAACTCCTGTTATTCTTGCTTCCTGCATGATTAACACCTTTTTTTGGGTCACCCTGACTTCTCCAGGTTCAGTTGAGGGATCCTACCATTTAGGAAGATTTTTCCTGAATCCTCCTCATTGCAAGGCTGCTTCAGCAGCCCCTCTTCCACTCCAGATCTCAGCATCTCTAGCCTAGTGTGAGGGATCAGCTTCATAATCTGAGGTAATGGATACAGGTATCACCCAAGCACTGGCACTGGAACTGACCACACAAGGTCCCCAGGCACTGCCCCAAACAGCACACCAACTAGTCTCTGCATCTACTTAGCCATGAAGCAAGCAAGCAAGCAACCAACCATAACTCCACCCAGACCAGACCACAGCCAACACCATTCAGGCCTCCTAGGGGAGCTTCCAAGTTTGAAACCTAAGCTATTCCCAAAGTGATTGCAGCTGCATCAGATTTAAATGATCATGAATATTTGTTGAACCTAAATTTAATATTATGTTGTTTTATTTTTCCCATAAAAATCTTGTATGCATATATTTATACTAATACATTTAGTTGCCTGGGAAACCAAAAGAGTATGTTCAGTGAGAGGAAACATTTCTCAGAGTGTCTGCACAGAAATGTTTCTGGAACATTCTGTCATAGTGAAATCTGCTCAATGGGTGTACAACATGCACACCTGAGCTGCAGGAACACCCCAGCCCACACTGCTCTCATGGTACTGTGTGACAGGTGATGACAGGTGGAATATCTGTGACTTGAATTCCAACTTGCAGGGGGTCACACCAGTGCTGTTTCCAGCTAATGTCATCTGGCTGGATTGCACTCTGGATTTTAGTGGATTTCCTAGTTGTGATTTTCAGATGTAAGTGGACATGATTATGTCTACTTTAAAAGATAGGAAGGGATACTGCTGTTGAGAAGAGATGGAATTTTCCAGGTCTCCAAGACTTCCTGGGAGATCTGGAGCAGGGTCTTCAACCTTGGCACTACTTCCATCTGGGGCTGGATCACCCTCCCCTCCTAGGGGCTGCTGCGCTGTGCACTGTAGGAGGGTTAGGAGCCTCCCTGGCCTCCACCCACTAGGTGGCAGTAGCAATCCTCACATCTTCAACAGCGGGGCCACCAAAAATGTTCCCAGACACTATTAAATATCTTCTGGAGGACAGATCTGTCCCCTGCTGAGAGTGATGCTTCAGAGATTCACAGGTGAATCCAGGTATCTGCGGGGAATTTGGGAAGCAAGTCATGTTCTGAAAGTCATGGGTGGATGTTTCAGGGAGCCAAAGGGAGGATCCTCTGTACTTAAGTCTCCTGATGTCTATTCTCTACTTCTCATGTTGCCTCAATAACTTCATAAGCCCTGGGAACTTCATGCCTCATGTGCTTTTGGAGGCTTCTGCGTGATTAGAAGGGCAGACAAGAGATATGACTCGGTGTAATTGACATAATACAAATTGCTTATCAAATTCCCCTCCCACTTGTCTGCAGAGTGCAATGGTAGGAACACATGCATTAAAAAAAATAAATGTCTAAACATGCACCAGCACAGATAGTACGCTGACTCTGAGCCTGGGAATGGAAATGTCGAGACTCGTCAAGTGTGTTGTGATAACTCCCCAGGGGCAAGGAAATTGCATCCTTCTCATGGGGACTGGAGGAGTCTGGAGTTGTCCACTCCTGAACCATATCCACTGCCTCCTCTTCATTATGTCTACATTTCTATCCCTATCTATCAGGCCTCCTGAATTTCCCTTAGATCTAGAATCCTATCCATTTTCCACACACCCAACCATGTCACTCCTTGCACGGTATGTCTTCCATGAATAACTGGGTTCCTCACCCCTTATGTAAAAGTAACATTAAAGTGCACCATTTGTATCTCTTATTAGCCATTTAATTTGAATAGGAAATCTGCAAGGCTCAAGCAGTCCCACTGTCCCAGAGCACATTCTGTATCCCCCACGTTGTTGCAGACTACTATTAAGGTATCACAGACTATTTCCAGTGCCAGGCTCCCAGTAGGTCACAAGTGTTCAGTGATGGTCCAGCAAGTTCAATTCCACTTCTTAAATATGGTCTTAACTGGTTGCTTTTAAAAATGATATAGACTCTAGAATTCTGTATGTATTTTTTAGCAAATGGAATTTCAATTGGATGTTCTTTCTTCTTCCTTCGTTCCTTACCAACCCATGATGTCTTTCCTTCCTCTTTTAAGCCATGTTCCATCTCTTCCCAGGTCTCCTGCTCCATAAACTGGGGATTAGGAGATCATGAACACTTTCATGCAAAAAACATACTCAAAAGTATCCACCATGTCAGGAAGACACCAGGACATGCCAAGTTCAGCCAGACATTTCCCACAGTTAATTCTGCTACTTACAAAATCTCCCCAATGCTTTCCTTTGTGATTCATGCCTTAGTCCCACAGACTGGGACACTCCCTGCAATACCAGAGGGGGAAAAACTTGTAGAACATAATTTATTCCTCATTTACCTGGCTATGCTTTTGTTTATTACAATCTAATTTAAAACTAATATGAAACAAAATGTATTTTAGAATCAGAGCTCTGCTCCATTATAATGCTCACATATATCTCCACCAAAAGACTGAATATACAAATAGACAACAGCCAGACTTTGCAGAAAAATATAACTTTGACTCACAACCTGCAGCCACCTAACCAAGCAACAACCTAGGAACCAGCCTGCTGAAGGCCTCTCTTGAATAGATGGAATGCTATTTCTAGCAACAACTCAACTCAGAACTCTTAATAATTGGCTCAAAATGGCCAAGACTCAATGAATAACTGACAGCTTCCTTATTTTTTCCCCTGATTCCTATGTAGGACTGACCAGGGAAAGGCAGATACATCCTCCTATTCATACACCTGCATGAGGTGTGTCTGCCTCCAGCTTCTTTCCATCATCAGGCACCAACAGGTTACACCTGAAAATTCCTTTTTTTGCCCTATAATATTTACTACTCTTCTGCCTTAGAGTCTGGCAGAACCCAAATGATAGGTGTTTACTCCCTTGCTACAATAAGACCAGAATAGCTCACCTTTGCTGGTCTCCTTTGGTTGGTGTTTATTTCCACAGCACTCACCCTATAAGCAGGAGGATATGGACATTCTTAAGTCAACTTCTCTGCTCAATTGGTGGCTTTCTTTCTCAAGCAACTCAAAGAGGGTCTTAATTTTCAAAATATTGCCATCTTCAGAATGTGGCACATCTGTCCATGGCCAGTCTGTCAACGGCCACCCATGGAAAATGGCACACACAGTGAAATACCAGGGTTATTTGAAATTGCTGAGAATTTGGGATGGCAGACAGGCTATTAGCTATGGAGAATTTGGCCACGGCAAGAAGCATGTGAAAAATGGAGACAGGACATTGATCCCTGGCTAATATTCCTAATCTTGTTAGGATTTTGTAATGAACTAACAAGAACCTTAGTTTTCATTGACAAGAACATCACACTGTAAGCCACCGTTCAATCTCATTCATTTGAAATTTTCTTGATCATATCTACACTTCTTAAAGGAGAACAGAAAAATACAGACCTTAGGTACTAATCTATAAGTTTGCATTGTTAGATAGTAAGTAGTCATGAGCAGTGGAATGGCCCTGCTATCCCTTGAGAGTGCTCTCTGCTCAGCCTTATTCTGCATTCACCCCTTTCTCACTCCGTTTCCATTTTGTCTTGACTTAAAATTCTCTTGCATGACTTTTGGTGTCTGACTTTAAATTTTCTTTTTTTCAGAACATGAGACCTGAGGTTGGGAGCTTCATCAGCACCTCACTCTCCTGTGACAATATAATATATGGCAATTTTCTAATAATTGGGAAATCAAAATTGCAAATGATTTTTTCTAAATAAGTGTGGTGTCATTTTCCCCTACATTTTCAGCATTAGATTTTTTTTTGGTAGTGAGAGAATCTATGATGCTTGTTTGTTCTTTATGAACTTAAATCATAAATATCCACTGCTTATCCACTCAATACAACACTTACATATTGCCATGCTAACATTTTGTTGGCTTTGGATTTATTCAAATTTAAGTATGAGTGATATGATCAGACCTGTGTCCAAATCAACTGGGCTTAAGCATAAAATAGTGTGATTCATAAATCCTTAATTGTTGTTGTTTCCTGGTGACCTAGAGCTGTTCATTGAGTAAGCATTGTGTTTGCCTCAGTGACCATCCACAGGCACTTACAGCACGTACCACAGTCCCAGCATCTGTGAACACCTAGTGTGCTTCCAAATGGGACAGAGCTCAGGCTCCAGCTGAATGACCCCCTGTCTTAGAGATCTCCTCTCCTCTCACATCATATTGGGAGGGAATAATTAAGTGGGAGTCCAGAAGTGAAGACACTGGGACACTGGGGTGCAAATGATTGTTAAAGTTAAGTGAAAATGAATTTTAGATGATTGACAGCTTTGTGTTATTGTGATTTTATTTCCTTCCCAGCTTCCTGTCCTTCATGACACAGAGAATTTTCGAGTGAAGAACCCTATGGCTCCACATCCATGCTGTCCTACATGCACAGCTTGGACAATGAATTTACATGCACATCTGCTTCATGAATATCACTTAATCATCATGATTAGCATCATTTACTCTGTCATGAGGTTGTTGACAAGGCAGAGAACTTGATAATTCAATACAGAAACTTGTGAAAAGACCCACCAACCCTTCAATGGAAACCATCAACATATGTGCTTACACCTGGAGACTCTGGACATCTGCTTCCACCAACCCTCAACTGGGCAAGCCCCACGCTGAAAGCCCTGCTTTGTAAACCAGGCTTCAGACTCCTCATGAGACCTCCCCCAAACTTAACGAGGTATGGCTTCTGCTCCCTTAAGTAGCATTTCCCTCAACTTGGCATGGAATAAGTTCAGCTTTGTTTTAGAGATGAGTTGTGCTGATGATATTTAGGAAGCAAGTCTTGGGTACCACTGAGGACTTTTTTCCCACTAGAATTCAAGCAGATGTGAGCATGTGAGGCAGCTAGACTTCGTGCTGGTAATTTGTTCATTATGCTGTAAAATTATTGTATACCATCATGTAAACTTTGGATATTTTTATTATCAAGACATTAGTTCTGGCCTCTCCTTATAATGCTTAATTATAAGTTGATTTCTTTGTCTCTATTAGAATGCACAAAACTCAAATTGGGCAGTGGCTAGTTCAATTTTAGAGTTCATCAGAGTCCCTTACAGATATGACCTAATGTCAACAATTTAAGTTTCAAAGAGGAATTAGAATAGACAAAGGGTGACAGCCGTGGCTTGGTGTACACTCTCTCACAGGCCACACTAATCTCAGATGAATAACCAATTCAGTCTTATTCGAAGCTCAAACTAAAGGTGCTTTTCTCTTCTAATATTTTTCCTACTAGGCTTTGATGTGTTTATAAATGGAGACACACTTACCAGAGAAGTTTCAGAGGAAATAAAAAAAAGGCTTAAATGGTTCATGAGCAAAATAGACAAATTTCAATGTCTGTAAGAAAAGGCTGAGCTCTTTGGTATAAGGCCAAAGCAATTCGATACCAAGGAAAGGAATTCAACTTCATTGGATAATGCACTCAAGTCCTCCTCAAGAATCCTGTCTCCAAGGATTTGCCTGGGAATAGGCTTTTATCTGAGGCTCTGTCTGGCTCCCTGGAGACTCCCAGAGACAGTGCTCTTCTGGTGGCCATATCTGGATAGATGAGTGTTGTTCATGGCACGTCAAAGAGAAGTCACCACTGCCTCCAACCCTATGGAAGGCATGTGTGTTCTGGGTCACAAGATGTGCCTGATCTTCTCCTTTGTGTTCATGTGTTTGAATTTGTATAAAGCAGGCTTATTTGGGTAGTTAAAACCCAATGCTCTTGTTAAGGCATAACAAGCCATCTCTCCTTTTATCCAACTCTGCAGATATGTAGGATAACACAGTTGCAGGTGCTTGAGATCACAGGTCCTTTCACTGCAGAGTGCTCTCCACTGCCCATACTTGGGTTCAGAGACCCACCGTGCACCCCTGGGCTACTTGGAAGAACAGAGATGTGATGCCCAAACACAAAAACTGGGCAGGAGGAGTAAGTTTCTTTTGGGGAAACATTAAGCAGCTGCATAAGAAAGATTTGTGTCTACAATAAAATGAAAATAAAAACATGTTTTGGGGAAAAAAAAGTTCATTAGAACAGGCTAAAGATAACTAAATACACCAAACAGTTTAATCTCTTGCTCACAGAGCAGAGGTGTGAAGGAGCCTTTGCCTCGCAGGCCCCTGCACCTAGAGAAGTCCAGGAAAGCACCTGGGCAAGCCAAGGATGAGAGCTGCTGGTGCTGGGGCTGCTGCCGACAGGCATCAGGGTTGGATGTCACCCAGGGCACCACCTCCCAAGCACTGGCCTAAGAACTCTCTGTCTTCATCTATCTGTTACCACAGGCCTTAGGGGTTAATGGTACTACTCTCTGCATTTTCAACAAAGGCAGAGAGAAAATGAATCACTCACTTGCCCAAGGGACTCAAGCTAGAGAACGTGCAATATCAAGTGCCTAGAAATAAAAGAAATAAAAGGAGTGTGAGTGCCCCCTCAGTGACCCCCATTATCCCTGCAAACCCCAGCTGGGATCTGGGCCCCCAGGACCACTATCCCACCCCCACTATACAGCTAGTTCTAACACTTACCTCCCATCTCCACACACCCCAGTTTCTCCTGGAAGACCAGGCATGTTTATTGCCTGCCCCTGCTGGACATTCTAGACTCTTTTCTCTATGAAAGTTGAAGACTTGGGATAGAGTAAGGTTAACACTCTCTAGATGGTTCAGCAGCCTTTTGGGAGCATGATATAATTTTTTACACTATAGTAATATTGTCCCAAGAGATCTGGTCCCACACTAGGTAGCCCTAGAATGTTCTATGCTTGTATTTGTGTGGAGCCATTACATTTCCACCCTCTCACAGCAATTGAGCAATTCTGCTTTGTTAATCCTAATGTGTGCTTCTAATGTTCGGCCTTACATGGGGAGCCTTGGAGGGACTTCTCAGAGCAAGCCTTGGCCACAGCTGAGCCATGCTGAAGGTGTTGATTTCCACCCTGGAGTCTGCAAGACCTAGTTTATTTCTTTACACCACAGACTTGACTGAGAAATGAAAAAGTGAAAAGGTCTAAGAAGTCAGGGTTAAGAACATAGGAATTAGAGGCAAGACGACCTAGACACAGCCTCTGGGATCTCGAATGGACCAACCAGAATGGCATGAAGATGAGACCTAGAAGAAGCCTTTCTGAGCCTCCCTTGTGGGTCTGAGGAAGAGCTCTCTGAGAATAAAGGTGCTATAACCCACGCTGGGGAACTTCTCGCCAAAAAGAAGACTGGCCCTTTGCACTGGGGTGAGAAACTGCATAAACAATCTTTATCAGAAGCTTCTGGACCTCTGTTTAGTTTCTCTCACACCTTCTTTAGTCTCCCTAGAAATCCTATCTATGCCTCATCCCAATTGAGCTGGTGTGTAAACCGTTTACCCTGCTGTTTAGTGAGTTATTCCTGACTGAGCTTTCCTGTGTACATGTGACTAAACTTGAATTTTCTCCTGTTAATCTGTCTATGGACCTGAGCTGGTAGAGGAAAGTTCTACTCACACCAGTCTGGAGTCAGGAGGTGGCATTCCAAGGCACAAGCTCTTCAAGGGAGCTATCAGTGAGCTACCCCAGAGAGAGGCAGTGCCTAGCAGTACTGTGCTAAGTGGTCCTTGGCTTTAGGGACAGAAGACACAGTGGGGAGGAGTCAGAGATAGACAGTGACCAGCCTCCACCTGAGATTGCTATGTATGCACTGGAACCATAGCAGGAACCCACAGGCAGACACCCCGCCAGGACCTGGCCCTGCCTGGTGTGTTGAGGACAGGGAGGTTCACCTGCAACACCAACCAGGGTTTTGGCTGGCTTCCTGTCTGCAAAAGAAGTCAGCTCCTATGGTCACAGACTAGTGTGGGATATCAGACACACTTGCTCATGAACACAGGGTTCCAGTTGGTCTTGGTATAACTGCAACATGCTGGGGCTCTGAAAATCTAGAAGGACTCGACTGGGTTTCTGTGTGGATGAAAGCTGTCATGTGGTAGGATCCAGATGCTGGCTGGGCTACTCTGGGGGCTCCCAGGTGGCTCTGTCCCTACACTGGCAGCTTGGAGGAGACAGCTGGGGAGGAGGGCTCAGCTGGGCCCCTCCCCCTCTCCAGGTCCTCTTGGGGCCTCTCCTCATGGTGAATCTGGTAGAGTTGCCAGAGTTCTCCCATCAGAATCCCGAGATAGAAGCTGACAGTCCTCTTGATGGCCAGGTCCAAACTAGCAAGGCTTCACGTCTCCCTCCTCTGTCTATACAAGCAGCCAGGTTTTCCTGACGCAGAAGGAGGAGAAATCAACTCCATCTCTCAACAGACAGGCCAGAAATTTTAGAGGTCATCTTTAATTCACTTCCTTGGTTTCCTTTCATGGGTGAGGTCACTTGTTTGGGTTGCTGAGGGAAACGCAGGCCCCAATTCCCAGATCCTAGTAATACTGAGAAGTTACACAGAAGTTACACACGTCAACAAATTGACTGTTACGGCTGGTGGCAATAGTTACCAATCAAGAACACTCACTGAGCACCCGTGGCCGACGGAACTTCGCAGAATGGTAACTCACAATCTTGGTTTTGTTGAAGATGGCTGAGTTGAACTGAATGTGAATGGAAAGTATCTAGAAGATCAAGGGCAAGGGGGTCCCGAGACAGGAACTTACCTCAAAACTGAGGTCTCTATGGGACTGGCCATGGGACCCTGGACTCAAGGGTGGACAGCAGCTCACCTGGCCTTCTCGGCCTACATCCTTGCCGACTTTCTCTGCCCTGGACTCTGAGGTCATCCCCTTATAGCCCCCATGACCAGCTCCGGGCCAGTACACCCATTTCTAGCTCCCCTGAGTCCTGAGGCTCTTGTGTCCTTTACAGATTTAGCGGGTCTGTCCACACTTCCCAAGATGTGGCTCACCAGAGGTGTCTTAGAGTCATCACACCCAGGACCTTCTCCGTCCACAGACAGCTCTGATTGCCATCTCCAAGGCACTCCGGCACTCCCAGAAGTGGCCCTCAGCTCACTTTGGGAAGCTGAGCAGGAGCGGGCCGTCCTGCTGCCAGAGGCAGGAGCTTTGACAGCAGCATGAACAAGCCCTGGGTTAGTGATGGGCTAAGGAGAGAAGGCCCTCTGTGAGAGGCCCTTAGGCAGAGGGCGTCTCGGCTGGCTGAGTCCTGCTGCTGCTCCCCTGGAAGGGCTGGGAAGCGCCATCCTGCTGACATGGAGCTTGGCCACCACAGAACCACCAAATGCTCCCTAGTGACCCTGACTTTCTGGTGTCCATGCCTTGGGCCAATAGAATATGGCAGAAGGGACACTGTGATTGCAGACAGGTTATGAAAGGCCTCTGCCTTTCTCTCTAAACCATCTGGCCTGGGAAGGTCATCTGTTGCACTGGGGATCTGAAAGCCACTTCATGGAGAGCTGCTCGGGGAGACCAACTGAGGGCCAGCCCGAGCCCCCACCAGCCAGCCCAGGCAAGCCTTCTGATGGTGCAGCCTCAGACCCAGACCTGTGAGACAGTGAGTGGTTGTTGTTTCGGGGTCCTTGTGTGATTTGCTACGTAGCAAAATGTGGCCAGTTCAGTAGTGATGTGGGCTGTCTCCCACAAGGTGGGTGCACTAAGAGCCAGCTCAGGTGGCTGAGCTCTCTTCCCCATCTCTTATGACACCAGCCATCAGGATCAGTCCAGGTCCCGAGTAAAGGCAGCATGGGGTGCAGCCACTACCAGAGGTGGATGTGGTATGTGGGCAGGAAATAAATCTTCATGGTCGTGAGCCCTGAGGCTCTGAGGTTTTGTTACTGCCATATAACCCGGCCTGTCCTCTCTGACACCATTGTAGAGTGTCCATATTCCACGCTATATTCAAACTGGCTTTATTTTACTTAGAGGCAAATGTTAATGGGGAATTACTAGAGGCTGGGAGAGGTCTGATGTATAAGTGTAGTGAGTCCAGAGGACGAGAGCTGCAGATTGCATGGTCCAGTGCTGAGCCCGCCTCGTGCTCCCCTCCAGAAAGCCTTTGTGTCTGACAAAGGGGGCTGTGTGATCTGAGGGGTGCAGGTGGCTTGAGGGTTGTCTGTTCTGCTCTTACACTAGGGCCATAAATAGCTACCAACAGTCATCCTTCCTGGCTGGTGAGGTCAGAAAAGGAAGGTGCTTTCCAGACTGGGAACACTAAGGGGGTGGCAGACGGACCACTGAACATGACCAGTGTGAGTGCGCACCCGTGCTCAACCAGCCGTCTCAAAACTGCCTGTCCAACCAGGGCATTTCGGCATTTCGGAAACACGTGGCTTGTTCACCTCATGGGATCCAGTTGGAAGGAACTTTGGCCTCCTCGTACCTGATTCAGGTCCCATTCAGCTGAACTTGGGATTTTAGGGTGGCTGCTGTGTCAGTTGAGACTTTGGGGTGGTGGAGAAGGATACCTGAACTTCACACATGAGGAGGAAGTGGAGGGCCGGCGGACCATTGTGGACTGCGTGTTTATGTGTCCCCCCCCCTCTCGGCTCACATGTCCGAAATCCTAACCCTCGCGGGACAGTGTCAGGAGGTGGGACCTTGCAGAGGGCAAACCTCATGGGAAGGACCTTGGAGGAAGATGCCCTTGGAGGAAGGGACAGCAGGGTTTGCTCACAGGACCAGCACCTCCACCAGGGACTTCCCAGCTGCCGCAGGGTGGGGAGGGCATGTCTGTGTTTAAATCTCCCAGAGAAGGTGTGGGCAGCCCCAGCTGATGGTCCTAGGAACCCCCTTAGGACTGCTCCTCCCATCAGGCCACCTCCCACCAGACACTGAGGACCCCAGGTCTCAGTCAGCGCCCTCTCCTGAAGTCTAGGAGACCCAGAGTTTTTACCCCCTCACCTGCTGGCCTCTGCTGCTCCTCCAAAACAGTAACAGTGCCCATCACTGGGGGAGGCAGCTGCAGGGAGCTCAGGGCACACACTCTGGCACTGGCCACTGAGTCTGGCCTGGGTCCACCATTCACCTGCTGGCATTCATGGGCCAGTGGTGACCCACTCAGTGCCTCCGTCTCCTCGTGTCTGGAATGGCTGTCTCTGGAATGGCTATAAGGGCAGTGTCAGCCTCATGGGCAGTGGGGAGGACCAGGCGAGTGCCCTCAGGGTAGACCTGGACAGGTGACAGTGCCCTGGACCAGGAACAGCTTGCTCTACCCTCACTGCTGCTGTCATACTGGGAACAGCCCTAAGAGGCTTTGAGAGCTTGTCCCCCTGCAGGGCGTGACCAACCTGGCAGTTGGGCTCTCCCCATGGTGTCAGGTCCTCTGAGCTGAGGTCACTCGGCTGTCTCATCACCGCGGGCTCCGTGTCAGTGCTCCACCATGCCACAGCTGCTCTCCCTGAGGGCTTGTTTATTTCATTATCTCCCCGGAACACCTGGGCCAAACACATGGCTTCACTAAGGGGACCCATGAAATGATTGTCAAATGCTTGTCGACCTCCTCTCTTCCTCCAAATAGCATCTAATACATAATTTGTTATACAGAGTCTGTTGGTCTCCAGGAGGGCTGGTTCCAGACCCGCCCCTGCCCCCAGATACCCAGATCCAAGGATGCACAGGTCTGTGAGGTAGCATGGTGCAGTACTTGCATAGAACCTACACAATTCTCCCATAGACTTTCCCTCATCCTGGACGGCTTGCAATACCTAATTCAATGTAAATGCTACATAAATAATTGTACCGCATTATGGAATAATGACTTGTCTGTACACATCACTACAGATGCAATTCTTTCTCAAACATTTTTGACCCACAGTTGATTGAATCCATGGATACGAAAGGTATGGATATAGAGGGCCAACTGGACTGTTTCATTGCAAAAATATTTTATGTGGTTTATTATGGAAAAGTTACCTGCTTATACACAGGGAAAGGAGGAAGGGAGGGAGGGAGAGAATGAAAACATGTATCTTACTGCTCTCTTTTCGAGAAAATGTCCTCATCTTGGAGTCCACGCTACCAGGGACTCACAATGTATAGAAAACTGCCTGTTTCAGAGGGCCAATGCCTCGGCTGGAAATTTTTAAATAGTCCAGAGCTCCAGTTTCCCATTACCGACATCTTACAATTAACGAGCCAATCCTGATGGGTTTTTATTAACAGAAGTCCACCCTACTCAGACTTCCTGTTCCCCCAATGCCCCCTTCTGTCCAGGATCCCATGCAGGATACCTCACCCTATTTAGCTGCATGTCTCCTTGGGCCCTTTGGCTGTGACAGTTTCTCAGATTTTAAGGTCTGAAAAGCCCTGATGGCTTATGGGTCCTCCTCCCCACCCTCTAGCCTGGTTCACGGCCCCAAGAGGGCCTTTAGATGAAGCTCCCAGGACCGAGGGGAGCCACAGAAGTAGCTGGTGGAAGAACCAAAATCAGACCCCCTACTCTTGCCCTCCCCAAGGTGAGCGTGGCCACCAGGTGGGGGGCTCACCATGACAGGCCAGGGAGATGCAGCACAGTGAGGAACCTTGGTTGACAGGCACCTCACCGGCGGCTGAGGAGCTTTGGGTGGCCTCTCCAGGCCCCTCGGGCCTTCTGAAGCAGGGTCCTCTTCAGGTGAGAGCTGTCCTCCTCCCACCTTGCCAACTCCGCCTCCTCTGCAGCAGACACTCACCTGCCCATCCCCCGACGTCCAACGCCTGCCCACCACTTGTACCTCTTGTCAGCATAAGTCTGGGGACCCAGGTTGGCACCCCAGCTGGCCCTGGGCTTGTCCTAACTCCCCTCCCCGCCCACTCCCTGTCCCTCCCTTTCCCACTCTTGACCAGGAGAGGATTGGGGACTTAAAAAACAAAGTTGAAACCCATGACCTCAGGTCTATTTCTTTCATTTCTTAAGCTAAATTCCAAAGGGGTAATTGCATTAGTCATTGGCAATTTGGCCTTCCCTGTGGGGCCGGGCTCCTCCTCCTCCTCCTCTAGGGGAGCTGGGCACCATTGAAAAAGCCCACACTGGGTGTTCAGCCTGTGCTCCTTGGGAAGCCTGTCCCTCTCTGTCCTCACACCTTCCCCTTGCAGACAGAATGACAGAAGGCTCCCAGGAGGCCACTGGAGGAGGACGAAGGAGGGGGGCTGGAGGGAGGCCCTGCAGAGGGCAGGTCAGAGGGCTGGACTGTGCTGCAGGACTTGGGTGGGAAATCCTGCCCGGCGACAACAGCACCTGCTGGCCAGAACTGACACAAAGGTCTGTCACTTTCCTGGGGGGCTGGCATTTTCTGCTGGGCAGTGGGCTGTGGACAGGTGCAGGAAATTCCCTGGGACCATTCAGTTTTCTCTTGTCGGGTTCCAGCACCCGCATGAGCACTGAGGTATCAGAGGTGGCCTTGATCTGTCCATGAGCTTTCTTCCCACATACCTTCACTTCCTCCCACTACACCTTTACTTCCTCTCCCTGTACCTTTACTTCCTCTCACTGCACCTTCACTTCCTCTCACTGCACCTTCACTTCCTCCCACTGCACCTTTACTTCCTCTCCCTGGATCTTTTACTTCCTCTCACTGCACCTTCGCTTCCTCTCACTGCACCTTCGCTTCCTCCCACTGTACCTTCACTTCCTCTCACTGTACCTTCACTTTCTCTCACCGCACCTTTACTTCCTCCCACCGCACCTTCACTTCCTCTCACTGCACCTTCACTTCCTCTCCCTGTACCTTCACTTCCTCTCCCTGTACCTTCACTTCCTCTCACCGCACCTTTACTTCCTCCCACTACACCTTCACTTCCTCTCACTGCACCTTTACTTCCTCTCACTGCACTTTCAATTCCTCTCCCTGCACCTTCACTTCCTCTCACTGCACCTTTACTTCTGCGGTTGGTTCCATGAACCCTGGGTGGCCATGACCCACAAGCTCTTTTCACAGAGGGAATTTTGGGGATGGGCTTGTGATCACAAATAAAAATTCATTCATTTTGTATTATTTTTGTTATTTACAAACAAATGATAGATAAGTTTTGTTAAAAAAATAGTTGCTAAAGGAAAACCACTTTTCTGTCATTAGTTATTCATTCCAGGCTGATGGTGCTTAAAAATGTATTTTCTGTGTTTCATGGCTGCTATGATTTTGAGGAGCACCCCCAGGCCCACGTGTTGAAGCCTGGACACTACCTGTGGCACTATGGGGAGAGGCTGGAGCCCCTAAAGGCGGCCTCCTAGAAGTCTTCTGTGATGTGAGGGTGTGTCTTTGAAGGGGACAGTGGCCCCTCCCCTCCTTTCTTTCATTCCTGCCACAAGGTGAGCAGCGTCCTCTGCCGTGAGCTCCACGGTGGTGTGCTGCCTCCCGAGTGGTCCAGAAATAACAGGACCAAGAACTGTGGACTGAGACCCTCAGAACAGAGTCAAAACAAACCTTTCCTCATTTTAATTTGATTACCTGGGGTGACTTGTTACAGCAGTGGAACGCTGGTTAACATATTATCTCTTCTGACATAAACTGGTGCCTCATGTGGGCCAGAGATGGCGTAGGCACTGGGGGTACTAATAGGAGAAAGACATTGTCCTGCTCCTGAGGGTCCAGATGGCAGAGGAAAACAGACCTCTTATCAGAAGAAATCCTACATGTACAGAAATACGGGTGTGCTGTCACAGAGATGTTAACGAATGCAGTGAAAGGACAGAGGAACAGCTAGGTCCAGGGGAGCCGGGAGGCCTCCCAGGAGCTGACACCTGTAAGCTGACGAGCAGGGCAGGGACTCCCCCTGGCGCACCGCAACCGAATCCTGGCACCAACCACCGTGAGGTAGCACAGACCCCTTAAAACTACTCTGACTTCAGACGCCAGCCACTGAGTTCAGGGGTCCCTTGGCCACCTGCACTTCTGACCCACTGAGCCCCCTAAAAGAGATAAATTGCTACAATGACTCAGAATGCAGTAACGCGCTGTTCTTGAGGTTGTGGTTTTATTAGAAAGGGCACAGAGGGGACGGCCACACGAAGAGACGGGGTGAGGTCTCGGAGCCCTGGTGCAGAGCATCGGAGCCCCGTCTCCATGCAGCTGGCACGCCCGGCTACAGCCCGCTACAGCGCCACGAGCTCTGTGGAGCTCCAGGACCTTTGTTTTCACTTCACTTATTGAATCCTTAGCCCAGGAAGCCACCACCTCCAGCCCCTCCTCCTGGCTCAGAGACCCAGCCTTCTGCCCTCAGGTCGTCCCACCCTGAAGCCATCTGGCCTCCTTTAGATTAGGATGACAAGGCATGAGACCCACTGGGGCTCAGAACAAGGGACACTTGGGCTCTCAGGAAATGGCAGGGTGCTCAGCTGAGAGAAAGGCGAGTCCTTATCGTGCAGTGTGCTCTATGCTGGTCGGGAATCCCAGCCAACAGCGAAGGGTCACTGGAGGTGTGGATTCAGGGGTCAATTCCCAACTGACCACCAGCTAAGCAGGATTCCCCTGGCCTCTCCTTCCTCCGTCTCCCCACACCCGTGGCTCGGGCTCCTCTTCCCAGCTCCTCTGACCCACCCCACCTGGTTGCTTTAAGCGGTGGTGCCAACTCCCAGCCTACGGGAGCGCTGGGGGATCTCTTCAGGAGGATCCTCCCTCCCAACTGCCCTCCCTAAAGATTGTGGGTCAAACCTAGTCGCCATGGAAACCACGTGTGCCGGAGTCCCTTGGAGATTCAGGGACGTCCTGATAGCTGCCATCTGTCTCCAGTGTGTCCTCACACCTGGAGCAGGGGCTGGGCGCCCCGGGCCTGATGGGCAGTGCGGGGCCTGGGTTCTGGTCAGCGCGGCCTGCCGACTCCGCGTGCCTGTGGGCCCTGCCTCGCTCGGGCCTCTCTCTCCGTGCCCCAGAACCCCCCCGTGAAGACTGCACACAGGGAGGTATATAGATGGGGATTGATGACACTACCTGGAGTCTGTACAGCTACATTAGCCTGGGGTTTCAATCTCCCTGCTCACGAGGTTATTATTAAGGTAGGAGCTTACCTTCTTTTGATACAGATTTGTGTGAGTGTTAAAACAAACCTGTGGATTGATTTATTTAGAAAAAATATTGTGATTTGGCTGTTTCTTTGAATGTTAATTTATATAAGAGAAAAAATATTTTCTCCAATAAAATTCAGTTTATATTGTAAAAATGTAACTATCACAGATGATGAAAGGATTAGTTAAAGTACACTTTTGAGATCTTACTGTATTTGCCCAATTTCAGTATTCAGCTCTTCAGGATTATATTTATGTATATTTATGTAAATTTTTATTAACTTTTCCTTATCTAGGGAACACAAATATATGCTACAAAAAGAGGCTCCTTTATTGACCTTGGAATTTTAGATGTCATGCAGATATTTGGCTGAGCTGGACAACCACAATTTGACAAATTTGGGGAAGGAGTCATTATAACAACACATGATAAACTCAGCCATTACCTCACTCTGCTCACTGAACAAAACCCAATTGAGAGTCAGTTTCTGGAAAGTCTTGCAGATAACCTAAATGCAGAGGTAAGATCTGATCAGTCAAAAGTTGGGATAGAATTGTCAGCTTTAAGAATAACGATAAAGGTTGAGTTGGTTTTTGCTTTGTAGTATTTAGGAATACAGATTATGCTATATAGTCATAAGACAAAAGAGGCTGGGGTGGTGGGGGGCAATATTGTTGATTAACTCACAGCAGTATAAATGTAGACAACTATACTGACAGGAACTCATTGTTAAATGACCACACTTGCAATCTATGAGGTTTTGCTATAGATCAGAAATACAATCCAAAGTTTACAAATCAGGGAAACAGAAATAGCAATAACTGATATGTTTAGTGCTCAATTGATGATTAATATTTGTATGAAGTTTTTCTAAGGTTTATGAAGCTTTCTTGTCTTTATTAGGTCATTTGATTATCTTTGTTATGTAAAATGTGATTGCCTAAATTGAGCAAGAGTATAATGTTTTATTTCAAATGTGTGTGTGTAGGCATGTGGGAGTGTGTGGGGGGAGACTTTAATAACAGGATTTAAATAATGGACCTGGAAAGCATAGGTAACATCTCAACTGGTAAAGAAAATAACATTTTTACAATTTAGAGTATATATATATCAAACTTTCAAATGAATGTTCAAAATTAAGTACAATGTTTTCATGACTTTTTAATGACTGCACAAGTATTCAACGCTTTCCTACCTCAGTATCCTT
This sequence comes from Ictidomys tridecemlineatus, assembly GCF_052094955.1. Classification (NCBI taxonomy): domain Eukaryota; kingdom Metazoa; phylum Chordata; class Mammalia; order Rodentia; family Sciuridae; genus Ictidomys; species Ictidomys tridecemlineatus. Next base: position 1,112,154 of record NW_027522848.1, on the reverse strand, counting down.
TTTTTTAAAGTTAACTCAAATAATTTAGGTAATTTAGCTAAGATGTAAATATTGAATAAATGAATGAAATATTCACAATCATATTTACAATCAAATATTACTTATTGTGTGCATGTCTATCTGGTGTACTTCTTAAAGAGCCTATAGAAATTCTATTCGGGTTATTTACAAGACTCTTTATAGAGAATGAAAGACACACTCTACATTATGTAGTTTTTCTGTTAAGAAGCATATAGTCCAAAAGGAGAAAAAAAGACATGGAAAGAAAATGACAACTTTCATAGAAGTACTTGGTAGAAGGAGAAAATATGTTTGACCTGGGGCTATCAAAAAGGCTTTTTTCATGATGATAATAAACTTAGTCTGAGTTCAGAGGATAGATAAGTTTTGGAAGATGAGTTTGAAAGTAAAAAAAAAAAAAAGCATGAAGAGCACTGGTTTACCTTAACAAAATTACAGGACAACAAAAAGAGATTAGAAAATAAAATTTGACTCCAAAGAAAATATTATCATAGCTCAATTTTGGTCCCCATTGCCTATCCTGATTACATGGTGTAGGTATCCCATTATAAACACTCTTGTTTGGGCCAAGAGTGTTTATAATGGGATAAAATCTATTACTTTAAAGTGATGGTAATAGTAGCATAGGCTTGAGACTGCTGGGTGCTTCATTTACATTCTCTTATTCTGTCAGACCTGCTAAGTAGATATTATACTCAGAGAGATGTGTAACTGCCTAAGGTCACTAAGTTATAATTTTTAGAAATAATATTCAAACTGTGGTCTATTTAGCTCTAACCAAGATCTTTTCATTGTTGCTTAATACTTCTGTAACCTTATTAAAAATGTAATAACTTAAAAAAATACATTACCCTACATTAAGATTCTCCCTTCTTTTCTTCTAAAACCTGAACTAAACATTTTCCAAAATGGTAGCCATAATTTCTTTTAACATTTACAGTAAAACAGAAAAAATAATCCTGTTTTTCTAAAATTTAGCTTAAAGAGCATGTCAAGGAATACTAAATCTTAGCACACCTAGAATTGGTTCTTGATAGTTTTTGTAAGTGGTAGTCACAATGTGTTGATGTTATTATGCAGAAGACACAAAGTAAGTAAAACAATGCTCTTGTCCTCAGGGAACTCTTTCCTGGGGACAAAAAAGTAGCACCAGTGAAACTGTGTGATCTAGCCCTGCGTATAAAAATAGCCCTTAAGTTCATCTCATATTAATTAAAGTACTTGCTAGAAATGTCATTTTCAGAAATGTCAACACACTCTGAGCACAATTCCATTTAGTGATATAAGGGCATTTAAATAATGAAACATATAGATTGAAAAATTTTAGTTACTATAATGAAGTATAGCCATTGCTAAACTTGCTCATATCTTGGTTTACTAGAAGAGCTCCCTGTTACAGTAAATTTTCCTGTTAATGAAACAAACTCCTTTAAATTATAGTTGAATGTGAAATTAAACTTAGTCATCTGTACACATCAAGTGTGAAATTGGTTTATAACATAAATCTGTGCTGTATTCTTAAGATAATGGATTTGTAAGTCCTTAGACTGCAAAAAAATCTTCGCAAGACTCTAAAATATCACTAATCAACATAAAGATTATGTTAGGATAGTAATGTTGCCTTTATTAATATATTTGATTTCATGAATATCAATTTTGACCATGAATTTAGAAAAATTGGAGAAAATATTTTATGAAGTATAATTTAATGCAAACATTTTATGAGACATCTTTGCTGATTGATGCCTAATGGGGCTGACTCCATAATGCTAAAGTTGAGAAGTAACAAATCCCTTTCCTATAAAGAGCCACTTAATTTTGCACTGTGAGAAACACTGATATATGTATTTCAGGCTAATTAAAATGTATTCATGTTGCTCAGTGTATACTCTGTTCTAATCCCTATATTCCATACTTTATAACTTTGTTAATTATTCTATATCCTAACATATACATTCTTTGTGTACACAGAGTTCTTGTCTCTTCAGGATGTTGTACATATACTGGCTCTTGAGTTAAAACCTCCACAGTGTGATTACCCTTCCCACTTCTGATTCTCATTACTCCTCAACATAGGCCTTCTGCCCTAGGAAGCTATTACTCTACTCACTTCACCTAGAAAGGCCCAATTTTCTTTTTTATGAAATATAGATGCTCTCATTTTAAAAATTCAATAAGTGCCTGTTCCAAGTTGGTAAGCAATATAGTATCACTATTTTCTGATGATCCCTTCATATGTAGCCCTACTTAAGCAGATTATATACTCATGATTATATTTGCTTATTTAGTTTCTAAAAACTATATAAAGTTGATAGAAACCATATGAATGGTTTTAACTAGTTTTTAAAAAACACATATAGTAAAAATAAATAAGATAACCTTAAAGACTAAAGTTTAAATAGATAAATATTAAGTGACACTTGAGTCTGACTTCTGAATTACCATTGGAGTTGATTTTATTATTGTTAAGGAAGAATTAATTTTATTACACAATACTCTAATGTCACTTTTACATGTTATATTTTTGAGTATCCAGTATTTGCTAGACTCTGTGGATGTTGGGCTTCTATTTGTCATCTTAATTACTTATACATGTCTCACCTCCATGACTAGAGAAGTGAGGTCATGGACCATACTATTTGTTACCATATCCATTGTACCTTAAATTATACACAGGGTTTTCAGTGATTTGTTATGATTATGGAGATAAATGAATAAATTTCAAAAAGAGGGAGTATGGAAAAAATACTTGTTTTATGAAAGGCTCCTGTTTCAGATAGCCACTAGGCGACATCAAATATTTTTTTTTTAAAGAGAGAGTGAGAGAGGAGAGAGAGAGAGAGAATTTTTTTTAATATTTATTTTTAGTTCTCGGCGGACACAACATCTTTGTTGGTATGTGGCGCTGAGGATCGAACCCGGGCCGCACGCATTCCAGGAGAGCGTGCTACCGCTTGAGCCACATCCCCAGCCCCACATCAAATATTTTCAAGAAAATTTTTATTTTTGTCACTAGGTGGCATTCAAGGATTAGTCTCAAAATAAGGTGTACCTTTACATTTATTTTTTCTGGATAATCTCTTCCCTTTTAATGAATTTTTAGAAGATTTCCATTACATGATCTAATTTTTGATACCTACTTTTTCTTCTACTCTTATAACTAATAGCAATAGGTAATTATTGATGTTTATTTGATAAGTCTGATTTTTAAATTGTCCTTTATAAAATTTTTGTCTCTTGAGATTTGTATAGTATTTTAAAAGAGCATCATAAGGTCAAAACGGAATGAATATAGGTTGTTATTTTAAAGTAATAACATAAAGTAATAAGAGAATATAGGTCACTATAAAGGAATATATGGGTTATATGACAATACATTTTTTACTTGCAAATAATAAAATCAGAAATAGGTGAGACTCTCAGCTATTTATCCGTATCATCAAGGCTGGGGAGGCTGAGACAGGAGGACTGCGGGTTCCAAGCCAGCCTCAGCAAAAGCAAGGCACTGAGCAACTTAGTGAGCCCTGTATCTAAATAAAATTACAAAATAGGGTTGGGTATGTAGGTCAGAGGTCAAGGCCCCGAGTTCAAGCCCTGGTATCAAAAAAAAAAAAAAAAAACAGCGGCCACCACAGCCGAGCCAAGCCAGACTCGGGCGGGCTCGGCAGCGACAGCGAGACCAGGCGAGAGCGGGTGGCCTCGAGTGGCCTCCGCTGCAGCGCAGCGTGAAGAGGTGCTGGCGCTGGCCCCTGGCGCAGCCGCCCAGGGCGGCGGCTTTAGAGCGGGAGGAGGGGCCGGGCTGGAGGCGCGGGAGGAGAAGGTGGTGTACTCCCGGTCGCAACTGTCGCTGGCCGACAGCACCAAGGCGCTGGGCGATGCCTTCAAGCTGTTCATGCCCCGCAGCACGGAGTTCACGCTCGGATGCGGAGCTCTGGAGCTTCCTTTGCAGCCTCAAGCACCAGTTCTCCCCGCACATCCTGCGCAGTAAGGACGTCTACTGCTACGCCTCCTCCCGAGCCCTGGTGCCTGATCCCCGGAGCCCCCTACCGCCAGCGGCCTGACGCGCCGGCCGGCCCCGCGCGCGGCAGCCAGGAGGAGGCGCCGCGGAGCCCGGGCGAACTCCGCGGGCAGGAGGCGGCCCTGGCTGCCCCCGCCGCCTCCACCGTCACCGCTGCTGCCGCCGCTGGCGGCCCCCAGGAGTCCTGCCTGGAGAAGCTCTCGGCGCCAGAGCCCTGCTTCGGGGGCCGCACCCTGGAGGAGATCTGGAGGGCATCCACCCCCACGCTGACCACCTTCCCCACCATCCGCGTCAGCGGCGACGTGTGGGGCGAGCGCAGCCTGGCGGCGGCGTGACGCAAGGCGCGCCAAGTCCTGCGAGTGGACCTGGAACCCGTGGTAAGGCTCCGCCGCTTCCCGGTGCCCCGGGCTTGAGACGCCGCCCCGAGGGCGCCTCCTGCAGGTCCCCGGCCCAAGATGGAGTTTCTGCTTGGAGAAATGAACAAGTGTCAGTCGAGTGTTTACCGACTCCACCAGGACCGTCCCCTAGTGCACTTTAAGCGCCCGAGGAAGTCCCCGGATGGCCTCCCTACCCCGCGCCCTCGGATGCGTCCCCGCGTCTGGAACTCCGGGACAGGTGTACCCTCTGCCGCCTCCCCGCACCGCGTCTGCGAAGGAGGAGACTGCAGGACTCACAGGGGAGGTCCCTTTGCTTCCGAACCCCAGATTGAGAAGTCTCCAGGACTATAGGGGCAGATTGGTTATCTCCCGATCAGACTCTACCTCACTGGTCTGGAAGTCCTCCGAAGAAGTCACTCTTTTCCAAAGGAATTTGTTTTCGTGCTTGTGTAATAAAAGCCAGAATTTGCTTGCTCTTTAACCCCCGCCTCCATTTTTTTTTTTTTTGACTGCCACCCCTCTTTCTGGACGGAAGATCAAACATGTTTTGTGATGTTGCACTAGTTTGTGCTCAGGGTATTCTGAATCCCACTCGTTTCTGAAGTTTTACTGAATTTCAAAGCTTTGACCAAGGATTTTTTTTTTTTTTTTTTTTTGGAGAGGTTCAAGCTTGACTGTTAGTAATGCAAGAATTTATATGGCTTTGATTTTCATGGGCTCAGTGATTACAAACAAAAGAGATGTAAAGTCCAATTGCTTAACGTTTTAAACTTACTTCCCAAAAGTAGTAGCCTTTATCTTTAAAAAGTAAGCATATCAACCAATATGGAAAGAAAATTAGAAAGAAAATTAACATTCACATTATCATCAAGTATTGTTTAAATATAAAAAACAAATTTCATCAAAATATCAACCAGATGCTGTGCAAAGCTTATCAGAGCATTTTATTCTCGACATCATGGTATATCGTGTTTGTTATATATATATATTCATCCATATAATTTGACCAAATTAGCATAAATACAAACTTAAATTTTAGAATCAGCTTCTAACATTCAATGAATTTGTCTCATATATACATCTACCTATGAAACATTGAACGTATCTTTATACATATGTATGTATAATATTTACTATAGTATTTTTAGTATACTTGTAGTCCTTAAAATATCAATGATTCTACCCTTAAAATTTTGAAAATTAGAAACTTAAAACATGCAAATTAGGTGCTAAAATTTATCTAATAAGGTGCCATTTAAATGCACATATTTTAATGCATTAAAACTGTGATTAAAAAACTCTGTGAATGAGGATGACAAGAAATTTTTATATTGCCACATTAAGAATATTTCATTTTGTGTTTTTTTTTTCTGTTGGTAGGAAATCTAATTTCTAATCTCATTCCAATTTTAGGCTACAAAATTGTCATCTTCAAGCAATCTGGAATAACTAAACAAATAAAACCACCTAATAATTAAAAAGTATAATGTTGATATGTGTTTAGATGAAAATATACTGGCAATTCTCATAATGTAGTAAAAATCAAACATACTTGTGTAACATTTGGTAAATGGCTATAATCTGTTTACTTAGAAATCTTGCCACTTAACTTGCTCTTAATCCAATAATACAATAAGGAAAGAAAACAATGTAATAGAAATAAGAGAGACATCACAAATTGTGTGTTTATGGATGGTTACTTGTTGTTCATTAACCAGATTTTAGGAGAGTGAAGTAGATGAGCATTTAACTATGCATACACAAATAGAAATATTATGCAACTTTAAGTATTAGAAATTATTTTTTAAATACAGTAATTTTAAATGCATTTAACCTCCAACAAACATGATTAGATTTTGCTGTTCAACTCATTTGAACTAATACATTAAAAATTATTTCACACAACAAAAAAATCTTATTTAAAAATAGATTTTTAAAAAATTCCTGGCTTTTTTAAATTGCTCTTTTTTAAAACTTCAAGTATGCTTGAGAAACTGACTATGGATCATGTACACAATGTAGAGTCAATGCTGTATTGAATTTCTAGACCATTTTCAGACTACCTTCTGGCAATGGAAGCATTTTGACCACTGAAACTCCCTATGGGTATATCTAACTATCCTGGTACAATGCACCATTCCCCATTATTGATTCTACAACAAACTGCTGTAGATTATTCATTGATTGAGTGTTTAAATATATTCTTTAGGAGCAAATAGAGGACTAATCTGTAAGCAGTCACATAAAATAAAAAGATCAGCAGAATCTTTACTTCAAAGATGCTTTGAGCTACAGCACTTAATTATGTGCATTCTTTGATTATATTGTGTCATATCCAATAAAAATATGTAGGAATTCTATTTCTTTATATCACTTGATTCTTGTCTGCACTTCATTTTACCATGTAAGGAAATTAACTGATATTCTTGACATTTTTTTCCTCTTATGCCTTGTTACTTTAGTGCACTTGAATGTGTCTAAATGCTTTTTTGGCTTACTTGGGTTATCTGATTTCAGTTTGAATCTGATTGCCCATCTTGAAGTCAATATGGTTCATGTGGACTATTAAATAATGCCGCTTCTAGTTTGTGAAGTAAGATGTAAGAAATATTTTTGCCAAGTTTTCTTTAGCAAAACCTATCTTGCAACTTCTAAAATGTGGAGAAACATCTGATATAGTTGACTAGTATGTTAATAGAAAAGTGAAAGTATTTTATGATTACCTTTGGGCAGAGTGTGAAAAGAAACTTGGCATAGTGGCCTTTATGGTGAGGCATCCATTAATTGTTTCAGAAGTGAGTCTGTAGCTTAGCTTGTGTATAGTTTTTTTTTTAAAGAAGTCCTATTTGTTTGTTCTCTTGCCTTCATTTATATCTCATATGACACAAGTAGAGAAGGAAGCTAGGAGGAATTTTATCACCTTGATATATTTCTGTTTGATTTTTGACTTTTGGGTGCCTAAATGTGACTGGCACAACAAATAATCTTTTTTGGTATTTTTTACATTCCTTCCTAACAACCAGCAACTCATTTTCTATGTCACTAAAACCAGTAATGTCATGATTCTGAGGGCAAGCTTCATCATTGATAGTGCAAAGTGTTGCTGTTGTGGTGTGTATTTATTTTTGTTTGAGTACTCTATTGGACAAGTGTAACTTAAGCTAGTGGCACATACTTGTTGATTTGCTATGAGCAAATGTTAGTACTATTTTTCAGAAAACTCTTCAATAAAATCTTTTAAAATCATTGAATACAAAAAGTCTGAGCAATTTTGAACTCAAAAGGTTTTTTTGGTCGTTTTAAGGGTTGGGTTGCCACAGCACTCTTTAAATTGATAATTTTTAATGATTATATATACCTAACATTTGCTTTATTGGTGTGTTGAAATATTTTTTTGATAAACTGTTATGTCTTAATTGCATTAGAAAGCAATTGTTTGTAGTGGAACTGAAGTGTTTCCCTGGACAGTTTAATGTGCATATGATTAAGATTTACAATTTGGTTGTACTTTGCTTTTTAACTTATTAACTGTAAATAAATTTTAGAGAATAAATTTAAAAAAGAAAAAAGAATTCCAAAGATGTTTAGAGAGGCTGAGATAGTCATTACATTTGTACTCTAAGATAGAGTAGGAAAAAGGGCAGAAAGATAGACTATTAACAAAGTAAGTTGACTGTACACATACTGCACACTTGATGCTTTAAAATATGATCTATTTTCACTTAATTGCTCAAATCAGTTAGTCACATTTGTTTTTTAACAGCCTCTACCCTTGGTATTCCCATACATGTCTGCATTCCAGAACCTGATTATTTTATGTTTTCTAGAAGTGGGCCTGGGTGGATGAGTTGTATTTAATTCAACTAAGTTGTATTTAATTCCTGAAGCATTTCTCATGATTTTAGAGTTCTAGAGTAGACCGTGAATAAACCAGTGGCTATGTACATAAAATGGTAAATATTTCTGTATGTGTTCTAAACTAACTCAAAAAGAAGTAGTTCCGTTTATAGTAGTTTAAGCACAATATCAAGGCTCAGAACCCTATTAATACCTAAAGGAACCTTGATACTGATTTCCAGAGCTATTAATTGCTGCCCGAGGCAGCAAGAGCCACCCTATTGCCCGACAGTAAAGGTCAAATATACAACTCAATCAATCCACAGCAATTATACACAGCTTAAGTCAAATCATCATCTCAATGGTTCGCTGGCCGTCACCTTTCAAACATTCCCTCTGGCAAATGCCAGGCATCATTCTGACTGGGCTGTGGCTCTCAACAATGCCAGGTCAAGAATGTCATCTATTCTACATAGCAAATCATAAAAAAAGCAATAAAATCAACTACTCTGAAATCCCACTTACAAGTCAGATTATATTGCTTTTTTTTCTGTCTGGACACATTACTTCTATGTGATATTTTTCTTTCAGGTCACATTTTGCATCGTGAATATTGGACAAAAGGTCAAACAATGTGTTCATCAGATTCCTTCTGTTATGATGGAAGCATCCATTCAGCCTATCACACGGACTGTCCGCATCTACCCTGATTTCACATGGAATGATCAGGTAGAAGTGGAAAATATCTATATTAAACTAAAATGTCTGTACCTCAGATTTTACTACACCTCCCTACATCTTTCCTCAGAGAGCCTAGGGAACTTAACATTGCATCACTGGACACTATTTTAGTGGTTTCAAATCCATGAGAACTTTGCCATTTATTTTTGCCCTCTCTATTGACTCTCATTTTTGCTTACCAAAAATTCATTTTTAAATCATGATGTCTCTCAAAATACTGTTCTCTCCTTTTCTTAAACATTAGACTTGTATAGAAGGTATTCTACATTGTCTTTCTTGTCACCAGTTTTTTTTCTGCTGAGACCACTTCCTCAAGGATCTCTAATATCTGATTGACCAGTTGCCATAACCAGCAGATTTTTCAGTTATTTTTCTTCTCTGATTAGATAGCATTTTATACGGAGCTCTTCCCTAGAATGTCCTTTCTTGATTCTTATCATGCTTCTATTTCTACTTTTATTCCTCCTTTTCCTGCTTTAATACTTAGATGATCTTCAATATCTTATATGTGTTTACCAACATACTGGTAAACATACATGTAAAAACCTACTTTGTATCCTCTTATTCTATCAATAGTTTTTCAGATATATCTTTTGACTAGTTACTGTGTTAGAAATTGTACATACAAAAGGCAAATAGGACTCAGTCTTCAGTTTCAAAAAACTAACTGGGGAAGGCAAGTAAATCAGAAACTGTATATAACAATGCTTACATCAAGTAGTCTTATAAAATTCTAGTTAAATGTATTTGAATACTTCCTATATTAGTTAACATTTGTATATCTTTAATGTAAATGAATTTTGTTCAGTAGTGTGTTCTAAAATCACCCATCTATGTTTTAATTTAATTCCACATTGTCATTAAAGCATTCAGACCTTTAATTCCTAAAGCATTCCTAATTCCTATTTTTCTCACAGTATATGAGCACTAGTTGATAACACCAAATTACAGTTAATATTTTTATAAATATGAAATTTTATATAAAATATAAAATTATATTTAAGTATAAGCTCATATTTGAAATTTTTGATTGTTTTTAAAGGAATGGAAGTTTCATTATTTTTGCACATGGTTTTCTACTATTGCTATTCATAATACATCCTAATTTAGTTTTATTAATTAATAGGAGAAAGTACTTGATTGTTTTTATAATTAACTCTCTTATAATGCTATTAGCTTCAAGAATGTAAAACCTAACTTGCCTCAGTCTGATTTATGTAAGGTAATATATCCTTTTGTACAATAAAAGGTCCACAGATCAGATGGGCCCTAAGGAGGGTCCAGTCTTGAGGTTAATAGTATTGTTCAAGGCCCAAGATCTTTCCACTTCTTTGCTCTGCCTCTTGCACAGTATTTGGGAGGAACTTGTGAAAGGACTTTTCATATGCCTAGAAATTAGTGCATGCTCTATCTTCACTGATGCAAATATTTACCAAAAGAATGGAAAAGAAAATACCCTTTCTTCGTTTATGTTCCCCTTTTATGAAACCTAAAAGCATTTTGTTTTCCAGAGCTCTATAAAAGTTCAACACATAAAAGGTTAGGAGCCTGACTTTTTTCTGTTGTGTATATCTTTGAAAAATTGATTTTTGAAGAGTCATACATCATGTAGCCAGACATATGGGAATAGTTAAAGATTAAGGTAAATAGACAAATTGAACTGCTTTAAATCATTTTCCTGGTTTCAGTTTTATGAAAGAGCTTATGAACAAAAGCTGACATTAAGCAGTCACAATGGGCTCTTCTATATGTTTTGGACAGTGGTAAAGACTTTAATGTCAGAAAGTGTTGCATCACCAATAGCTACATCAATTTGATTGGTGTCCAGATTTCAAAAATGTTACCTTGTCAAACCATAACCTTTTCCAAGTCTTTCATTTGTCATTGTTTTGTAGATTATATCATTTATTTTACATTACCTGTATCAGAAAGCATGGATTATGCATTATAAGATTTTTTTTATTACATACTGGTAGTTTTTATTTTTTTAATTAAATTGATACCATAGGCATTTGTGTTCAAGGAGACTAATCAAATATTTTGGAAGGAAGTTTGATTTCATGTAACAAACATTACTGTCACTTTACCTAAGGAGACCTTTGGTTCTTTTTTTGCTTTGGAAAAAGATATTTCAGAACCATTAGGAGAACATTTTTAATAAATTGAGTAAATATACTGAACATTTCAAGGTATCTAATACACTAATATCCTGTGGAGAAAAGCTAGCTGTTGAACTTTAAGGTAGTTCCTAGGAATTTGCACAGTGGCATGGTTACAAGCCCCTACTCTTATGAAAACTGCTATGGGATCTCTAATGTCCACACAGGAGAGGAAGGATTTGCGATTTTGTGGTCTCATTTGAAAGGCCCCTACATAGTAAACTGCATAGAACTCAATTTAAATTTTTTTTAAAGAGAGAGAGAGAGAGAGAGAATTTTTAATATTTATTTTTTAGTTCTCGGCGGACACAACATCTTTGTTGGTATGTGGTGCTGAGGGTCGAACCCAGGCCGCATGCATGCCAGGAGAGCGCACTACTGCTTGAGCCACATCCCCAGCCGGAACTCAATTTATCTACCTCAGAAAGGAGAGAAGTCTTTGTAGCACCCGTAACCTATAAATCTAAGAAATTCTGTGAATATATGCCTTCATGTTTATGCAACACCAATCTCCTTAAAAATAATAAAATAACAACGTCTATGATCATCAAGTTGATGTTGATAAAAATCCATTAACTTTTCATCATTATCACAGCTGTCATATCAAAGTAAAAATGTTTGTGGGGTGAGCTCACCTGCCCTGGTCCTGTGCAGAGGTAGATGAAGATCTTTTACATACCTCTTTGTTTGTTTGCCTTTTTTATAGTATGTGCTTGATTTTGGTACCACAGATGGTAAAAGTGTCATTTATGAAGACTATAAATATTTGATAGGTGAGCCCAAGTTATAAGACATCCAGCTAATAGCCTTTTCCACAGTCTGAGTAAAGTGAGTGATGGAAATTAAAAAGCAAAAAAGAAACTTCTAGGAAATGTTGACCAAGTATTTTCTTGATCATGATCTTATTCTACATGAGCTAACACTTGCATTTATGCCTCTCCTGGAGACTGATCCTTTATAAATGCATAATGTTTTCTTATCATTTGAAATACTCTAAATGTTACTAGAAATATGTATTAGAAATAATCTAGTGAAATTTGCTGAAACTCCTCAGGATATAAATGTATGAACTATTTCTCCTTAAGAAATTGGGGTATAAAGGAGAAAAACACCATCAAGTATATTTTGATGAATTTCTAGCATTTTTGTGGATTGGAAATCTCTGTGGAATTGGGTACCTCCAGCAATTTTATCCTCAATCTTTCCTTATTTTCTCTCCAAGCACAAAACTATTTTGGTTTGACACTTTTGATTCAGTTACAAGCTGAGATTTCTATTTTTTTTTTTTTTAGATCAGGTTAGTTAAATCGCTTTTTTATCTGAATACAGTATGCTCGTGCATCAAAATATTATTATAAATTCATGCTCTCTTATTTCTTCATTTTTTATACAATTAGCCCATCAATTCAAAAATACATATACATCCTTTAATATTGAATATACATCTTCCTTGCATCTGTTCTTTTGGACAATGAAATCCTATTTTAAAATGCCTCCATACCCAGTGTTTTGCACATCTCCTTTAATTTTTCTCTAGGGGGACCATTTTAGTCTGATATACTCAAGACTGTAATGGAATTTATTTGAAAACTGCCAACAGATATGAGTAAGAAGACATGAATTGAAACTTACCTAATTTACATACTATCCCTATTTTATATCAAGTAAATGGTATTTATTTTTTATGCTACAATTAAATATTACTGGTACAGTGAAATTTTTACAGAACTTCAAAGGGCAAAATATAACTGTTCAAAAGCTGGTCAGTGTTAATGCTCCCTTTTCTCTTATCACAGCAGTATTTCTTTTTAGAAGATTCTTAGAATATGAATTTCTATCTATATTATATCTGCAGTTATACATCAGTGTTAATTGAATAGCTGTACTTCTGCTTTTTGTTTTTTCTTCTTTATTGTCTATTCTGCTCATCTTTAATTTCCTAATGATCTATTTAGCATCCATATATTTTCTGCTTCTCTCCGATGAGGCTAATTCAGGTGTATAAAAGATTTTTTGTAAGTTCAGCTCAATTTACTATGTCTGCACTGATATCTTCTGGTTATAGCATATAGAGAAATTAATTTGACATTCCCGGTGCTATCACTTTTGGTTATTTTGATTTATTATATTATAAATATAATATATATAAATAAAAAATATTATATATTTGCAAATATAGAATTTTAAAAAATGTTTCCAGTTATAATCAGAAAGATTTTTGTTTTCCTCTGTGGGTCAGCAGGTGAATAGACTACTGCAGATGCATGTAGAGTAAAAAAATGAGGAAGGCAAGGGATCCAATTATGTTTGTAATGATCAATTTCTCTATTAAGACTTTAAATATATTAATTCTTTTTTCAAAGCATGTAAAAATCCTGTTCATCTGTGAAAGGAAAATAAAAATTCTGATCAGTACTGAGGCAATTCACACAGTACCTTGTGCTTACAGAGTAAGGAAAATGTTTTTAGGTAACTAATCCAGCCATAAAAAGAAACACAAAAGGATGTTATAGAAAAACAAAATACAAAACAAAATACAATTAAAGTCTTTCAAATCAATCCATATCTAAGCAAAGAATTGCATCAAAGATAAAAATGTTAAACTGGCTATTATTGTCCACTAGGAGTTTCTTTACCCCATAAGATTCTGCACGTGTCACTAGGAGTTCAGACATCAGTCACTTCATTTCTTTTCTCAGTGTTTTGAAGAAAACTGTGAACATCCCATTAATTTAAAATTAAATGTATTTTCTTTATACTTAGTACTAACTGTTTAAGATGGCATGTGTTTTGTCCTATTGCTACTAAGAGTTAATTGTAATTGGGTGAACAGAAATATTTTTATTCAACTGTCCAGTAAGCAAAAGGAAAAATGTAAATATGTCTTGTTTTATCATATGAATGCCGGCATGGGGCAATTGAGTGACCCTAAGACTTAAGAAGAAACAGATTACTAGTGCTTTTTTCCAGGGCTTTTACTTGATTTTTGCATTTCTTTCCCCCCTCACATCTGAGCAATGAAGCTGTTGTTTAGAAACAACATAGGAAACTAGATCCAAATAACCACGGGTAGTTTTTGGATAAACCTCTGTTGTTTCACCATAACTGTAGTTTTCTTTTTTCATGAGCTCTGTGAATTTTAAGGGCTAGAAATATAACAGAGCATGTACTAGATAATAGAGGAAAAAGGAAAAGCTTAGGCAGGGGGTAGGAGGCCTGGGCAGGGATCGGAAAGAAAGACTTTCACGAATCACAAGAAAAATGGCACTGGCATTGTGCCTAAAACAAGATAACGTGGAAAAGAGGCAGTAGCAGTGATGAACTTAGCAAGCATATTTAGAACAACAATGATAGGAAGAAAGAAGTGACCTAATTAGAAGAGAGGGAAAGAAGAGAAAGGGAGGGGGACAGGGACACTGACAGAGGGAGAGGGGAAAGGAGAGGCAGGAAAAGAGGGAGAGGGAGCAGGAGCAAGTGCCGAGGAAATGTCAGGGAAGAAAATAAAACAAAAACCAGAAAGCAAAGGACCTAGGGAAATTAGCAAAACACCACTTGAATCTAAGGATACATCTTTACTGGAGTCACAGTGCACCATGAGAACAGGATCTTTTGGATGATTTAAAAATCCAAGGAATAAATAATTTCCTTCCTGTTTTCTATCCTTATCATTAAGACACAAACAACAGAGAGTGTCACTTTGTTAATCTAGATTATTTTTTTTTTCTTTTTGGTGGTTATATAAGGAATTGAAAGGTGTATACTATCTTCAGGAAATACATAAAAATGCCATAGACCTACTTGCATAAGATTTGTTTTGTGTATTTTGTCTGACCTGTGTTTTGTACTCAATGAAATTTTGAGGTTTTTAGGCTCTAAGAATTTTGAACACAATCACTTTTTATATAGGCAAGCATGTTAAATTCCTCCAAAGGGTTTTAAAGAATTGTGGGGCATATATTTTCTTAGTTTGGGTGTTTTTTTCTTTTTTTAACTTAATTTTTAAACTTGTTTTAGTCAGTTATGCATGATGATAGAATGCATTTATGCACTTTGATATATCATACAAAGTTGGATATAACTTCTCATTTTTCTGAGTGTACATGTTGCAGAATTATTTTGGTCGTGTAGTCACATATACACATACAGTAATAATGTCTGTTTATTTCTACTATCTTTCCTATCCCCACATTCACTCCCCTCTTCTCCTATCATTGCCCTCTACCTAATCTAAGGTAATGTTATTCTTCTCTAGTACTCCCCCTCACCTTACTGTGTATTAGCATCCACATATTAGAGAAAACATTTGGCTTTTAGTTTTGTGGGATTGGCTTATTTCACATTATATTCTCCAACTCTATTCATTTACTGACTAATGCAACATATACACGTACAGGGTTGGTATGTTGCTTAATGATAGTGTATTTTTCTAGTATATGTGAGCGCTAGGTTCAATCTGTAGCACTGGAAAAAAATACACACACACATACACATTACATACTATACAGGCTTAATGAAAAAAATTTTGTTGAATTCCACTTTCTTTATGAAAACCTTATTTAGATGATTATGCTCCCTATTTTGTTGATTACATTTCTGCTAAGGAATCAGAGGTTGATTCTGGTCATAAGTGTCCTCTTTCTTGACATACAGAAGTATTGGAAGACTGTTGTCGTTATTTCCTTCCTCCTTCCTTCTTTCTGGATGTGTAAGGGACTCTAAAATGACTGGCATAGGATTAGTTTGATTGATTGCCCATTGAATAAATATCTATCAACAACTAAAAAATTATTTAAAAAAGTTAAGTGCTGGGCTGGGGATGTGGCTCAAGCGGTAGCGCGCTCGCCTGGCATGCATGCAGCCCGGGTTCGATCCTCAGCACCACATACAAACAACGATGTTGTGTCCACCGAGAAATGGAAAATAAATATTTTTAAAAATTCTCTCTCTCTCTCTCTCTCTCTCTCTCTCTCTCTCTCTCTCTCTCTCTCACACACACACACACACACACACACACACACACTCTCTCTCTCTCTCTCTCTCTCTCTCTCTTTCTAAAAAAAAGTTAAGTGCTTATTATAGCTATTAAATATCATAGTAAAAAGTTGCCCATCCTGATGCAAATTTTTAACTTACATTCATTTCTTTAATTTATATTAGGGCCTGAAGGCTAACATAGCAAAGTTAAGATACCTAACAAATGGTTAGCAGTTTTGTTTATGGACTTACTGATATCTACCTTCTACAGATTGATTTTCCTTTACTTGGATTTTATGTAGACCCAAAACAGAGGAGGAAAATCTGAGAGACATCATATGTATATCTCAGGCAATCACTGAGGATACCTTGTAGTAAATTGTGTTTTCTACTCCAATTCCACATGTCCTTACAAAGTTATTGTGTCCAATTCAAATTTTCTCTACTAATTTCCTCAAATAATTATCTATATTCTTGGGAGATTTGGATTTAATGCATGATAATGTATATAGTTATCAGGTTCAAAATTTATATTTCCATTCCATTCATATTATGAGGTTAAAAAATACGGTGCTATTGTGATACAAATATCTTAGTAAAAAAATGTATGAATTAATAATAAGCAAAGCAAATGGAATTTGAAATCATAAGACATATACTTATATGGAATATTTTCACAGTTTCTAAAATTTCCTGAACTTCAGAAATTAGTCCTCAGAGAAAACTTATTGTGTTAGCAACTTATAGTTATGGCTTTCTTTTATTTTTGCAGTTTTTGCTAATAATTACTGAAATATATGTAGTAACTTGTCTTATTTTACATTAGAAGAAATAAGTCATTGTAGTTTTGCATAATAAAAAGCATAAAATAACTAGCCAATAAATGAAGTGCACTATTTTGGCTTTAAATGATTTTAAGTTATGTCAGATTCCTTTAAAATCAAGAATAGACAGATTTTCTGACAGAGGGAATTTATATTTGAAGGCATCCTATTGGAGATGAGTAGAAAGTGAGAGAGACTGATGGAAAAAATATATTAGTAGAGTACTGTGATTCAAAGACAGATTATTATATTAATTCTAGGAGTCTAGTCTGAGCTTTTGGGTAACTAGTAAATTGAAAAATTTTTAGTTAAAATATACAGTATATTTTCGTTATTTAGTTTAAGAAAAAATAAAATGGAAGTTTTCTTTCTTAAATAAGTTGAGGAAAATCTTGGGGGAAAAATAAAAAATCTTACCCATCCATCAATTAATGGTTAAAATGGGAAAAAAATTCTACTTTGAAATTTTCCCTGACATTCTATATGATCTTGGAGAAGACATTTAATCCTTTGCATACTAGAATACACAGCATAGAATGAAGACAGCAGCGTATTTTAGAAATGCAAAATATTGTTTGAAAGCTAAACTTAATAATGTAAAAAGTAACATGTGACATGAAAATAGATTGAGACCTTTAAATTTAAAATATAGCCTGCCTGGCATGGTAGCACATGCTGTATTCCCAGTGGCTCAGGATGCTGGGACAGGAGAATCTGGAATTCAAAGCCAGCCTCAGCAAAGGCGAGGTGCTAAGCAACTCAGTGAGACCCTGTCTCTAAATAAAATACAAAATAGGGATACAGGAGTGGCTCAGTGGTTGAGTGCACCTGAGTTCAATACCTGGTACTTAAATAAATAAATAAACAAACAAACAAATAAACAATATTTTTACTATAAAGTCATTTAGGCTATTTGAGCAAATGTATTCAGTATAGATTTACATTTAACTTTGTGTTTAATCCTTAAGTTGGATCCAAATTGTACTAAATCAGGATAGTATAGAATGCTAAAAACCTCAGAGTACCATAAATTTAAAAACAGAAAAATTGGAGAATGAGGTACTAGAATTCTACAGATCCTGCAGGAGGGCTTTCCCAGTATAATTCCCTTTGTGATCTGAGAGTCTTTTACCCAGATCCCTGAGCACTGGCCATTCAAGCTCTCCTTACACTCCACGTTGATGGGAGGCTCAGCATCTCATAAGGCAGTGTTTGGGGCACAGTATTTCATAACTATTTTGCATAGTTGGATAAAGAATATCTACTATTGTCAATTTTGCCATATACTAAAGCTCTTGGGAAGTTTCTTCACTCTATCTTTTTTTAAATACTAAGTTTAACTACATTTGAATAATTGTTATGTACTGTGAATACAGGAATTTGGAAGGCAGCATATTATGAACATGGATCTTAGCATGTAAGACCACATAGCATATTAAGAGACAGCGTAAGACCAATAATTACAATATAGCATACTAAGGGCAACAACTAGAGTCTGAACATATTACAGAACCATTCTAAAAGAGGATTTAGTCCACTTAATAACCTGAGAGATTTCATCGAGCAATTGAAACCTATGATGAGTAATGAGAAGAAAGGGACTGTAGGTCAGAAAAAATGCATATACTGAGTCACTGGGTCCAAATAAGCTGTGTGTGGAAAACTGCAAGAGAAGTCAAATAAGGTTTTCTTCTTTATTTTTGTGATAGGTTTTTGAAAACAGCTTTATTGTGGTATTTTTTATATACGAAACTATACGTATTTAATGTGTATCATGTGATGAGTTTGAACTGAGCACTTCAATCAAGGCAATAAACATCACATCCCAAATTTTCCATGTGCTCTACATTCTTGTGCTCATATGTGGCAAGAATATTAAATATAAGATCTACCTCCTTAAAAATTTAAGTGCATTACCCAGTATTAACTTACAGTACCATGTTGTACAGCAGATCTGTAGACCTTATTCATCTTACATAACTGAAACTGTATATCCATTGAATAGCACCTCCCCATTCCCTCTACCCCCCAACCCCAGCAACCACCATTCTACATTTTATTCTCTACTTCTGTAAGTCACATTTGTGGATTCTTGTGGTGTTTTCCTGAGACCAAATTATTTCACTTAGAATATTCTTATCCAAGTTCACCCATGATTTTTGCATCTAAATGTAATCCATCCCTGTTTGTTGAACTCCTCATTGAATGAGTGACTATTGTAAATGAGTGTTGAGTTACATTCCCATGGACCCAGTTGCTATTCTAAGTACTGAGCACAGAGCAAAGAATTAATCTTCTCTTATTAGGCTCACATTCTAGTGGGGGCAATAAGCAGAGCAAATAAATGAGATATAAAATGTAAACAAATAAATGTTAGGGAATGTAATGAGAGATAGCACTGTGAGGGAAAAGGAAAGGTGTTAGAATTTTAGATACGTTGGCCAGGTATGGTTACCATGTAAAGGAAACAGTATAGTGCTAATTGACTTTTTTGGGGGTTGATCATTCCTGGATAAGTCTTGAGGGCAAAGCCTCCCTGGTTTGTTCAGGAAGCAAGTCAGGGTTGGTGTAGATGAAGTGATATAAAAAAGGAGATTAGACTGGGATCAGAGGAAAAAGAATGACTTTATATATCACTGCAAAAGATGTGAGCTCTTACCATGGGGAGAAGTTAAGTAGAGGATTGAAATAGTGTGACTTACATTAAAGCAGGATTATTTTAGATGTTCTTTTGAAAATAAACAAAAGTTGGCCAAGAGCCAAAAGAAGGACCAGGTTCTCTGTGGATAGGGACAAGATTTTGAGATTTTGGTGGCTTGAATTAGAATGTAGCAGTGCAAGTAGTAAAGATCAGCTATCTTTTCTATATTTTTAAGGAAAACTAGGAAGCATCAGCTGAAGGATAGAATGCAGAATGTGAGAGAAGTCATGGATGACTTAAGAGTGTCTAGATGGAGAAGTCTTCTAAATGGAGAAGACTACAATAGAAGCAAGGCAAACAGGAGCTATCAGCAGTTTCTAAGTTTGAGAGATCAAGTGAATATTCAGGAAAAACATGTTGACACATGAGTCTAGAGTTCTGGCAAGAAATATGAGCCAGAAAGATAAATAGCTTTGGGAGTCAGCAGCATATAGTTGATGCTATTTAAAAAATCATAAAACTAGATAAATGATCAAGAGAATGAATGAAGATATAAATAAAATGAAATCTCATGACTGATCTCTGGGTCACTTCAGCATTTAGAAGTTAGAGAAGAGGTGAAACTGGCCAAGAAGTCTAGGAAAGACTGGACATAGAGATCAGTGGAAATGTGGTGAAATGGTTTCCTGAAAGTCCCAAGAATAATGGGGTCAAAATGGACAGGGAACCCAAAATATGCAAGTGCTGCCACTAGACCAAGATGAGAAGTGATGATTGTCATCAGAGTTAACAAAAGGAAAGTCATTGTTGGTTCCTATGGTTTGAATGTTTGTGTCCCCTAGTAATTGTTAGGATGGCATTCTAACTCCCAAGACGGTGGTATTAACAAGTTGAGCCTTAAAGAAGTCACTAGTCACCACAGCAGAGCCGACATATTGATACACTATAAACTTTAGGGAGCTAGCTCAACCCTCTCCACTATGTGACAATACAGCAGGAAGGCACTTTTCCATAAAGCAGAAAGTAGGCCCTTAGCAGATATTTAATCCACTGTGATGTTGATCTTGGACTTCTCAGCCTGTAGAACTGTAAGAATTAAATTTCCATTCTTTATAAGATACACAGCCTTTGATATTTTGTCACAGCAGCTCTATGGACTAAGAAAGTGATCTTGGTAAGAGGAGGTTGGTAGAGTGACTGGAAGGAAGACACCTAGTTACAATGAGTTACAGAGATAATGGAAGAAGAAAACTGGGAGCAATGAATTTAAATAGGGTTTTACTCTCCTTGTGAGATTTGGTATGAAAGAAAGGAGAGAGATGAGACAAATGAGCCCATATTTTTAAGATAGGAGAAATTTATGTAAATAAAAATGATTCAATTAAAAAGAAAGAAAGAAAAAAACACTCAGGAGGGAGAAGGGGAAATTACTTGTGCAACATTCTTGAGTAGGCAATAGGAGACAGGCTAATGTAAACATATACGTTGAGGGGTTGGCCAAGTTAGAAATGAATTCTTCATCTTTTCTCAAATTCATATGTGTCTTGAGAGAAAATTATCATATTTCTCTTTTATTCTGGACTATTTTTTCAAGGTTGTTTGCACAGCAAGTTAAAATATGTTTTCTTACTGTTCAGTATAATACAGATAATGTCTCCCTATGGGTACAGGTCAAGAGAAGTTGTTCACATCCCATTATAAAATATTCAGGTTCTCCAAACTCAAAATTCCTTTCCTGTAATGCAACCCATTGCATATACAGATGTTGCTTATTCTCAATACAAAGACCTGTGGAAATCAGGGCCAAGGGAACTATATTAGTCAGGGTATTAAAAAAAACAGAATTGATAGATTTATTTATTTATTATAACAAATTGGTTCACACAATGATGGAGGTGGAATAGTACAAGATCTGCAGTTGACAAGTTAGAGACCTAAGAAAGTAGATGGTGTAATTGTAGTTCCAGATTGAAGATAGTAAATTGGGAAAAAAGAGAATTCTTTTTGACTCAGACTTTTATTCTATTCAGGCATTCAACAGATTGGGCAAGACTCACCTACATTGGGGAGGGCAATCTGCTTTCATCAGTCTGCAACTGAAATTACCATATTTACCAGAAAACCAGAAACACCCCAAAATAATTTTAGACAAACATGTGGGGCCCCTATGGCCTGATTAGGATGACACATCACAAGAAAATGTATGTATAGTAGGTGCTTCATTTTCTTTTTTTAAAAATAAAATGTGTTCTTTTTAGTTATAGATGATAGTAGAATGTATTTTGACATATATACATGGGGTATAAGTTCCCATTTTTGTGATTGTACATGATGTGAAGTTATACTGGTCATGTAATCATTAAGAACATAGAAATGTTATGTCCAATTCATTCTACTCTCTCTTTTATTCCCATTCCCCTTCCCACCACTCCCTTCCCCCCATCCAATCTGGTGAACCTCCATTCCTGCCCCTGCCTCCTGATGCTATTGTGAGTTAATATCTGCATATCAGAGAGAACATTAGGCCTTTGGTTTTGGGGGGGATTGGCTTATTTCACTTAGCATGATAGTCTCCGGTTCTATTTATTTATTAGCAAATGCTATCATTTCATCCTTCTTTATGGCTAAGAAATATAACATTCTGTATATGTGCTATGTTTTTTTCTTTATCCATTTATCTATTGAAAGGCACTTAGATTGGTTCCAAAGTTAGCTATTGTGAGTTGAGCTGCTAACAACATTGATGTGACCACATTGCTATAGTATGCTGATTTTAAGTCTTTTGCATAAATGTGGATGAGTAGGAAAACTGGGTCATATAGTGGTTCCATTCCAAGTTTTCTAAGGAATCTCCATACTGCTTTCCAGACTGTTTGCAACAATTTGAGGTCCTACCAGCAATGTATGAATGAGGTACTAAAATTTCTAAGAGTACTAAACTGTGCTTTGTATAAAAACCAAGACTCTCATGGCTTTTGGTAAGCTAACATTTCAGGCTCAAAGTAAAATAAATAATTAAACTTAAATATGTTAAAATTAAAACAATAAATTTAATAAAAAATAATAAAATAATTATAATAAATAAATAAACTTCATAATTATTGACAGGTAACATCTAGGAACTGGGCAATTTTCTATGTTAACAGAAGGTTAAGTAGGATTTATGATCATAGATGTGAATAGTTGTGATAACTCCAGTTATCTCAATTCAATTGGAGGAAAATTTATTAAAACATAGCAAGGATGGAAGAAAACCTATTGATGACTGGAAAGGACAAAAATATCTAAAACTCTTATTAAAGAGAGTGAGAATGTGAACAAACAAGAATTTGTACAAATATTGTGATCTTTTGTGGTACTAAAGAATATGTGTCCATGAATTTAAAGTGATACTGGATATGTGATTGAGACTAGCTCAGTTGTAGCCTTGTTAAGATTCAATCATAGATGTAGGTGTAGAGGGTGGAAGTTCAGTGGAGAAAGCCGGCAAGAGCCAAAGGAGCTAAGGACCTAGTAAGAGTGATGGTAATGATTGAGCTGTGAAATGTAAACTGGCTAAATAGGGTAGTGAAGGCATCACTTGGGGGTCAGTGAAGGTTGGTAGAATCAATGGATTGTAGACCTCATTCTCAGGGTAATCAAAGAAATTTGGGCTGTAGTCTAGAGGAAGTAAGCCGGAAAGATTATTCTGGTTATCTATCATACAAGCTATTCTTCCTGGCATGTGTCATCTAAAGCCTGTTATTTTTCACATCTTGATTTTATGAGTGTCTTGCCCAAAACAATATGGTAATATTTAATCTATTTTCTAAATATAAGAATGATATTGAAAAGATAAATAAAGTCAGTTGTGTGATTTTTTTTTTTTAGAAAAGTCAGGTTGGTTTCTAATGATTATTACATTCTTTGTATCATGTTCACATTGCTTTTCAAATGTCCCTAAAACATCTCTTTTATCATGTTCCTGGTTATTGATATTAGTTTCCTTGAACTAGTATTTAGAAAATGTTTTTGACGTGCCTCTCATAAAGTAATTATTTTCATGAATTTGTATACTAATGTTTTAATTATATGTTATCGTATTCATCTAGAATATCTCCCAATGGAAAGATTGATCCCCAATGCAGAAGTGTTCAGAAGTGGGGCCTTTGAAAAAGTTATTAGATCATGAGGCCTCTAACCTCACAAAAGGTTTAACCCATTGATGAAATTATAATTTGGCATTATTGGGAATTGACAATGGAAACTGCAGGAAGTGGGGCCTTGGAGGAAATAAGCCAGAAGACACATGTCCTAGAAGGACATCTTTCTTTTGTTTGTTTGTTGTTTGAAGGTAACATTTATTTGTTTGTTTTTCTCATGCAATGTTAAAGATTAAACCCAGTGCTTCACACATGCTAGGCAAGAGCTTCCAGGCTTCTCTGAGGTAAGCAGCTCTGATACACCCTTTTGCCTTGATGTTTTGCCTTACCTCAAACTCAGAGCAATGATACCAAGAGACCGTGGACTGAAATTTCTGATATTGTGAGACAAAATAAATCATTCCTTCACTGAGTTGATTTTTTGTCACAGCAATGAAAAGCTAACACAATATGTAAATTATGGCCCGTATTAAAATATAAACATAATAAAATAAATGATATCTAATTATAAAACTTTGCCAATTATAGAAATAGAAAAAGAATGAGGAAAAGGTGAATGTAATATTAATTATTTTCTTTTTTGAAAATAATTTTCAAAATTTCCTATTAGTAGAAAACTTCTCATTAGATTTTAATAATTATATTTTAGTCAATATTTTTTTTCATTTATATAAAAATTTATTTGACCAAAATGTAGAAAAAGTGATACTATTACATATGATACATTCACAAGGATCTAAAGAAAAGTGTGGATTTTATTCAGCTGCACAATTTGCTAGTGTATCTCCTGGGTATTGTGATGCTTAATAAATAGGAGTGAGGGGCAGGGGATTTGGAAAAGCTGGAAGCAGGGTGAATTTAGTCAGAATTGTAAACTCAAGTTGGTCCCCACACTGTTGGGGAAATGTGGAATGTTTCAGCTCTGAGATGTTGACCGAGAAAGCAAAAATACAACAAAGCCAAAATGTGCAACCCCTGTGTAAAAGTTCTCCATATCCAGTTTCATCAGAAGTTTCTTGGTATTTTATTAACTTGGTCCCAAAGAAGGAATTCAAATCTTGGATAATTTGCCATTCCCTGATGGATGGAGATGACATCAGGCCAATTACTTTTCTATATCTACTTTGCTGCCAGAGAGACCCCTTCTGCCCAACATGTTTGTTAACAGAAAAAAAACCAAAACAACTCTTCTGTGTAATTTATGGATGGCTAGCAGTCTTTTTGATATGGCTGACCCTAACAGGACTGTACTGCACAATATTCCTGCTCAGGTATGGCCCCGAGAGCCGATAAGCTTGGGTCATTATTAGAATAAGTAAGACACTTGCTCATCAGATGACAACTTTAGAATGAAAGAAAAATGTAGAACATAGTATCAAGGATTATCCAGGCAATACCTGGGTAAACATTATGACTATTTCCCAAGCACTGTCAAGCTGACTGCTCCAAGGATATGTATTCTGCACAGTGGAGTGTGGAGAAGGGCGGGATGACTAGGTTTATCTATGGTTCATGGTTTCCCACGATGGCTCTTTTTTTTTTTTTTTTTTTTGCTCTGGATGGGAAATCCCCACCCATTTTATTGTGATGGTCCCTAGCCTCCTGTAACTTGGCCAACAGTGACCCAGAACCGTTACACCCGTTAGCATCTTAAATCAACCCATAACTAGACATCGGAGCCTATTCTTGAAAGTGTGGGGTTGACTATATTCCCAGGAACCAAAAGCCCTCCATCTGAAGGGAGTGTGCTCAGTATGAAACGCCCTGCCTACCTTAGGAATAAATGATAAAGGATAAAAGTAGAGCTGAGAAAGCTGGTGCCATTTGGAAATTAAAAATAAAAAAAAGGAGAAGGAATTAGATTTAATTGGTGCCCAAAGCTTCTTTGATACAAAATATTTGGTCACATAATCATAATTTGCTTGAAATCCTAGTAAAGCGAAGATGCAATAACAAAAGAAACTTGTTACAAAAGAAGAGAAAGACATGGAGCTCTAGGTTTTCTGTTGGAACAAGACTCTTCCGGTTCTGGTTATATACAGTTAAGTTCATTTAGTGTCTGATCCAGTGTCTGATGTAGGCCCATGTTCT
The DNA here is from genome assembly GCF_052094955.1 of Ictidomys tridecemlineatus. Taxonomy (NCBI): domain Eukaryota; kingdom Metazoa; phylum Chordata; class Mammalia; order Rodentia; family Sciuridae; genus Ictidomys; species Ictidomys tridecemlineatus. Next base: position 1,086,329 of record NW_027522848.1, on the reverse strand, counting down.
CTTCTTTGGCCTGGGCAAGTTTTTCTTCCAGGTCGATCGTCTTTTCCAGTTTGGCCACTGTTCTCTCTTCAAATTCAGCGCGAGTCTCGGCCTCCTTCAGCTTATCTGACAGAAGTTTAATTTCTAATTCATATTTATCCTCCTTTTCAGAGTACTTTTCAGATGCAGCCTCCAGCGATTTCAGATTGTTAGTGACATTCTTGAGTTCTTCTTCCAGGTCCTCACATTTTAGTTCAGACACCTCCGCAGGCTCCTCTGCCCTCTCCAGCTCGCCCTTCAGGATGACCAGCTTCCGAGCCACCTCCTCGTACTTGCGGTCGGCCTCCTCGGCGATGTGCTTGGCCTCTTTGAGCTGCATCTCCTGAATCTCCATCTTCTCCTCGTCCTTCATGGTGCGGTTTTGTATCACCTTCATTCCCCTGTCGCTCTCATCCGCAGCCTTTTCTGCCTCCTCCAGCTTCTGCAGGGCGATGGCCAGCCGTTCCTGGGCCCTGTCCAGCTCCTCCTCCACCAACTGGATGCGTCTGTTGAGAGCTGCCACATCATCTTTGGCTTTTTCGCGCCGCTCGTGCTCGCAGTCCAGCTCCCGCTGCAGGCTCTGAGCACGGTCCTCCGACTCGACCGCCTGCTGCTGCAGGGCCTGGATCTTGCGTTTCACCGCCTCCAGGGAGTTGAGGCCAGCCAAGGCGCGCGAGGCGCGGGGGGCGCACGCAGCGGGCGATCGGCTGGGCTTGGCTCTGCTCCGGAGAGAGCTACAGCAGCCACGCCCAGGCCCTGCAGCCTTTGCCTGCGCCAGGCCGCCCCCGCCTCTCCCCGCCCCCCGGATCCGCTGCCGTCCAGGCGATGAGGTCACCGGGGCCGAGCCGCCGCCGTCAGCACCGCTGGGGGAGAGCCTGACGTTGGCACCGCTGGCCGCAGCTGCAGGAAAGTGCCCCTTTTCGGGACTTATTTGGAGAAAGCGCCCTTTAGTCAATATCAATACTATTAATGAACATGACTATATTAGACCTCATGGAAGTATTATTGATTTTAACTCATAAGTGTCTGATAAAAAATAAAGAAGAATCAAGATCAGTTTCTAATAGTTATACTTATATTAAGACAATTGCCTGCCGTTTGTGGACTACTTTATAAAAATTTTTTAAGATTTCTTCCTCATTTTTGGTGTGTGTTTTATTAAAACTAGACAATGTGATCTGTCGAGATACTTAATTAGTGTGCTTACAACAGTTCAAATTGGAGCAAGGTCACCTGTCTTATTGAACTCCCACAGTTTCATCAGGTTATCTCAAGAAGTTATACAGCACATATGAGGTCTTGCATTTGGGCTCAAAAAGGAATTTCATGCCAATTTGTACATGAAATATTAGTATAGCTTTATATATTTATTATTTATAAGTGAGAATTTAAAGAGAAATTGTAGTATTTAACTTCCAACCCTAGTGAATTATCTCATTTCCCCTCAACTTTAATGTCTATTATCTTATTCAGTCCAATTCATGCGAAAATCAAGGTTTCTTTTTCATTGTTCTGGTTTCCAATCTATCATAGGAACTAACATGTATTCTGTGTTTATTATTATTTGGTGAATGAATAAATTGATATTGTCCCCTGATTTAATATCAGGAAACTGTTTGCAGTATTTGGCTATATTTTTGTCTTCTATGATTTCTCGCAGAAGTTATAAAATTATATCTTCTTATCATCTTTCTAAAATAGAATAGGTCTAGATCCAATCCCATACAGAAATTTTCCATATTGGAAAATATATGATCATTCCCCATTTCAAATGGTCTTTTCCTATCTGCAATGGCTGGCTACCCTTCTGTGATTTTCTGTTTGTTCTAAAATATTTTCCTTGTAAAGTTTTTATAGCAATGTATATTCAGGGCACATATGAAATAATTTGATAAATATCTGTTTACCTATCATGATTCCAAGGATCAAGTTCAGATACTTTTTTCCTTAATAACTTCCCACATCCTCATCCCCAACTTGAAGGATCTCTAGAGCTCTCTGAGAAATGGGCAACCATGCAATGACAATTTTCTTGCTGGCACTACTTTTCCATTCCAGAAAAGGAATTTAGTTTACATAGAGCACATCTTCTGAGATTCCTCAAGGCCCTGGAGTAATTTCATTCCTTGGTACATGTCTCCCATGGTACTCATTTGGTAAAGATGTAAAGTATTCCTTGGAATTGTATCTTCACTCATGTTACTATACTTCTCACCTCCATTTCCTTCAATACTTAGAAATATCTATAGTCCACCATTAATTAAAAAAATTTGTCTTAGATAATTTTGAAAACTGTTACTCAGTTAAAAAATTAGTAGAGGGAATAGGAAATAAAAAAACAGATGATGTGTTTAGTTGATTCTAGCGTTTCCCTCTTCATCATGCTATTGCATTTTTCCCCTAGTTTTTCTCCTGTTATGAAAGTGATTCTTAAGCTAAGGATATAGCTCAGTTGGTAGAGTGCTTGCCTCACATGTACAAGGCCCTGGATTCAATCCTCAGCACCACACATACAGAAACGATTCTTACCTTCTTCTCTGTTACTTTGCCATCACTGTACAGACCCATAGAGAAGTGTTGGTTCTGTCATGTATGTTACTATGCCATACTCTCATGACAATTAGGGACTTTCTTTCAGCATGCATAGCACATGTGTAGCAGTATCTTTCCTTTACAGGTTCATTATGTTTAGAGGAAAAAAATAAATTTCCCATTGCCTTGTCAGAATGTGAGTCAACAGTTGAAGTTGCTTCCTGCTGAAATGGCTAGTTTAGGAGCACTGGGGCCCAAGGTCTACTCAGCTGCCCCTGGAACTACAAGTGATCAGCATCTCTGATAAACCTGTAACATCCACTTGGAAGGACAGTGGGAATTTCTACTTTGAGAGACTGTCAAGACCACTTTTATCATATTTCATGTAATTGTTTAGTTTCCTCAGGCAATATCTAAAGTCCAAAACTCTACATTTTTAATATTAAGATATGGCATCTTAATATTGAAGAACCAATAAAATGAGAATTTAGGACTAGTATTAAAACTCTTGTTGTGTTAAAAAGATAAAAATACATATTCTTGAAATGAGAAAATAACTGCAAAAATATTTAACTTACATATAATAAGAGTTTTCCTTTTAGTGTACAGTTTTATGAGACTTGATGAACACATATAGCATGTAAGCATCACCACAATCAAAAGGTAAAACAATTTCATCAATTATAAGAAATGCCCAAGAATGCCCGTGTAGCCTACTCCATTATCATCCCTGGGCCATAAGTCATTACTGGTTTATTTTCTATAGGTTATCATTTTGCATATTTTAGAACTTCATATAGATGAATTTCTGCATTTTGCATTGTTTCAAGTCTGCCTTCCTACACTTAACATAAGACATTTTAGATTCCATGTTGCTGCATGTTTCAGAACTTTGTTTCTTCCTCTTTGCAGGGGAGTAGTGTTCCATTGTATGAATGTATCTAGTCTAATAGTTGAAACACATTTGAGATGTTTGAGTAATTAAATTTGTTGTAATGATTTCTATACAGTGTTCTGAGTGAACAGAGTTTCAGATAAATGCAAAACATACACTGTTACCTAATTAACAATAATTTATGTACATCCATGAATATTCCATATTCTATTACAAATTCATTCTGGACTGTCACAATAGTACAGAAATCTTACTATGATCTTCTAAAAAGTTAACTTTCCAACTCTTCAGGCTTCTCGATTTCTCCAGACTAAATTTAATGTGAAGACCTTTGCTTCATTCTCCATTTAAAAAATAGAAGCCAACCAATGCAAAATCTGCTATCTCTCCCCACAGTCCCAAACCTTACTTTTGCATCCCTTTACTCCTGGTTTTGTCCTGCTAGAATAGAAACATTTCTTGTATCTATCTCCTCAAAGAGGTTATTGCTAAGCTGTTTTTATTTATTCACTGTTTATTTACACCCATCTACTTACAATTCATTTCCACCCTCAGTGCCCATGGAGACTACTTTCCTGTAAGTTACAAATGACCTTCATGATGCTAAATTCAATTGATTTTTATTCTGTCATTTTCTTACTCTAATCTCTTGCATATTTGTCAGCATTTACCGCTCCCTTTTGTTTCATTTTAAAGCCATTGATTGCTGTGGCTATAATATTTAATGCAATCAAATTTAATTATTTCAAGTCATTTGGAGAAGTGTTATAAAGCAGTTTTGTTTTGTTTTGGTACTGAGGTGCTTTAGCTCCGAGAAGCATCTACAATCTATTTATTTTTAATTTTTTTTTGAGGCAGGTCTCTGTAGTTGTGATTCTGGCCTACACCGTGTGATCCCCATCTCAGCCTCCTGAGTTGCTGGAAATACAGGTTGTATCACTGCACCCAGCAGTGCAGCCTTTATTATTCTCTGTTTTACTCTATTATTATATTCTCCCCCCAAATATTTAGTTTTCAAAACATTTATACATACAGATAAGTTTCAAAAATAGTGAAAAGAATGCTCATATGTCACGTTTTTTCAATAGTTAAAAATGACATTTGATTTCTCTCTATACATGTCTCTAAAGTGTATTTATCTACTTTTCTATAAACACAAACAAAATATTTTTGTATTATGTGTGTAGATATCCAACTCTTCCATTTCCATTTGTTAAAAAACCCTTTCTTCATTGAATTAATTACCTTATTAAGTTTACTGAAAATCAATTGATAATATTAATGTGAATATATTTCTAGACCATGTATTTATCCATCATCCTGTGTGTCTCTTAATGCTGACACTAGTCTTTATTACCATAGTTTAGCAATGTATGTTAATTTCAATTCACATACTGTAAATTTTCCAAACTTCCTCCTTTTAAAATTCAACTTTCTATTTTAATGCAGTTTTACATCTACACAAGTATTGAGAACATGGCAGAGGTTCCTATATAATCCATATTCAGGTTTCCTCATTATGAGCATCTGGTACATTGTCACAATTAGCACTACACTGTTAATACATTTTCATTAAATGCTGTCCATACATCATTCATATTCCTTAGTTTTCCCTTAATGCCATTTTTTCCTGGTACAGATTTTATCCAGCAAACGGCAGAACATTTAGTAGGCATGTCTTCTCAGACTCCTCTTGGCTATAAATGACAGTTTCTCAGATTTTCCTCTTTTCAATGACCTTGACAGTTTTGAAGAGTACTCATTAGGTCTTTTATAGAATATATCTTGGTTTGGATTTGTCTGATGTTTTTCTCATGATCAGATTGAAGGAATGTATTTTCAGGAGGAAGACACAGAAGTAAAGTGCCTTTTTCAAGACATCAAGGTTATATGATGGGTGTGTGCTATGCATACCTTTTTGTTTATGAAGGGTATATACTATCAATGTGATTTACCACATGATTGATGTTTACCTTGATTACCTGGTTTGTGTTAGGTACCACCTCCTTGAGAACAGAGTATTATATAAATTATTTGAAATTTATCTACACAGAATATTCTCTCATTTATCTATTTATGACATCTTTTATATCAATAAATAAAATGCATTTATTTATGAATATTTTGTTTATACATTGGTTAATAATGAAATGTTTATTTGTTTATTTTGTTGCTCCAGGTTTGGCCAATGGGAACTTTCAGTTGGCTTCTATTCCCATTAACTATTCCATCATAGTAGTATACTTTAGTTTGCCTTTGGGGGGAGAGTAGTTTTACTACAGCATGCTCCAAATTAGTCATGTATATTTACTGCTCAGTTCTAAAATCCAGAATTTCTCTAAGAATCCTAGGATAATCTTATTAGAAAGTACTATCTGAGTCCTAAGCATGGTTTTTTTTTATTGTTGGTCATTCAAAACATTACACAGTTCTTAATACATCATCTTTCACAGTTTGATTCAAGTGGGTTATGAACTCCCAACTTTACCCCGTATACAGATTGCTGTATCACATCAGTTACACTTCCATTGATTGACATATTGCTTTTCTAGTGTCTGATGTATTCTGCTGTCAGTCCTATTCTCTACTATCCCCCCTCCCCTCCCCTTTTCTATCTCTACCCCTTCTACTGTAAATCATTTCTTCCATTTGTATTATCTTGTCTTACCCCTCCTTTCCTCTTATATATCATTCTCACTCCCTTTCCCTCCCACCTCTCATCCTTGTTTAACTAAGCATGTTTTTTACTCTAGTAATATTATTGCTTCCAGGCCCTCTTAGCCAATTGAGCAAGGAGACATGAAGATGTATTTACATATCTATAAACATTTCTATACCTTCTATCTCTTTATTAAGCTAAACATGAGTTCATAAACCAACTCCAATCCATTTCCACATGGTTCATTCTAGCCTCTTTTCTTTATCCTCTATAATCTCTCATTTCAACAATTAGAAAACTGACTCAATGCTGTCTGCCATCCACTTGCTTATGTGTTCAGTTTCTGTATTTATGCAAAGTAATTCTAGAATTGTAAGCTTATACCTTCAGGGAAGCAGTTTTGTCAATTAAAATATAGTACTTGTGCATAGTTCCTTCTGCCATTATTCTTACAGATTCTATCATTTCCCATGTTACTAAGGTAAGCTCACCCCCTACCTCCAATCCCTTCAGTGAATTGGCTTCAGATACCTGTAATACAGTTACATTGTTTTGTTGCATTTGTATTCTATCCTGGAGCCCTGTGACTTCTATTACCTTTTTTTTTAAAAGAGAGAGAGAGAGAGGGGGATAGAGAGAGAGAGAATTTTTAAAAATATTTATTTATTTTTTCTTAGTTCTCGGTGGACACAACATCTTTGTTTGTATGTGGTGCTGAGGATCGAACCTGGGCTGCACGCACACCAGGTGAGCGCGCTAACGCTTGAGCCACATCCCCAGCCCTCCTTTTTTTTAATAAGTGACTATGTTAAGCTTCTCTCTTGTTCTCTTGGTTTTGATAGATGCATTGTATCATGTATCCAGTATAATCTTACCACACAGAATAAGATCATGACCTACAAAATCCCCTGGCATCACTCAGTAAACCCTCCCTCTCCAACCCTTGGTAGAGTAACCATAGTTTTGTCTTTACCAGATGTCATATGTTGGAACAATATAATATAGAAGTTTTTCAGTCAATCTTTTTTTCCCTTAACAACATACTAGTAAGATTCACCATATCTTCAAATGGTTGAAGGAATCATTCCTTTTTTTTAGTCACTGGATGATTGTTTTGGTCTGTTTGGGCTGCCATAACAAAAATACCTTAAAATGGGAGGCTTATGAACCACATAAATTTATTTCTCATGTTCTAAAAACTGAAAAGTTCAGAACAGGACACTAGCAGATTTAATGCGAGTTCTTGCTTCCTACATGACCATCTTTTTGCCACAAACTCACATGGTGAAAGGGGCAAGCAGCTCTCTCAGGCCTTTTCTTAGGGCATTAGTCCCATTCATGATGCTCCTCACCTTCATGATCTAATTGCCTCCCAAGAGCCTTACTTTCTAATACAATCAATTCAGGGTTAAAATTAAAAAATATGAGTTTTGGAAAGGCACTCAGACCATAGCAATAGTATTTCATTGTATGAATGTATCCAAATAGTTTATATACCCCCAATGAAGCTCTTCTTGGTTGCTTCCAGTTATGTGATTATGAATAAATCCATTACAAATGTTCACATGCATGTTCTTATGTGTATGTGAGTTTTCAGATTCATCAGGTAAACACCTAAGCATGTGATTTCTGGATCAGGTAATAAAACTGTGTTTAGCTTTGTATAAAACTGCCAAATTGTCTTCCAAAGTGACTGTAGTATTTTGCATCCTCATTGGCAAAAAATAAGCGTTCCTGTAGGTCTTCAGGAATTGATAATTTTAGAATACTGGATTTTTATAAATTAATTTACTTTACTTGTGCTTTTTAGATATTCATGATAGGAGAATATATTTTGGCATATATACTTGGAGTTAGAATGTTGGATTTAAGTCATTTACTAGGTGTTTAGTAGTTTCTTATTGTTGTTTTAATTTTCATTTTCTTAAATACAAATTATATTAAGCATCTTTTCATATTCTTGCTTGCTACCTATACATCCTTTCACATTTTTGTTAATTTTTAATTGGCTTACTTTTTTCCTACTGTTGAACTTTAAGAGATCCTCAAATATTTTGACTATAAATCTGGTATCAGATATGTATTTTACAAATATTTTCTCCCAGTTTCTGTCTTGGGTGTTTTTTTTCCCCTCTCTCTCCCTTTTGCAGTGCTAGGAATTGAACTCAAAGCTTTGTGTGTACTAGTCAAACTTGGTGCTGCCAAACTAAAACCCAGCCCCATTTTCTCTCTCTTACCAGTGTGTTTTCAGAGCAGAACTTTTAGTTTTTATTTAAGAAGTCTAATTTATTATTTATTAATTGATTATGATTTTATATTATATTTATTTTATGAACTCATCACTAAATGAAAGGTCATAATTTTCTCCAATATTCTCCTCTAGTGATTTTTTAAAAAAGTTTTGTTTGTTTTTTTTAGTTTTTCATTGATATCTAAAATCCATTTTTAGGTAACTTTATTGGAAGGTATAACATCTGTGTTATTTTATTTTTAATGGATATTCAATTCTTTCAGTGCATTTTGTTGCAAAGTCTATCATATCTTCATTGAATTGTTTTTAAGACTTTATGAAAAAAATTAGATGAGCCAGGCACAGGTGGCAAATGCCTGTATTCCCACCTACTCAGGTGGCAGACACAGGAAGATCACATGAGCTGAGCAGCTCAGAAGTGGCCTGGACAACATAATGAAACACATTCTCTCAAAGAAAATTAGTTGACTACTTTTGAGAGTCTATTTATAGGTTGCATATTCTTTTACCTTACTGTATATACCTATATTGCATACGTATTTGTGGATTTATTTTAGCTTTAAAGTAGGTCTTGAAATCAATGAATTAGTTATTACTATTTTTCTTCTACAGTAATTTATTGGTAACTCTGGGTCTTTTGTTTCTGTATTTAAGGTTTAAAATCAGTTTGTTGGTATCTCCAAAAGAAGTTGCATGAGTTTTGAGAAAGATTCAGATAAATTTAAAGATAAAATTTTGAAGAATTGATAATTTAATAATATCGAGTCTTTTAATCCATGATCAGGAATATCTTTCAATTTTTAGACATTCTTTGATATAAGTTATCAGTGTTTTATAGTTTTTACATACAAACCCTAAATGTAGTTTTTCTTCAGTTTGTACCAATGTATTGCTTTTTATGGTGATATTGGATATGATATTGTTTTGTGATTTCTTATATTAACTATTTATTGTTGGCTTATAAGAAAGTAATAATTAGCCTGTGATTGAATTTGGAGTCTGAGAAATTGTTTTTCTTATTAATCAGTCCAATTTTAATTTTTTTGCTGGTTCTTTGGGAGTTTTCAATGTGGAAATTGTTATTTTATTTCTTACTTTGTAAAATGTATAATTATTGTTTTTTTTTGTTTTCTTATTATACTAACTAGAATTTTCAGTGTGATCTTGAATAGAAATAGTAAGACACGACATCATTGTCTTGTTCCCAATCATAGAGGGAAAATGTCTAATCTGTTCACTACTAGATACAATATACTTACTGTAGACTATTTGTGCACATTTTTTAATTTTATTGAGTTAAAGGAGTTTTCTGAGTTTAAATAGGCCTAGTGTCATTTCTTTTGAATTATATTGGTTAAAGCAATAATACAGTCCTCTTAATTCAAAGAGAAGGATGATAGGTCCACACTTATCATGAGAGATATTTCAAATATTCAGCCATCTTTACCCATGATGGTTTGCCTTGAATTGTAAACAGTTTATATTTGTTCTGCATGGAAAATATACTCACTTCTAAATCTCACTGTGTCATCCTCTTTCAGTATTATTATGAGTTTCAAAATTTTATTCCACTTGAAATGAGGACTGGTATGTATTAAACAGCTTTATTTATGGCTTCTCTGGAGCTTAACATGTGATTAAGAGCTAAATTATCTTTTTTCTTCCTCACACACAATATACAATGATGATATAGTCATTAAAAACAGCAATAGACATGTTTGTTACAAAAGGAGGGGAAAAACGCAAAGCATATGGGGATGTATGGCCCATAGCAATTGTGAAATCTAGTCAGGTACATGTGGCCATTTTAATTACTGGAGTCCAGTGCTGTTGAAGGATATGATTCTCATCTGGGACATTGGATTAATCTTTCCATTCTATAAAACACGGTTTATATTTGTAGCTGAGTAGTTTTCTCAGCTTTATTTTTATCTACAGAAATTTAGAGACCCAACTGCCTTTTTCATTCTTTAATGTAACTATATTTTTCCAGTCCAACTGGTATAAATCTTTAAAAAGCTTTGTAAACTTTTTGTATATTAATTTACAATTCATTCCAACAAACAACACTACACCCACAAATATTTTCAAAATAGATTTTTCTATACTTAGAGCATTCTGTGAAGTTAAAAAAATGACCTCAAAATTTGTGTAAGCCTACTATTTTAACAAATATATTCTACAAGTTTTTCCTAAGAAGATTTTTTTTTTCTTTTTGTCCTTAGTAGTCATTTGGTCCAAATGAAAGAAAACATGAAAAAACACCTTTAGTCTTGCTGAGGTCTTAAAAAGAGTTTTACACGTTCACTCTTGGCTTCATTTTCACCCTCAGACCATGCATTACTAAGAGGGACCTGCATGTGACATGTTCTCTTAGACTATTTTTTACTTTTTAGTTTGGAAAATATGTCCTGAGATCTTAGTATTTTTTTTCAGGTGTTTTTCAGCAGTTTGGCTCTTTAATCTTTCAGTTTGTCATAGGATGTTAGAAAAATTTGAGCCTGCAAATCTTAGCAAAGTTTCTGAGATCGATCACAAAGTTCTTTTATGTTTTCCATACTATTGTAAACAATAGTTTTGCTAGCTGATCTCTCTGTATATAACTCAACTGTACTTTATATTGGCCTTTCATAAAGTTTTCCTCATCATCCATAATGTTCCAGTAGTCTCCCTAAGGCCACTCAAAGGTTCATCAATAGTTCCATCCAGTTCCTGTCCACCATACAACTTGAGTTTCAAATATTCTGTTTTAAAAACTTTTTTTTATAATAGCAACACATTTACAGGTATCAAATTTTGTCCTAGTTATCTATTTCTAAATAAAAAATTACCCTAGGACTTAGATGTTTATAACAAGATATGATTTATTATATTTCATGATTTTCTGACTCACTAATTTGATAGGGCTTATATAGCTCATACTTCTCTTTATGATGTTGAACAGTGCCATTTTCTGAGATTAATCTGGTAGATGGGATAGTCCGCAAAGTCAATATTACTTTAAAAACATGCCTGGTCCCTAAGTCTTTGATTTGACTCCTGGTCTGGTCTGAGTTCTCTGAGACTTTTGAAGATAACACATTTATCTTAGCACTGAGTTCTTCTAGTAGATGGATTAACATTGCAATTCAAAGTTCCCAAAGTATTTCAAGAGACAAAGAATTCAAGAGAATCTTCTAAGGCCTTGGGCTGGAAACTGACTTGAGTATACATCCAGTATATTCTATTAATCAGAACAGTCACAAAACCCAGATAGATTCAAGTTGAGTGAACATAGAGCAACTTCTTTTGGGTAAGAGTCTCAAGGACTCTTTTTGGTCATTTCTAATTTATCATACCTTCTATTTTCTATTTTTAATCAACTGTAACAAATTGAATCTTGAAATATGAATTTCTTTTTTGTCGTAGTAACTGTTTGTATACTTTTACAAGTCTTGAAACTTGGTTACCAATTAGTAGTCATTCTGTTAGGAAAAAATCTATTTAAAAATAAAAATACATGTTAGACATTATCTAGCCCTGTTTTTTGGAAGAACATACCTTTGAAAATGGAGGATCAGAAGCTTCCTGGTCAATGCCAGTTCTTTTTTTTTTCTTTTTTAGAGAGAGAGAGAGAGGAGAGAGAGAGAGAGAGAATTTTTAATAATATTTAATTTTTAGTTCTCGGCAGACACAACATCTTTGTTGGTATGTGGTGCTGAGGATCAAACCCGGGCCGCACGCATGCCAGGCAATCGAGCTACCGCTTGAGCCACATCCCCAGCCCAATGCCAGTTCTATTATCTATTATTCTTATAAAAACTTTGTTTTCCTCTTATATAAAGTAGGAATTTATATCCATAGCATTCATATAATTTAGTCTAAATTGCAGCATGTTGGGGAATACTAAAAATAAAATGGGCATGTTTCATTTGTAGTAGTCTAAACTCGAGATATCGCAGTCAAATTTCAGGTTTCTTTCTATTTCTCAAGACTTTTTGATGGTCAATGTTATGATTTAAATGTAAAATATCCCCCGAAGCTTATGTGTGAGACAATGTGAGAAAGTTTAGAGGTGAGATGACTGGGCTATGAAAGCCCAGTCATAATTAAATTAGCTCATTAATCCCCTGATAGGGATCAATTAGGTAGTAATTCTAGGCAGGTAGGGTGTACCTGGAGGTGGGTCACTAGAGGTTTGCCTTTGGGGTATATATTTTGTCTGTGGTAAGGGGAGTCCTTCTCTGTCTGTTTTCTGATGCCATGTCCTGATTGTCCTAGTCTGCTTTTTTCTGCTATGTCTTTCCTCCATGATGTCCTGACTTAACTCAGGTCCTGTGAAATGGAGCCAGCCATCTCTGGACTGAGACCTCGGAACCCCCAAATAAACTTTTCCTTGTCTAAAATTGTTCTTCTCATGTCTTTTTGGTTACAGTGTTGAAAAGGCTGACCAAAAGAATCAAATATATCAATGAATATTTGAAAATATCAAACAAAAAAATCAGTAAGGTAATGATACATATCCAAAACTTTCAGGGAATATTCTTATCATTTATTTAGTATTTCTAAATCTGTTCAAATTATTTTCACAATAATAAATGTCTACTGCTGATCTTTAATTGAAAAATTGTCATAATATATTTAAAGGTAATTCCTTTGATCACCATCAACTTAGGCATGGTAGTCTTTCCTGATCTTTTACAGCAACTCATGTCTTTTTAGTTGAACAATTGTCAGATTAAGTAATATTGGGTCCTTTATGACCCATGTTTCTTCTTATTAATATAGTTTGAAATTCATTAAAGTGACTCCTCAGTGGTTTTAAATTACAAATCTCATGACAATTTTCAAACTCATCACTCATTAAATAAAGCTGTCCTTTTACTTAACTACAAATGAAAATCTTTAGCTTAGCACTTGCAAATTGAAACCATATTAAAACATTCTAATTTAAAATAGTTTATCATAGACAATAGTCAATATTCATTCTGATTTTCCAGGTCCAGAATATAAGGCTCCACTCTGGCATTATATTTTGTGAATTCTCTCCTCACTCCTGCATTGTTTGATTTTGATACTGTAGGATCAGCATATGGGGAGCTGTATTCTTGGTAATCCTGGGGTAATAAAGACATGAAAGAATGACTGTAAACAAAAACTTGAAACCAACTGCTCTCAAATATAAAAGTGCTCTTCAAAGACAGAAAATTTCTTCTTTTTAGGAAATGGAGGTACTCAGTGACTGGCTGGAACTCAGGTGTGAGGGAACTGAGAGAACAAGGTCAGATCATGCCTAGAAACAAATTTGACCCAATTATCTGTCCAAGGAGTAATGATTAATCCATGGCCTCACACCATTCCAGTATTGGACCTTGGGTTTTTATTTGAAGAGAGTTTTATCTTACAAAGAAACAAACAAACAAACAAAAAATAATTGTGATCTCTGTGTTTAGAATCTATGTAATATATGTGAGATTTTATTAACTTTGCTAAATGTACAATAATAAAAATGAGTGCTTACAAAATTTAACAAGAACATGGAAGAGAAAGGTGAGTTTGGAGGCTTGAAAAGTTCCAGGGAACTTCTTCTAACAGGGAATATTCATCTATTAGAGTGCTTAGTTCATGTTTGGTTTCAGATTGGGGAGTGTCACCAAGGTGTTATGAAAGGAAGCTCAGGAAGTGCTATCATGTACACATACACAACACTGGAAAACTGCTTCAAAGTGAAGTTTTAAAAACCACTACCATAACCCAATTTATCCAAGATTTGATACACTCATGTCATTTGTAATTTAATGTTGTATTTGTTTAATTTCTCATAGATTTTGCAGTATTTAATATACTTTGCTTAGAAATGTTATTTTAGTGTATATTTTCCTTCTATTCTAGGCTTTTTCTAATGTTAGATAACAAATACTTTCTTGTAGATTAATAAAAAGTATCAATAGTCCCTGCTTAAGTGGACTCAATCTGAGAGAAAGTATCAGCTTTGCACATATTGTCAACAACAGACTTAAGCATAGTGTGAATCATGAGTTCCCACTGTAGTATTAAGAAAAAACTACAGCACTCTTTTCCCCTTTTAAAGTATGGCATTTCATTCTTCTGCCCAAAGAATAATAATTAAAGAAACACTCCACAGTGCATGGTGTCATGGCAATATTTGGTAGAAGGTTACTTGTTTTGATAATTTATTTCACCAGTAGTTTTATTTATAAGAATCACTTACTTAAAAGTAACTGTAATATTCACAGAAAACAGTTCTATTGTTTTCATTTTGCAGAAGTTGCATTACATGGGATGAAGAGACTTTTCTTTTTTTGATTTCCTTGTCCTTACATTTCTTTATATCTGCAACAAATTTTATATAACCACTTTTTAAAATATAAGATATTCTAAGTTGATAAAATGAATGTTCAAATGCTTCAAAGTTTTTTAACAAATAAGACTTTAAAATTCTAGCTAGTAATCTTTGACATTAGGAAAATATCCAAAACAATAGTGTTCTTTGAGTTGATATGATTAAACTGTGAACTAGATATATTTTATTCATTAAATATAATGCTATTTAGCATTTAGTTCTGAGATGATAAAGCTAATGTTATTTGCTTTAACAATCCTTCTCTCAATGAAAATATACACTATGATTGAATTATTGCTAGTAATGTAAGTCTTTGTGCTTTTTGTAAGTCTTTCATTTTTAATATTAAATATAAAAATCAACTATTTTCTAATTATATTTGTCTTCATTATACTCATATCCAAAGTTCATATTAACCCTGTTACATCTTTCTGTGAAGATTTTGTGTATGTGTATGGTACTGGTGATTGACTCCAAAACATACTAGACAAATGTCTTATCATTAAGTCACACAAAAGCCCCATAATTTCTTAAAATGTTTCAAAATGAGGAAGTCCTAATTTTTATGTATTTATATCAAGGGTTAAAGTACTTTATATCTCAGATGTTGAGTTTTGATTATATTTAGTTTAGATAATGTTACTAATTATAACCACCGAAACATTTTTGTTCAGATATTTGCTTTTTGCCCATGTTGTTGTATTATCTATTTTACCTTTTTCTTAATGAACATCATAGTCCCTTGATCATATTATATTTCATTTTTTTTTCTTTTTTCAGTTCTTGGAATCAAACCCAAGACCTCAAATATGCTAGGCAAGTGCTTTATCAATGAGTCATGCTTCTAGCCTGTTTTTTAAATACTTTTTTAAATTGATTTTTTATTAATATGATCTTTATATTTTTAGTATATTTGATGGAATAGTTTTTATTTTACCATTTTATTTTTCCTATCAAATTACTCACAGTTCAGCTAATACTAGTAGGTTAAAATTTATTAAAATATTATTTGTACCTAATTAATTCTTAAACTAACATGGCCATTATGATAGAGTGGACACAGCATTGCAAAACCACACAGGAGAGCAAGGATTTTTTTTTTCCTCACCTGATACCACCTCTCAGATATTTTTTATTTAGTGCTTGGGAAATATGGTGGTTACATTTGTAAAATAGGTAAATCAGAATTAAACTATTGGAAAGCGGGAAAGCCTCTTAAGTTTCATTCTCATTCTATGATCCCAGATTCCCTGATCTTTGATTTCCTTCTTGGTGTGAAGCATTTGAATTTTTGATGTTTGTTGATATAAACAGAATTTTTCCTATAACCCTTAGTTTTTAACTTCCATTTAGAAAAGTTTAGACAATGTTCTTACTCTTTCCCATCTCACATTATGTATATTACATGCTTACACAATTTCAGGTATAAAATTATTGGGATGTGTCTTGATAGAATTCCAGTAAGGAAACTGAGTGTGAAAAGTTGGTGAAAGCAATATAAAAAGAAGTGTATGTCATGCATAGAAGAGAAGAGAATGAAAGTGTGCTAGCTCTATGACACTGTCAGAAGAAGGATGGAAACAACTATCTCAATATCTATACTGGCCTTTGAGTTATTTGGTGAGGATAGGGTAAGAGTGGGGAAAGGAGGAGATGGAAAGAGGTAGTAACTCTTGCTGTGGTTGTGGCTCAGTAGTAGAGCACTTGCCTTGCACGCATGAGGCATTGGGTTTGATCCTCAGCACCACATAAAAATAAATAAATAAGGATATTGTGTTCATCTACAACTTAAAATTTTTTTAAAAAAAAAGGTAGTAACACAGCTCAAGGGATGGATGTGGCTTTTGTCAGAACATTAAAGAATATCTTCAATTTCACAGTACAGATAATATTTTAAAATAGCTAATAAATTAATTATTGATGCTGACCACTACTATGAAATATGGTGCTATAACTTCAAGGTTTGCATTGAGCCACTATTGACATCTCTGTGACTTCCCACAAGTCTTACTTTAAGTTTGTGAAATTTTTAAGGGAGTTTCATGATTTATGGGTAACCATTAAATGATCGATTTTTCTTTATTAGATTTTTTTCTGCAATATTGATTAATAAACTAACATAAAACCTGATACTGAGATTATCTTTAAGAAGATTTTATATTAACTTATTACAGTCTAAGCCTATCTCCCAAAGATCCACGTGTTAAAGTCTTGGTCTCAGAGATGTTCGTTTAGGTGGTTCTGTGGACTTTTTGGAGGTCTGTACACTTTTAGGAGGTCTTTAGATCACTGGGAGTATGCCCTCAAAGGGGACTGTGGGATCCCAAATTTATTTTTCTCTGTTTTGGGGCTCCTGATGTGAGAAGTTTACTCTGTCATGTGACTTGCACCATTACCATCTGGTATCCCCACTAATGGCCCAAAGTGACAGAGCCAAACTTTCTTGGACTAGAAACTCCAGGACTTTGAGGTAAATAAACCTTTTCTTTTTTATAAGTTGCCTCAGGCATTTCATTACAGCAATGAAAAGCTGTAGTCTGACGTTGTAGTCTTCAGTTAGTCTCAAGTGTCTTGTGGAGAAACAAAAATTTAGAGTTGTAGAAATTAGATGTGAAAAATAGATTTTCCCCACATTTATATTGGTGCATTATAGTGGTACATAATGGTGGCATTTGTTGTTACATATTCATAAATGCACACAATATAATAATATAATTTGGCCAATATCACACCCTAGTACTTTCCCCCTCCAACTCACGTACTTTTCACATCCCACCTGTTGGTCAATTTCCTCTGCTGATGTACCTTCAATTTTTTTGAGATCCACCCCATCTTTCTTTTCCTTTTTCCTTTCTAGCTCCCTCTAGAGAAATGAGAGAGAACATACGACCCATAACCTTCTGATTTTGACTTATTTCATTTAACATGATGGCCTTTACATTCATCCATTTTGCTGCAAATGATGTAATTTCATTTTTCTTTATGACTGAATAAAACTCCATGGTGATTATATAAAACATTTTCTTGATCCATTTATCCATTGATGAAAATCTAGGCTAGTTCCATAGTTTGGGTATTGTGTAATGTGCTGCTATAAGCTGGGTATGCATGTATCACTATAGTATAATCACTTTAATACTTCAGGATAAATATGAAGAAGATGTATAGCTGGGTCATATGATGGTTCTATGCCTATTCTTTTGAGGAACCTCTATATTGATTCCATACTAGTTGTACTAATTTATAATCCAACCAACAGTGTAAACATGTTCCCTTTCTCCATATTCTCTTCATCATCTATTGTTATTTGTATTTTTGATGACTTCCATTATGACTGGCATGAGATGAAATCTCAGTGCAGTTATGATTTTCATTTTCTCTGATTGCTAATGATGCTGAACACTTTTTTCTATATTCCTTGATAATTTGTATTTTTTCTTTTGAGAAGTATCTGTTTAATTCATTCCCATTTATTAATCAGATTACTTCAGTTTTTGGTGTAAAGTTTTTTGAGTTCTTCATATATTCTAGATATTCAACTTCTTTCAGAAGAGTAGCTAGCAAAGACTTTTCTTCCTTTCTATAGGTTACTTCTTCAAATTCTGAACTGATTCCTTTACTATGCAGAGCTTTTTAATTTGATGCCATCTCATTTATTAACTCTTAAAAGTATTTCCTGAGCTTTAAGGGTCCTATTGAGAAAGTCATTGCCTGTTTCTACACCCTGGAGTTTTGAACCAATGTTTTCCTCTATGGGTTGTATCATTTCTGATCTGATTCCTAGTTCTCATTCTTCTACATATGGATAACCAGGTTTTCTAGCACTATTTGTTTAATAGGCTGTATTTTCTCCAGTGTATGTTTTTTGGCATCTCTGTCAAGGGTTAGATAACAAGATGCATGGGTTTGTCTCTTTGTCTTCTATTCTGTACCATTAGTATATATGTCTGTATTTATGCAAGTTCCATGCTATTTTTGTTACTATAGCTCTATAGTATAATTTGAAGGTTTTGTGATGCCTCTATTATTGCTTTTTTTTTGGCTTAAAATTGATTTGACTATCCTGGGTGTCTTCTTTCCTTTAAAATGAATTTTAGGACTTTTTTATAGTTCTATGAAAATATCATTGTTATTTTGATGGGGGATTGCTTTGGAATATATATATATATATATACACATACATATACACACATTAAAATGGTACATAATGTTGGTATTTGTTGTTACATATATATTTTACATATTTGTTGTTACATGTTTTGATAGTATGACCATGTTGATGCTATTATTTCTGCCAACCCATGAACTTGAGAAGTCTTTCCATTGTCTGAGTTCTTCTTAAAATTCTTTGTACAATATTCTATAGTTTTCATTGTCAAGTTCTTTCACCTCCTTGGTTAGATTTATTCCTATGATTTTTTAAAGGCTATTGTTAATAGAATTGTTTTCCTGATTTATTTCTCAGCAAATTCATTGTTGATATATAGGAAAGCTGTTGATCTTTGTTTGTGATTTTTGTAATCTGCTACTTTGCCAAATTAGTTTATCAACTCTAGCAGTCTTCTGGTGGTATAGGATTGTCTCAGGCATTTCATTATAGTAATGCAAAGCTGATTATATATCCTACAGTTAGCCTTAAGATTCTTGTAGAGAAATAAAACTTTAGAGCTCTAGAGATTAGATATAAAAGATATTTCTATGGAAAAAAATTAAATAAAAATAATGTGGATAAATGAGACTTTACCAGGAAATGAGAAACAATAAATGAATGGAGTTGGAAAATATCATGCTAAGTGAAATAAGCTAGTCCCAAACTAATTTTCTGGAAAGGAGGAATTCCATTAGTAGAGTCTTGGAAATGAGAAAACAAAGTATGGTCAGAGTATGTTATTTTTCAAAGTTGGAATGGGGGAAAGGGACAGATTATGAGGTGGAAATTATGTATCAAGACTTTAGCAACAGTAACTAGGAAACATCAACAATTCATCACGATTAATCTAATATTTTAGAAAAGATGAAAAGAAATAATGTTCCTTGGCTTAAATATAATGTTTTACTTGTAGTTTATATTTAATATTTTAAAAAATATTTAAAATATAATGTATATTTTTTATATTGTAAGTACATTTATAAATTACCATATTTTCTATGTGGTGATGGGAAGTTTTGTGATATATGTCTACTATCATACACTGAGAGCAAATGTTTTAATAGATACTATTTGATAATCCACTGAATAGGGACAACATTGTGTACCTTTTTGATCTATTGGTTGTTATGATATTAAGATATTGGCACAATTTCCAAAATCACATATGTTTATTTATGCATTCATCTGTTGAGTTGTGGAAAAAGTGATTATTTTAAGCTAATTTTGTATTCAAACTTCTTTCGAAGTAACACAAAATGTTAGATCTTTCACTTCTTCTTATAGTTTGAAATGTAAATCAACTAACATTCTGACTCTCTAATAATTCTTCTAATAAAATATTTTTAATTTCCTTCATTTTAATTGAGTACTAATGCTCTATTACTTGGCATTTCATGATTCTTCTAAGATAATGGCTGAATCCCAAAGTCATGTCTTTTCACAAAGCCTCCAAGAAACCACGCAGAAAGAGAAAAGGAAATAGCATTAGCCATAGCTTATGTTTAGACATAACTAGGGGGAGATGACTGCAAGTTTCAACTCATACAAATTGAGTAAATCAACATTCAAAATAAGAACAATGTTCTGAACCTTTCAAGAAAGCAGAGAATTATCAAAGATTGAACAGAGGAAAGGAGGATGAGAGGGGAATACCACTGTGGATGCAATTTGAGTGTCAGTCAGTGCTGTGTGAGGCTGATTATGAAGAAATCTGATAAAGAGTGCAATTAAATTAAAGGTAGGAACTTAGAATGTGCTTTGGACCAGAGAATGTGTCACTTTTGAGGAGAATAGTACCTCTATGAGATCAAGTTGCAGCATAGAAATAGGAGGTACTAACCAGAGGTTTTGTATGCAAGAAAAAAAGAGAAAGAATTTGATGATAAAGAGCCAATGAAACAGGAAAATGCTCAGTTATTAATTAGACAATCTGTGAATATACACACAAACCATAAGATTCAAAACAGACACATATAGAAAACCAAATAACTGAATCAGTAAATGGACTAAGGAACTGAACAGATAATTAAGGAAGAATATATATAATCTATAACAAATATATGAAAAAATGTTCAACATCTCTAGCAATTAGAGCAATTTTGATTTGTATTTCTCTAATATTTCATCTCTCTAGTAAGAATGACAATTATCAAGAATAATAGCAACAATAAGTGTTGGAAAGGAAGTGGGGATTGCTGGTGCGATTGCAAATTAGTGCAACCATTCTGGAAAGCAGTATGGAGATTCCCTAGAAAACTTGGAATAGAAGCACCATTTATCCAGCTATCCCACTCCTCAGTCTGTACCCAAAGGACTTAAAATCAACATACTGCAGCGACACAACCACATCAACGTTTGTATCAGCTCAATAACAATAGCTAAACTATGGAACCAACAGAGATGCCCTTCAATAAATGAATCGATAAAGAAAGTGTAGAATGAATATATGAATACACACACACACACACACACACACACACACATACACACATGATGGAATATTATTCAGCCTTAAAGAAGAGTGAATTATGGCATTTTCAGATAAATGAATGGAGTTGGAAAATATTATGCTAAGTGAAATAAGCCAGTCCCCAAAAATCAAATGCCAAATTATCTCTCTGATATGTTGATGCTGATCCCTAATGGGATGGGGAGGCAAGGGAAGATTGGAAGAACTTTGGATTGAGCAGATTGGTGTGAGGGTATCGGAGTGGGTATTAGGGTGGAAAGATGGTGAGTGAAATGGACATTATTATCCTGTGTACATGTATGATTGCATGAATGGTGTGACACTGCATCCTGTATAGCCAAAGAAATAGAAAGTTGTGCTTCATTTGTATATAATGAGTCATAATGCATTCGGCTGTCACGTATAACTAATTGGATCAAATTATTTAAAAAATTAAAAGTAAGAGCTGACCAAACTAAGGAAGTAATTTAAGAAAAGAATAACCATATCAATAATTCAGATTCATTACAATGTGCCCACAGAAAAGTAGGTACATTTGATAAAAGCAAAAAAAAAAATAGTAATGAGAACAAAAAAGCTGAAAGAATAGAATGATCAAAAGCAATGCGGACAATCATGGAGAAAGGGACTGTTGTAATTGGAGTCCAAAAACAAGAACAACAATAGATGTGATGATGGAAGTAAAGTACAATTTAAAATGAGGATCTAAGAAAATATCCCAGAAATAAAAGAAGACATGATTATACACACTGACAAATGTCTTTTATACACTGAATAATTTTTTTTCGAAATTCTAGTAAAATTAGTGTACTACAAGGATTGATTTTTTTTCTTCAGGTTTTTCAGACTTAAAAGGCCACTTAAAAAGAAAAGAATACCAGCTCACCTCTGGAATTCTTGATAGCAATATACAAATCAAGATAATTGAAGAAATGGATAAATGTTTTCAAGAAATGCTAGGGTAGAATGACTAAGATTTCATATCTAGTCAAATTTTCTTCAAAAAGTTATGCTTATGGTGATATTGGCCAAATTAAATTGTTATATTGTGTGCACGTATTAATGCATAACAACAAATTTCCATTATTATTCACAATGCACCAATAAAAACTCTGGAAAAAGAACAAAAGTTATGCTTAAGAACTGGATATGGAGATTACTGGCACACAGTAGGAATCCCAAGGACTTTGGGAAGCTAAGGAAGAAAGATCATAAGTTACAGGGCAGCCTTATCATCTTAGTGAGATATTAAGCAATTTAGCAAAACCTGATCCCAAAATGAAAAATAAAAAGGCACTGGGGATATAGCTCAGTGTAACGTGTCCTGGGTTTAATCTCCAGGACTATACTATACACACACACACACACACACACACACATATATATATAATATCACAATATATTCCTAAAGAAGAATATACTTTGGAGCTGTTTACTCATTTTGCTAAAGGAATTTGTGACAAATACAATGGGTAGTGAAAGTTAAAAATGTTCGGATGGAAGAGGAGCATGTACTTTGGAACAGTACTTGACAAAGAAATAGTACAACTAAAAAGGAAATGAGAGGAGAAGGGAGAAAGTGTTATAGTAGTAAAAGCTAATGAAATAGTTTGTCATTAGCATTTTGGAGTAAAAACTCACTAAATTACTATTTCAAGCTGAGAAAACAAATAGGAGAATTTTAAGTAAAGAAAAAAAAGAATAAGGACAACATAAGTAAATATTATCCAAAAAGTAATCATTAGGAAAAATACAAACCTTTATATCAAAAAAAATTTTAAAAAGACTCCTGAACTCCATGAAGTGAGAACATGGATCCTATGGGTTAAATGAGTTGTTCCAAGCCCTGCAGTAGCTATTACAGAGGTGGTTGGGTTTGTTCATGACTCCAGGACACATACTCTACCCTCCACAGTCAGTAGGCCTCTAATTTGAGAAGCAGGGCAGTATTAACTGCAGACACATTTTATCTATCCTGGTTCTCAGGAAGGGTATACAGGCCACCATGACATTAGGCAAATGAAGTTCATGGCAGCATACTTTGGACACCATCTTGGACTGCTCTCTGTACGGGAACCTTCAGCCAGAAAGTTAGGATGAATGTCTATATGGAAAAAATTGAAGGCCTTGTGGGAATGTTTTTGTTGGAATTTTGGTCATTTTGTGATGGTTAGAAAAGATGACTGGATTAACCTCAGCTTGAACTCTGTTGTGATTCCCATTAGAGACTGAGTTCTGGAGATCACCTCAGAGAAGTATTTCCATGAATAGTGTTGGAATTTGAGGAGGCCAAGCATGAGAGGTGCCCTTGGAAACTGAGTTCTAGGCCCAGGTTGGCTTTCTCCACTGCACTGGGAATCTCATCCATGATGTCACATGGTTTTCTTGTGAAAGCCTTGTCAGCCATAGTTGAGAGCCAAAACACACATGGACCTCACATTTTGCACCCCAAAGGGCCTGGATTCCTGTGACCTTTTGGCCACTCTTTCAAAAGACTTCCCTGTGAGTGTTGTCCAGAGCTTTCTTGGAAAGAATAATCCTCACCACTTAATGGTTACTGAAAGAATCAAACCCATAGTACCACCTACTTCATCCTTGAATGATGGATAGACCAATAGCATGAAATATTTGAAATTCCCATGACCAGAAAGCACTGGAGAACCTTTGAATCTCTTGCTGCTCATCATGACTAAACCAGATAGTGCCTTTATTGACTGGAATTTATGAAAAAAGGTTTAGAACAGAGATTCCATTGAGTTGGATTCTGCTGGGAACTGGGTCTGGAGCAGTGGAGTGCAGGTATATGATAAAACATTTGTGGTGGGGCCATGTGGATCTGCCATTGGCTTCCAAATGACATGTGACTGACTTGGGGCAGCCATCAGACCCTTATATGTAAAGGCATCTTGTTGTGGCAAGTGGTTTTGGGGTGATGCTCAGAATCAGGTTGCTATGCTCAAGTGGAAAAGATGTGTGGGATAACAACCCAGTTGGTGTTTTCTCCCTCAGACCATGACTCACCACACGTGACAGAACTTCCTCCAGTGCTGTTTCCCAGTTGACAGTCTTGTATTTCATGAAGCAACTACCAAATTCCCAGTGAAACTGAAAGAAAAGCCATTGGAGGATGACCCAATGGCTTCACAATTCACACAGAGAAACATTCAACCCACAGTGGACATCATTTATCTACAAAGAAAAGATTTGACTCTGCTGCCTCAATTTCACTGGAAAATATTAAACAATGTCCTTCAGTTCACATAGATGCAGACCAGCTTTGATGGTCTCACTATAAAGGAAGCTAATGCTTCTAACACGAACATATATTTCAAGAGCCCAAAACTCAGGGGCAGGTTGTCAAGAAGTCACTAGGACAGCACAGCGCCATGTTTGTGGAATGTCTACACTTTCTCCTACTTTTGTAATCTCCTCTGCCACCTTCAGTTGTGAGCTCCTGAGGATTTTTCATTCCAGATATGTATTCACAGATTTTCTTCCTCTTCTGCTCTAATTGTGTCTTACATGGGGTGATGGTAATGTCAATGTCAAGGCATTGTTCTGGATGACAGTTGGAAGTTTTTTGTGTAGCACATATTTGCATACACATTGGATACATTTTTCTATTTTCCATTCAACATATTGAATCTCTGACATTAACCCTTACTAGACTTACCCTACTAGACTCTGACTACTAATCCTAACATTATGGAGAAAAATAACCTAAATGAAAAGAAGTACAGGCAGTTTATAGGAGGCATGTTTTATACTTGGACTTGCCTTTTGCTTTATCAAGGGTATGTGTTATAAAACTAGTCATTTTTTCATTCTAATACTTTTCCATGAATTTTCAAAGTTAACACTGTGTAACTTCCTAACTCCCTTTCTCTGTAGCCTGGGTCAGACCATATATATATATATATATATATATATATATATATATATATATATACATTACTCTTCACGTTTTTCCCAAAATGAAATATATATGTCATATGATACACTACCTTGATTCTTTCATGTTCATGTATGTGGATTTATAATCAACTTTTCACAAGATCATTCTCAGAAATATTCATTTTCCCAACATAGATATTCATTTCCTAGTACTCAAAACTAACTTCAGTGAATATTGAGTATTAATCCTAATATTTCTACTGTAACTGATCCCCGTTTAACATCAATGCAAGCATATTTATATGGGACATGATGTTTATTTTGACATTAATTTTCATTCAACATTGGTATCTTAGGATCTCTTCAGTATATATACTTCATAGGATATATCCTTTCATCCACAAGTTCATATATTTTTATGCATATGATTCACATTCAATTGCTTCCTGCGTTAGAACACATGTATTCCTCCATGTTTCTTTACTTGCTTTTTCATGAGATCTCTTTCATAACACATAGTTTTCTATTTCCATAATCTCTTTCAAAGAAAAACTCACACACACGTCAGTATAAATAGTAACCCTAATACTAGCACAAGATGTATAACTAGTGGGAATGAATGTATGTATGTGAATACCAGATTTCATGTATATTTAAAAATACCAATTCAATCCATTATTTAATATTGGAACCAGTTATATTATTTATTCCCCGTATGGTCTATTCATGCATCATGTCTATATTCATAGATACAGGGTATACCTATTTGTATCCCCAAATACTAATTTAAGAGTTCCAAACATGCTCCCAGACATTGTGGAAGAAATACTCATGTCACCTCATCTACTTATCTCTTTCATCAAAGTAATCTTCTGAACACAAAATGCAAAGCTCACACTTATCTTATGATTCTACCAAAGCCTAATTTTAATGAGAGCCTGGATAACTAAAACATCCATGTCTAAATTGCCTAATGTGTTTCAATTTTAATCCTATTTGTGACTATATATTGGATTCCTTCTAAGATTATATATTCAACTGCCCGCATTTGAAAATATTTCTAATCCTATCACTTACTTTACACTTTGCCTTATCTCCTAACTTCTATATTGATATCTATTTTTCTACATATTTTCCGAAGTCCATTCTTGTGATTGACTCTTCAAGTGTGCTGACATTCACATACACTCTCTAACAGAAACCCTATTGCAAAAGGAATTTTTGTCCAAATACTAAACTCACTCATCCTCCTAAACCTACACTGAAATCCTACCTACTAACTGTATTTCTCAGGATTTCTGTTCTACATTCAATAATCCGAGGTACCAGATTCTATGCCATTGTATATTGATTAATATGATACATCTGTGCAGAACATAATTCAAAACTATGTATTCAGGTCAAGGGCCCAATGTCCTTCTGTGCTTCAAATCTTACCTAGATTTCTGTTTTCATACTTATATTTCACCTTACATTCTTATAAATATCAAAGTTTCTCAATACCAGTATTCATCCAGCAGAATGACTCCTAACCCAAATTGAACATGATATTAACCTAACCATACTCTGTTCCCTGTATCTCATTTCATGTATGACCAGGTACAGAGTTTATCTTGAAATTCAGGTATGTAGAATATCCTACACCTGCTGAGAACCTCAAAGGTAGATACAGAAATGATCCCTGGAGAAGATGTAGGCACCTATGTAGAATCTGAGAGGCCTAAAGTCATCTTCCAATGCAAACAACCTGTCAGGATGAAGGGATCTGTCTGAATCAGCCTCTCTCTTCTCTATGAAGGCAAGATGGACCAAACCAGGCCTTTGTGGATAGCTGATTCTGGGCGCCTATGGTATGTATACCTTTCTAACTTGTAAAAAGATCACAGGAAGATGGGGCAGCCACCATCTCATGGAACCCTAGGAAACCTCTGTTAGGACAAAGTTGTTGCTAAGGGAGTGACTTCATTCACTTCCTTGAAGGAAGTGACCTCACCTCACTTCCTTGGTGATGTAACTCTCTAACTTTGAATCCAGGTATCCAGGCACCCAGAACCAGCCCCACTCCCAGTGGGCTCACTTTTTTGGATTTACCAAGGCCAGAGTCATTCTTCCTTGGCACCTACTGATGTGGGGATGGCCAAATGCCAGGAAAGCTCTGAAGAGGGGTCTTTTCTGAGAAATAAGGTACTGGCTCATTGTTGGTTCCTGACAACCTCACAGTGTTGTCCAAGGAGACCAGAACTGAGACAGGACAGGCCACTCCTGGGGAACACAGTGTCATCCACCAGTCAGAAGACACTTTGGATAGACACAGACCAACTCAAGATGGAGGGCGGTGTTTGTGTGTGTGTGTGTGTGTGTGTGTGTGTGTGTGTGTGTGTGTGTTCTTGTGGTTTTGTCTCATGTTCTAAGAATATGGAGGAAATATAAATTGTTCGGTTTGGAGTGGACTGTTTATTAGCGAGTCCTTTTGCTCAAGGCGAGTGTTTCTAGGTTGATGAATCCAAGTGTGTCTGTGGTCATAGAAAGTAGAAAAAAGAATGTATCAGTGAATGTTTCCTGGGTAGTGGAAAGCTTTCCAGCACTCATCCTGGCCAATTTAGGAATGGAATGCTGCTTGCCTTGCAGATAGGCAACACCTACTATGGTCCTTAGTTCCTGTATTCTTCCTGAATTTTGGCCTCTCTCCAGAAGGGGCTTGTGGTTTTGTGTCCAAGATATGTACCACCTTCAAGCTCTATGACATGGCAATGGACTTGATTGCTGAAGGGAATGCCAAGCATCACAGAAAACTCAGAAATCAGTGTGAACAGTAAGGCTCTGAGTGGAGAAACCCTGCTTGGCTAGATAGCGACCCAAGTAGCATGATCAAGAGCTGTCAGTGCCCTATAGTTAACCTTGTGGAAAAGTCTGCTCCAGGGCTTTTATCTTACCTATTGTTCTGTTCCCCTGAATGTCAGAAAAGTCTTTGCCTGAGGCCACCCCTTTGTGAAGCCTCAAGAAAACAGTTTCAAATTGAAAATAAAGGGGCCTCCCTGTGGCTCTTTGGTAAAGTGCTTTGTAAAAGGATGTGTCTGAATCAAACTTCTGGCCCTGTGTGAGGCTGTGCCTTAGACTCTCAGCACCCCATGAAACTATATAAAAATCCCATGAGTCTATCCAAAACTAAAATGACCAAAAGAACAGTAATTTTGGATGAAGTCTTTCACTTTCCTCTGGTAAGGCTCCTGACTTCCATGAAGTGAGAAAAGGGATCCTTTGGGTTAACTGAGTTGTTCCAAGCCCTGCAGTAGCTAGCACAGGGGTGGTTGGTTTTTTTCATGACTCTGGGACACATAAAAAATCTATCCCCGGCAGTCAGTAGGTCTCTAATTTGAGAAGCAGAGCAGTATTAACTTCAGGCCCATTTTATCTATCCTGGTTCTCAGGAAGGGTGTCCAGGCCACCATGATATTAGGCAAATGAGGGGCATGGGAGCTTACTTTGAACACCATCTAGGACTGCTCCCATATGGGAACTTCCAGAGAGACGGTTATGA
Organism: Ictidomys tridecemlineatus; assembly: GCF_052094955.1. Classification (NCBI taxonomy): domain Eukaryota; kingdom Metazoa; phylum Chordata; class Mammalia; order Rodentia; family Sciuridae; genus Ictidomys; species Ictidomys tridecemlineatus. The sequence goes on along the minus strand of NW_027522848.1, from coordinate 1,057,579 downwards.
TGAGTGTCTATATGGAAAAAGATGAGGGCCATGTAGGAGTGTTTTTGTTGGAATTGTGGTCATTTGTGAAGTGGTTGGAAGAGATATCTAGGTCAATCTCAGCATGAACTCTAGTGTGATTCCCATTAGAGACTGAGTTCTGGAAATGACCTCAGGAAGTATTGCCATGATGACTGTTGGTATTTGAGGAGACCAAGCATGAGAGGCACCCTTGGAAACTGAGATCTGAGCCCAGGGTGGCTTTCTTCACAGCACTGGGAATCTCAGCCATGATGTCACATGAGTTTCTTTGAAAGCCTTGTCAGCCATAGTTGAGAGGCAAACACACATGGACCTCACATTTTACACCCCAATGGGCCTGGCTTTTTGTGACCTTTTGGCCACTCTTTCAGAAGCCTTGCCTGAGTGAGTTGTCCAGAGCTTTCATTGAAAGGATAATCCTCACCATTTAATGGTTACTGAAAGAATCAAAACCCACAGTGCCACCTACTTCATCCTTGACCAGAAAGCACTGGAGAACCTTCCGATCTCCTGTTGCTCATCATGACTGAACCAGATAGTGCCTTTATTGACTGGAATTAATGAAAATGGTGTATAATAAAGATGTCATTGAGTTGAATTCTGCTGGGAACTGGGCCTGGAGCAGTGGAGTGCAGGTATGTGATAAAACGTCTGTGATGGGGCCATGTGGATTTGCCATTGGCTTCAAAATGACATGTGACTGACATGGGGCAGCCATCAGACCCTTATATGTGAAGGTATCTTGTTGTGGGGAGAGTTTTTTGGGTGATGCTCAGAATCAGGTTGGTATGCTCAAGTGGGAAAGATGTATGGAATAGCAGCCCAGTTTGTGTTTTCTCCTTCAGACCCTGACTCACCACACGTGCCAGAACTCCTTCCAGCATTATGTCCCAGATTGTTCTAGGGACAAAGGAGGCAAGGCACTTAACATAGCAAGAAACAGTTTTATTTGACTGCAGCCAGGTTCAGAGGGCACAGCATTTGTTTGTAATCAATCAATTTCCTGAACCCTGGGTTTAGGGAGTTTCAGAGTTTTATACCCAGCATGTAAGGAGAGGGGCTTAGAAGTTCACAGTCTGCAGAAGTTCACATAAAAGCAGCTTTTTCTTTCACTGTTCTGGGCAAGTTAACCCTTCAAGGACAACACCTGAGACTAGAAGAGCTTCTTCTCCCTTTGCTTTTCTCCCCCTGCAGCTGTTACCATGGAGCCCATTTGTAACTTATCTCAAAAATGTAGACATCTCTGTGAAGCCCATCTCAAAGCCAGAGGCCTTGTTTGCACATTTCTTCAAAGTACTATACTGGATACATTTGTGAAAACTAGTAAAGAGGTGTTCAGCTGGTATCTTCCCAGCCAGTGGCCAAGTAAACAGAGCAAGATGAAAATGGGACGTTTATCTACATTGATCCCTTTTGCAGAGACTCTTTGGCTGAGGGTCCCCAAATCAGCCATGGAGAAGAGGGAATCTGTGGAGAAAGGGGGTGCCATTCCATTGGGACCCCTTCTTTCTCCAGGAAGATGTCTTTTCTGGTGTCCTTTAATAAAGCTTCAACTCTCCACTCTAAACTTGCCTTGGCGAACTTCTCTAGTGTTATACTTCAACATTGGGGAAGCAAGGCCTCATTACCAGTAAACAGCGGTAACAATAACAGTCAAAGTACAGATATAATGTCAAAAATAAAATCAACATTTAGAATTGAAGATAAAAATAATCTTTAGTGATAAAAATTCCTTAATTTGATACTTAAAAATAATAACAACTGTCTCCAGGGGGAAAATTTTTTACATATGCAGTAAAGGGGAGAAATAAAGAATGTCCACATGCTTCTGCCCCTTTCAATTCTTTATTCACTCAAATTAATACAATTTTACTCTATAGGTTCTTAATGAAGAAAACAAAAATCCTTAATGATAGGCACTACAATGGAGATAATCAAGTAACAGCAAGCAATTCTAGTTTAATTCACAGAAAACAATTTTAGATTAATTCTGAGCATTGCAAAACACATTTAATCATGACAGGCTAGTGATAGCAATGTCCTCTGAATGCTAAGTTCAAAACTCTCAAGCCTTAGGCTTTATGTCCTGCAGATGCACACTCACTCAGATGGCAGTGATCAGGTCCCAAACCAAAACAGGCTTTCTCTGGTGTGGAGTGGATTACCAGTTGAGGAGAGGGTCATAGGGAGAAGTTGCAGCCCTCACAAAAGTCCAGACAAGGCAGTGGAGTTTGAGAGCAGTGAGGATCACACAGAGAATCAGGAGAATGATGGCAAGTGCTGGGATGACAGTGCAGGTCCTCATCAGGCTCTGCAGCTCGAATGCATCCTTGTTTAGGCTGGCTGAATCCCTGTTTATCAGCTATGTTTTTATACTAAATTTTGGGGTTTTTTTGACCACCCCTTGTAATTCTTACTAGGTGCCACCAGATTTCTCCATGACATCATTTACCATGGGATCAGAAACATCTGATCTGTTGGTCTCCATCCTGATATTCTCACCTTTCACTCTTATCAGGAGAGGAAAGCCTGCAGAGGCTTCACTCAGTTTATCAGGTTAAAGAGAAGTAATTTGTCTGAGGCCATATTAGAGGCTCTGTGGGTGTGCCTGGTGTTAAATGACCTCTAATAATGACCTCAGGTTTCAAACTGGAGTTTTTTAAATGGAGTGAGAAACTGATGTGACTCCATTTTTGAGAAACCAGCTTCTACCTCAAACCAAAGATAGTCCAAAGGGGTGAGTTATCCTTGTCCTTGGTATGTGCTCCTAGGCACATACCTACCCTGCTGAGTTACCTGTAAATAACTGGAGAGATCTTCCATGCCAGGTGACCCTGACTCAGTTACACTAGTTTAGGACCCATAGCAACCCCCTAGAAACCACAATCAGTGTGAGTCAGGGAAAATACCTGAAATGCCAGGTGAACTTCCCAGTAGTTTTGGTGATTGGTAACATGATTAGACAACTCTGCAAGTTTATCATGTACACTCTTACAACCTGTCATGGCCTAAACCAATCGGTTCAAATGTATCCACCACTTGAACTAACCAATCACACTTACCCAAGTTGTTCCTGCCAATGAATATGCTAATCAATGTTAAGAGTTGTTGTTTGACTTTCCTGCAATGTGAAATGATTGGCTTTGTGATGTTGTGATGCATACTGTGTCCCCAAAAATCTTATTAATCCTCACTGAACTAAGGGTCAGGACTTACTCTTGGAACCTCTGCATCTGAAATGGTTGTTAGTCCAGGCTCGAGCTTATAATAAACACCCTTGTGTGACTGCATCAGATTCAGCTCCTGGAAGTCTATTGGGATCCCATGAATCTGGCAATACAGGAGTTGCTTAGGCTCAGGCCTAAGGCCATTCTCACACAACCCCTTTCACCTTGACAACATAACTCCTCTCTTTATAAGCTTGATCTGTTGATTCCAGTGTCATTTCAAGTTCTGGGTCTAAAAAGACATATTTATTTTCCTTGACATTTTCAATAAAGCACAAGGAAGTCTTAGAAATAGCTTACAAGAGGGCTAGGGATGTGGCTCAAGCAGTAGAGTACTTGCCTGGCATGCATGGGGTGCTGGGTTCGATCCTCAGCACCACATAAAAATAAAATAAAGATGTTGTGTCCACTGAAAACTAAAAAAAATAAATATTAAAAAATTCTCTCTCTCTTTAAAAAAAAGAAATAGCTTGTAAAGATAACAATGTTATACTGCAAAACTTCATGAACTTTCATATTGCTTGCTGTGTTTGACTGACCAGTATGTAAAAAGCCTTGGGTATATGTGAAAAATATATTATGAATATAATGGGGAGAACACTGAGGTTTTTTTTTCCCTTATTGTACACACATTCTGAGGCCAAATGAGGATCTTTATTAGAGGTTATTTCTCAAAGAAGAGATAATGATCATGAGGGAATAAATTAATCTAGATATTATGAAATAAAGATAATATATGATTGATTAAAATTGAGGACATAAATGGGCATGCCAAATCATTTGCTGAATCATTTCAATTACAGTTATTTAGTTATTTTAATGTTTTGTTTACTATCTGCACTAGAGACATTCAGGAAAACAGTGTTAATTTATCAGGTTTTGTCACTTTGATATATTACTTATTGCCATAGAATCTCTTGATCTTCAATGTATATATTTATAAATTTACACATTCTAGAAGGTTTTAGGAAGATAAAAGAAAATATGTATTAAAAGAGTAGGTAAAAAAAGCTCTTTAAAATTAATGTACCATTGCTATGGTTATTATATAGCATTTTCTTTTTAAGAATGTGTTAACCAACAATATGTGTATAATAATAACATAATAACCAAATATGGTATAAACAAATAAACATAAATTAATAAATCTTATATGATTTATTTTATAATAGTAGAGGTAAAATATACTCAGAGGTGAAAATAAACATTTAAATAATAATACATGTACATGTCCATTTTTATTAAGGTATAGTGAAATATATCTATTTTTGTAATATACTTTTGTTCATGAAAGCATCATAAATATTATTGTAGCTGCACAAAATTAAAAATCAAAATTGTACATATCTCAGTAAATAAATAGCTTTTAGTGACTGAAATTTCTGAGTCTGTTTTGTGAAACACAAATACTCAGTAAAATATGCTCTGAAGAAAACCTCAATTTGAAAATGTAATAACATAGAAAGGAGTATTTAGAGTTGTTTTACCATGAGTTTAAATTAAAATAGTTTTGATACCCGAACAAATACTCTGAAGATTTTACCTTTAAGAAATACATATGAAAGAGTACATCAATTCTGTCTCCAGAAATGCAAGCATAAGAGAAAGATGATAAGAATATTTAGAGGAGGTTTGCAGAAATGTCAATGGTTCATAAGGAAGAAACTTGGGCAGAAGCCATAAGAAACCAGTGTAATTTTCAAAGTAAGTTTAGTGGGGAGGAGAGGGAGTCTTGTATATTAAAGAATAAGCCCTCTATAGAAAATTGAGTCTCTCATGTGAAGATTAATAAGTCTAAATTTGGAAAGAGAGTATCTGTCAGAGTTTGCTAGTATTTTATTTGGTTTCTTATCTTTGTCTTATTGTGTCAGATGGTGAAGTGCCTAATTTTAAAACCACATTTTGAGATAAATGTCCTTAAAAAAGTTTAGAGAATTTTCTATTGACTTAGAATTCCTCTGCAGTTTTCAATTTTGCAAGTCATATTAAAATAGGCAGACTATATAACCAAATGTTATTCGGATGTCTTCAAATAAATTTAATAATTTTTTTTTATTCCATGTACAAAGGAATAATTTAATTACAATGAGTAAAAGATATGTTGAGAGTAATTGGTACTTTTCATAAAAAAAATTTTTTAGACATCAAGAACTCCATAAATACAATTTTGAGCTGAAATATGGGTGGACCCCTCCTGCCCCGGCTGGCCCCAGCGCGACTCCAGCACCCAGAAAGTTACATCAGGGGGAAGGTAGTTCAGCGCCTCTGAGGCTGGACCCCCGGGCTCCACAGCCCCACTGCGGCCCCGCCCCTGGATCTCCACCCCCTCCGCGGCCCAGCCCCCTGCTCCCCGCCCCCACTTCTGCCCGCCCTCGCTCCAATCCGAGGCCTGTCCAGCTCTGCTGGAGCCCCCGCTGCCCTGCCCACTGCAGCTCCTTCCCTTCAGCCCCCATGTGAGGCGCCCCTCACTAGTCCCCAACCCTGGTGCTGAGAAGCGCCACCGCCTGCCAGCCGGGGGGCTCCCCTCCTCCTCCTTCTCCACTTCCTCCTTCTAGAGGCTCAGCCCGCTGGCTGCCTCTGATACTCCCCTTCACCTTCACACACCCCCAGCACTTCTGGAGTCCTGCCTCCCCTCACCCATCTCCCACCTAAGCTGAAGCCGCAAAAGGTTTCCCTCAAAGAATGCACGTTCTAGGGAGTCACCTGCCCAGCTCAGCGGGCTGCCCTCGGGAGAGCCTGAGCCTAGGCTGTCTCTGACCCCTCACTGGTCTGGGCGGCAGCCACTCGTTTCTCCAGTGGGGCCCTCGCCTATGCCCGGGCCTCCCCGCCTGGCCTCCGGGCTCACCTCTGGCCTGCGCTGCGGGCTGCAGCCTCGGCCTGCCTCGCGCTCACAGACTGTCTCCGGAGCTCTCCTGAGATGCTGGAGCCCGCAGCGGTGCTAGCACCCAATAAAACCCCCTAGGGATGCAGGGCTCCTCTGGGCTCCGGGCGGGCAGTCACAGCGGGGGTGGGACACGGCGCCCCCGCCTGCCGCCTGCCTCCCATCCACCCTCGCAGCCCCTGGGGAAGGCACAGTGACGGGTTCTGGTGCCAGCTGCCCTGGGCGCTGACCTTCTCTTCTGAAGCTGTAGCTGAGGCTGCAGCCGCCAAGTTCTCCTGTTAATAACTGGTGCCTGGCTGTTTATTTCAATGGAGATCCTCCCTCCTCCTCCTCCTCCTGCTCCACTCCTTCCTGTCCTCCTTCTCCTCCACTACTCCTCCTCCACTACTCCTCCTCTTCCTCCTCTTCCTGCTCCATTCCTCCTCGCATCTCAACATTTGCCAAGAGAGATGGACCACGGGAGAGCTGGGAGCAGAGGAGGGGGCTAGGAGCCAGGCCCTCCCTCCCTCCCTCCTCCTCCCTGGCAGTGACTGCTGCCAAGTCCTGTAACTGGGGAAAGGACTGGGAGGAGGAGGGGGCAAAGATGGACTGAGAAAAAAAAGAAAGAAATATAGGTGGAGGGCATAGGAGGTGGAGAGGTGGGGTAATTCTCCCTGGGCCATCGAAGTATTTCAGTATCTCTCCACCAAATTAGAATAATAATATTAAAAATAATATTAATTAAAAAAAAACTCATAAGGAGGAAAAGAACTTCTGAAGCTATCAACATTTTTCTTTTTCTTTAGTCTCCACCTTAGAACCTAAAAGATTTTATGCTCCTATTCTCTACCAAATCCAATGAGAGTTCTGCAGGCTTGTGGGGGAAAGGCATTTTCAAATTTTTAAAAATCTTTCTGGATGATTTGCACTTATGCTTTTTTTTTTTAAAGAGAGAGTGAGAGAGAGGGGGATAGAGAGAGAGAGAGAGAATTTTAACATTTATTTATTTTTTCTTAGTTCTCGGCGGACACAACATCTTTGTTTGTATGTGGTGCTGAGGATCGAACCCGGGCCGCACGCACACCAGGCGAGTGCGCTACCGCTTGAGCCACATCCCCAGCCCTGCACTTATTCTTTTATTAATTATGATTTCTTTCTAGTCTATCCTAAACATGATTTTAATATTGTCAATTTTCCTTATGTGTCTCAACAAATCTTTTTTTTCCACCATTAACAGCATTAGTATTCATTCAAAGAATTCTTTTTTTGTTGTTTAAAAAATTATATTTCCCATGAACTGGAAGCATCTGCTGTTAATACTCTAACCTGAGAACAAAGTGACTTAAGAAAATAAAAAAAAGACTTTTGTAAAGACACTTAAATAAAAACTATTTAATTCAATAATAGTTTGCATCTACCTATAGTTGGAAACTAATCTTTATCTTAGCTACAATGTCCATCATTTGAATACAGTGAACATTGACTCTTTCTCCCTCACCTGCCCAAGCCATTCCCATGCTTATGCTATCTTCCCCACTCAGTCCTGAAATTTTCTCCAGGTTCCAGGGTTCCAGGCCCAAGAATTACTAGAAGAGAAGCTGGTTTGGTGTCAGGGTCTGTTTGGTCTTTTTCTTGGCCTAATGTGGGGGCAGCAGTTTTTCTCCTTGATGCCCCTCTCCATATGTCTTCACACAAAAGGAGCGATATGAATTCCAACAGGAATTTTTGAATGGCCATACTGTGTGCTAAGGGTGGCAAACATTGGTGGTGGCACAAAACTAGTGGCCCTTGTCCCCTGGGCAATAGAGAGTGTACCACCTTCATGCTGTCAGAAGGAGATGGGGAAAGGCAGGTTGTGCTCTGGGCCAGGCTGGGCTCAGGTGGGTGCCAATGTGTGTTTTAGCTTCCCTGAAGTGAGCCAGACCTCTTTCTAATGCTAAAAGTGGTGGAAGATAGGCACCAGGGTATGAGCCCAAGGCCTTAATAAACCCAGGGATCCTGGGAGCTCAGGACAGGGTTATTCACATAAGGGTAGCTCTCCATTAGATGGCAGTAGAGGGGCTGTGGGTTACCTGAGAAGGCCAGGGTCATGACCACTTTTTAGGCTACAGGATGGGGTGGGGTAGGGGCAGTAAAATGGATGCTATGGTGCCCAAAAAAATGTATGTGTGGTAGGAGGGCTTAACATGATCTTCAATTATGTAAATGCACTTTAAACTTTCATTAGGAGATATATATATATATATATAGATAGATAGATAGATAGATAGATAGATAGATAGATAGATGGATATAGATATAGATATAGATATAGATATAGATATAGATATAGATATAGATATAGATATAGATATAGATATAGATATGGATATATACTCCTGGTATGTATCTTTGGGATATACATATGAGATACCTTCATAACCATGTTTATTGTGGTACTATTCACAATAAAATATGGAATCAACATAGTTGCATTTCAAAAGATAAATGTAGGAAAAAATTGTTATATACACACAATGGACCTATATTTTGTGATAAGGAAGAATGAAACATCTCATTTGCAGAACAATTGCTGGAATTAGATATTACTGTGTCACATAAAATTAGTTATGAAAATATTTGTACCATACAAATTCACTCACTTGTGGAAACTATAGGAAAAGCAATGAGAAGAAGAAAAAGACAGATTATTTGTAAAATATAATGGGATGAGAGAGAGAGAGAGAGAGAGGGCATCAAAAGAGGTGTATTCAATCAAAACCTGATATATGCAAGTATGCAAATAGAATAGTCAAACTCATTAATTCTAGATTTGATGTAATTGAATCATTAATGTACAAATATAAATAAAATGCAAGTTCAGTAACTTTAAGGAAAATACTCTGTGCAAGTTCTGAAACCAAAACTGGTACAAACAACAATACTTGAATATTTTAATAGCAATGATATTGACAATGATTTCTGGGAAATGACATACATTAGTCAGTTGCCCATTCTACCACAAAATACCTGAAGAAACCATTTTAGAAAGAAACATAACTGATGTACCTTAGTTTTTGGTGTTGAATAGCATGGTGCCTTCCTTGCTCAGTTCTGGAGAAGGCCCTGAATTGTGGCACACTTTGGCGAGACCATGTGTGCAAGAAAATGCTCACACATCAAACCAGAAAAAAATAGAGATCACAGTTGGGTTACACAATCTAATTAATGGGCAGGCCCAATGACCTAAGGACCTACACCTTCACCCTTCCAATGATCTCACCAACAACCAGTTGCACCACTGGGAGACCAGACATTTAATACATATTTGTTTTTTTTAAACATGATAGCAGAAGCATGAGCCACAATACAGAAATAGAGAAGCAAGACTCTGTCAAATCTCAAAGATCATGCTTAGCAAAGAATACAAGAGTAAAAAGGGAGCAGAGTGGTAGAATAGATTCCCAAACCAGATATATTAGCATTTTCCCAAACCAGATATTCTCAAATAAGGAGTTAATATCCAAAGTAGAGTTCTAACACAAGAACAAGTAATAAATGAAAACCCAATTGAAAATGGTCAAAAAAATCAGAAAATGTTTACTCCAAAATGCATAGAAATGAAAAAAATTGTGTAAAAAGTGTAACACATTAAGAATCATCATGATAATTACTATCAAAATCATAATTATAGTAAATAAAACCTAGTAAGAAGGCTATTATTAAAAAATGTGTGGTCCAGGGTTTGGGGAAGTTTGGACACTTCTTTACTGGATTTTTAGTTTTGGTCAGGCAGTTATTTACATATATATGTCATATATATTTGTTAAGAGGAGAGATCTCACTAAAATATTTTTTATCATGATGAAAAATTACAATCAATACAGTAAAGTTAACGTTATATCCTCAGGTAATAGATTGAATTGTGATGGTTACATGATTTTCAATATTTACATTAAAATAAATAACTTTTTAGATTGTATAATATTTGGAAGTGTAAACTTTAACCAAAAAAACTGTTTTTAAATATTTAAAATAAAATACTCAGCATTTCTACTTTCAGTGGAAATAAAAGTATGTTTCCACGTATATATGTGCAACTATTCATAACTTTAAAATTTAGTTTATAAATATATCTTTTTTAATTTCTTTGTTTAGTTGTAGATAATTGCTATATCTATTTATTTTATGTGGTGCTGAGGATCGCACACAGTGCCTCACACATACAAGGTAAGTGCTCCACCACTGAGCTACCACTCCAGTCTGACACAAGTATATCATTGTAGTGCAATATAGTAATTTGACACATATATTGATAAGAATGGTGCAATTAGCATTTTGCCTCCTCAAATACTTATTATTTCTCATTGTTTATCACATTTACTTTCTTCTAGTAATTTTGAATCATATCATATATTATTGTAGATATACAATAGAACAAAAGAACTAGTCAATCCTACCTGTGTTTGTTTCCATTTAAAAATTTCCCTACAATTAAAGTTTCCAAATGTTCAGCACTTTTTTTTACATATTCATAAAATGTCAAATTATCATAATGAAAGTGATGCCTGTGATCCCAGCAGCTTGGGAGGCTGAGACAGGAGGATCATAATTTAAATCCAGCCTCAGCCACTTAGAAACATCCTAAGAAAATTAGAGAGACTTTGTCCCAAAATTAAAGAGATAAAAGGGCTAGGGATGTGACTCAGTGATAAAGTGCCCTGGGTTTCATCCCTGGTGCAAAGAAAATAAATAAATAGATTAAATAAAATAAGTAATGTTAAGGTCTATAAACAAGCCAGGATGGTGCCTGTCATTTTGCCAGAGGGAGTGGTCTGTGAGGTGGTGCCAGTGAGCTATTAAGTGTGGAGATTCCTTATTGGTTGACTGCTGTATCTAGTTTATGTTAATTAAGGTAAGCTATGTGGAATGTATATATACCCCTCCCACTCCTGCTGTATCAATGTACACAAGTTGTTCACCACCCCCCAACCCCCACCCCCGTTATTTTGCCCAGCCAGTCGGGCTGCGGCAAGTAAACTGTTTATTCACAGAAAAACATGGATGAATCAAAACACTATTTTGAACAAAAACATAGACATCAATGTGTATATTATGAGAGACTGGGATTTTGCCTAAGTGGTAGAGTGATCATCTAGCACATGTGAAGCACTGGGTTAAAACCTCAGTGTCACATATAAATGAAATAAAAATATTGTGTCCACCTACAACTAGAAAATAAATATTTAGAAAAGAAATATTTTAAAAACTGTATATTATGATTATATTCAGTCTAAAATGCTTCATTATTGATTAAATTAATACATTGATCAAAATCAGAGCAAAGTTGCATATGGTCAACGCAGTTGAAAATTGTTCAAGATTTTTTTTTTCATTAGTGAATATGACTCTCATGATCAGGGTGTTGAATCCTGCAGAAGAGGAACAGTTACTGGTTTGATTTGGTCCTAGGTAAATTTGAGGATGATCCCCTGGTTTATGTTGTAGCTAGTGGATCCATGGTTACTTTGCAGAGTCTTGTGGTGAATAGATGCTTTGGAGGACCTAAAATTCTCTGTGGAGATTGAATTTAGGCTAAAATATGACAAGCTTAGTGAGTTGAAACTGAAGTTATTTTCTCCCAATAACCTGAGGCCACAAGTCAGTTATTACAACCTCCATAGAAGATGTAGCTAGGCCTACTTATCATCACTTTATTGGTGAGTATTTTTATCCTTATACAGAATTACTCCATCAGTTGACTTTTATATATGATTTGAAAAGCAGCCTGAAGAAAAGTAAAACCTTCTGCATAGATTAAAAGAAAAAAAAGGGAACTCATGGACAAGTTGAATGCTTTTTTAAAGAGTATGAAGGAACTGTCATTCTTAGAGAATGGCAGGATGCAGAAAGTTATTTTCATTATCTCCAGCCTAATAAATGCTTAAAGTAAAGCAAAGATCACCCAGTCAATTCTAATGGAGGAATAACCTTCTCTGGTACAAAGACTAAGTGAGTAAATATCCAAATATCAAGACATGGTGATGGAAATGCTAAATATACTGATATTCATTAGAGGTTAGGAAAGTCACATTACAAAGAGTTTTTTTTCCAAACCTTCAAAAAAGACAAGTGCTATGTACTGATGTTTGTGTGGGCTCTTTCTTGTCCAGTGAGGGGTTCCATGGAAAAGTGCAAAAGAGACTGTGACTGTGAAGTCTCTAATCAAGACCTCTGGAGACCAAGCAGGAAGGGGGTCTCATTTTATTGTGCAGTTACCATATATATATACTCAGGCAGTAGCTTAGCAGATTACAGGCAGCCACCAATGCAATTTCTGGCCAACTATCCCTGGAGGGACCAATTAAGGAGTGGGCAATGGGTCAAGATCAGGGACTGAAACCATAGCCTCATACTTAGGGCTGTGCATAAGGGGTAAGTGGTTTGCTGCTCACACAACCTAGCATGGGAGAGTGGTTTGCCACTCAGACAAGCTTAATGTATGGCATGAATGCAGTATTCCTTGAACTTGTCCTCACAGATGTTCTTGAAGATATCATTGTGGCCTCACCTCTACTAAGGTTTCTTGAGGTTCCAGGTTATGCCATACTTCTGGTCTATTTCAGATGAGATCATTGTGGTCAGGTGATGCAGGGGTGTATCAATTTCATGACAGGAGTTTTGTTACCTTCACATGGGGACACGGCAGCAAGTTTGCTTAAAAATAATTGATGCTTGAATTCTCCTTGGACTTGCATTCTTTATCAGAGAGCATTAAGTTATCACTTTCTGGCTGTAAATTCTCATCTATCAGCATTAAGATAAATATGGTGTATTAAAGATTAAATATTTTCACTCAAAATTAAATTTAATCAAACTATGTTCAAGTTAGCATTTTGTAATTATTAGTTTTATTAGATGTATTATTTGGTAATTTATGATATATATTTTCCCTGTGACAGAACAGCTAGTTCAATGACCTTGTGGGCCTTCTTTGCCTCAGGAGGATCCAAGTTGCGTGCATCTCTGACTTGAGAACATGTCAGCAGGAGGAAATCTCCTGTCTCTTCTTAAAGTCTTTGGAGGGTCTTTGCCACAGCTTCATTAGAATTTTATGTTAATAATTTATCAAAAATGTGCTCACATTTTGGACTGTTCCCAAGTGGGTTGTTCTTTACTTTTTCACAAAATATTTCAGAAAATAATCTTTTACAAAACTGTTTATCATTGAGGGCAGAAGCCATATGGAGATGTGATAATTTTTTAAAACTTCAGCGATGTTTTCAGAGAGAAATCCCAACATAGATGTAGAGTGTACAACACATACATTATGAAAAAACATACTAATATAAGGATTGTTAAGTAGAGGAACTGGGAACAGGCCAGTTAAACCTGAGCCATGTTGGAGCCCATGTGTGTTCTTATTTTGAGACTGGGTAGGGAGACTGTTTAAAGTCACTGAAACTGGCAAAGCCAGGAACTAAAATTTGTGGCCAGGAACTCCTCATAATTGTTTTCAGTGTCTGGTGGCCAGAGGATCTCTCCTTGGCAGTTCAGCATTCAGTTTGCTCTGACTAGTCTAGTGGAGCTTAGATCAGCATTTGAGACCACTGGCCTTTTGTTTCATCAACAAACAATGGGAATCTGTGTGCCACTAGCAAATAATTTCCCCAGATTGTGTGGTGAAGACTGAGATAATCATCAGGAGAGGACCCAGCTCCATTTGCTGTGTTCCTGCATGAAAGAAGTTGTTGTTTTTAGGGACCCTTGTTTTTGCTTCTCCTGAATTTTTTCTTTGGTTTGTTGTTGTTGTTTATATGTTTGTTTGTTTTAGACCAGGAATTATTCCCAAGAGTGTTTATCTACTGATTCAAATCCTCAACCCTTTTTTATATTTTTATGTAGAGACAGGGTCTCACTGAGTTTCTTAGAACCTCAATTTGCTGAGGCTGGCTTTTAACACACCATCCTAATGCCTCCTGACCTTTCTAAATGTAGGGTAAGAAGTATCTGAAATCCAGAATGGCTATCTGATATCCAAAAAAACTCATGTTTAGCTAACCATACATGTGAGATTAAATCCCTAGATTTCCAGTTCACACTTTACATTCTCAAAGCCAGGCTTTCTTACTAACCTTCATTGAGGTTAAAATAAAATAGATAGTTAAATGACTGGCAGCTGAATAATGTAGGACTTTCAACCACACCTGGAGGCTAGTGGATATGTTAATGAGCACCATTAAAGCCTATTTCAAATGTAAAAAACAAACAAACAAACAAACAAAAAAACCTTGAGGCTCACTTGTGGGAATATCTTTTACCAAATACTTTGTCCTTGGGGTTAACCCAGATGGAAGTCACTGGAAGGAGGATGGGATACAGATAGGAAAAACTTCAACCCAGTTGGTAGTCAGGATGCCTTTTTAAATATCTATTTTAAAGAAATTTGCCCCATGCTCTGCCAAAAAACATATATATACTGTGAAGGAGGCACAACAAAATGGGTTTTTCTGCTATCACAGCCTCTCCCACATCATTGGAGTTCTATTTTTTCTTGCTAAAATAAATCCTATTGTTTTTACTCTTACCTTTGCTGAGTGTCCATAGATTTTATTCTTCAAAATTTGTGAGACAAGAACCCAGAAAAAATTGGTTAAATGAAAAATTTATTTTTATCTCAAAACTCCCAGTTTCATCATGATCAATTATATTTTGCATATTTTATTTTGAAATGATGCATTATTTGTAAATTTTTTCTTCTCTAAGATCTGAAGTATAGTATTAAAATATTTTTTCTTTATCTTTGTGAGTCTTTCACATAAGAAGAAAGCAGGAAAAAATTAGATGACATTAGAAATAATGACTCTCAGTAAATAAAATATTATAGTCAATGTGTCCCTTGTTAGATCAGTAGTGGTGACTTGGTGGTGACTTAGAACAAAGCAGCCCACACGGGAAAAGAACATCAATCAGATGCTGGCCAAAACACTTGTCAATCAGCCAGATCTCCTGACTAATGCCTGTCAATCTGCCAACTCCCCTGACCAACTCCAAGGGACAAGGTACCTGAAAAACACCTTTTCCTGTCCCAATCCCTTCCCTTGCTGCTGTAAGCTCCATAAAAGTCCAATCTGGTCGAGCTTCCACGTGGTTTCTCCTCAGACCCTTCTCCTGTCCACTGTGTGGGTCTGATCGAGTTCTGCCCAGGAGTAACATCTCTATAAAGCCTCATTTAGCCTCCTTTGGTGGCTGTCTGCCTCACCTGATCTGACATCCTGGTGCTGAAACCCGGGAAAGGATCATTGGACTTCTCCCTCAGGGGGTTGAAGCTCATTCCTTCCCCCTTAAAACGAGCCAGGATTCTAAGCTGCTCTTTCTCTCTCCCTTCATCCAGGCCAACAGGAGTGGGGTAAGTTCCTCTTTTCCCCTGAATTTCCAGACTTTTTCCATCTGTCCGAGGGGTCTATCTGTAAGTCACACACATGCCATCGGCCCTGCCCATTCTGTTCAAGGCTCTGGGAATGTGGAGATGTCCCAGTCCTCCTGAAAGCCACCCTCAACCCCCCCACCGGATTGGCTCACTGTTTGGGGCCTGAGGAGGCTGCAGGGATGCCTCAACTTTCCCTCTGGCCCTTATCTGTTCCATAGATGAGTGCAGACAGAATTTGGGGCACCTTCTTCTGCTCCCACTCACCCATGAGGGTGCTGAAGGTCATGGGAAACATGGAATCCTCTCCTTAGATCTACCCCAAAGTCCTTTGGGTGTCTATACTCAAATTTTGCCAAGTTAGGGCACATTGAAGAACCCCCTGGTCTTTTACTGCAGCTAGACAATGGGTTACAATGGCCCCCAGAAGGAAGTTCTGATTTTAAACTCTCACTGAATTGGACAATTTCTGTCATCAGACAGGAAAATGGGTAACTTAGTTGCTACTTAGAACAAAGCAGCAGGAAAAGAAGATCAATCAGATGCTGGCAGAAATAACTGTCAATCAGCCAGATCTCCTGTCTAATGCCTGTCAATCAACAGGACCCCCTGGCCAATCCTGGAGTTCATCCAACTCCCCTGACCAATTCCAATGGGGCAAGGGATCCTAAAAACACTTTTTCCTGTCCTAAGCCCTTCCCTTCCTACTGTAAGCCCCTAAAAGTCCAGTCTGGTTGAGCTTCCACATGGTTTCTCTTCAGACCCTTCTCCTGTCACCACCAAGTTGCCACCACTGACCTAACACCCAGGCCTTGGCAGCATCCCTGAGGCCTACATCTCCAGCAAGAGCTTCATAAGGGAACCAGCATTCCTCTCCAACAGAGGCTTGCTTCAAATGTGGATGCAAAGGTCACTGGGATCGCCGATGCCAAAACCCGTGGCCTCCTCCCAGGCCATGTCCCACCTGTAAGCAATAAGAACATTGGGAGAATGACTGCCCCATGGCTGGCCCTTCCTTGTTGCCTCTACACAGGGGTATGACCAATCAGGCAGTCCCTTCTCCTGAACTATTGGGGTTCACAGAAGACTGATGAAGTCCAGACCTGAGGACACCTATCACCCTCGCCGAGCCCAGGATAATGCTCCAGGTAGCTGGTAAGTCCATAACCGTCTTGTGGACATGGGGACTATCTATTCTGTCTTGCCTGTCCACTCTGGGCCTCTGTTTCCTTCCTTGGTCTTGGTTATGGGAATTGATGGCAAACCCTCCTCCCCAAACTGAACTGCTAAGCTGACTCATGCC
This sequence comes from Ictidomys tridecemlineatus, assembly GCF_052094955.1. NCBI lineage: Eukaryota > Metazoa > Chordata > Mammalia > Rodentia > Sciuridae > Ictidomys > Ictidomys tridecemlineatus. Next base: position 1,040,762 of record NW_027522848.1, on the reverse strand, counting down.
CTCGAGGGACACTCATTCACTCACTCTTTTCTGGCCATTCCATCTTGTCCAGTTCCTCTCTGAGGCATAAATGTTCTCTAATTACTAGAAACCACTCTCCAACTACACCCCAAGAATACCACCACTCATCTCCTTCTGCCTCTAATTGTTACCCTCTCTAATGACTTGACAGTACCTATTGTGCCATTGCCCCCCAGGTCTGGGATATCTCCATGCTGGTCATAGCCTCCCACCACAAGCCAGTCTGAATCCAGCTGAAACCCCAAACTAAATTTACTTTGAGTCCCTAAGACTTCCCCTGCAACACTCCCATATTTCTGGTACACAAACCCTCAGGAGCCTATCACTTAGCCCAGGACCTGCGCCTAATTAACGACGCCATTATTCCCATCCACATGGTGTTTCCCAACCCTCACACTTTTCTTTCTCATATCCCCCCTTTGACCACTCATTTTACTTTCCTGGATCTTAAAGCTGCCTTCTTTACAGTGCCCCTCCATCCTGACTCTTATTACCTCTTTGCCTTCACATGGGAAGACCCTACATCCTATAGGTCTCAACAGCTGACATGGAAAGTCCTACCCCAAGGCTTAATGGACAGTCCCTACCTCTTTGGTCAGGTCTTGACACAGGATTTAACTGCTTGTAACTTGGGGATACCACTCTCTTACAGTTGGATAGAAGCCTTCCCTACCTCCAGGGAAACTGCTGACACTGTCGCCTTCATCCTCATTGAGCATATCATTCCCAGGTTTGGACTTCCCACTTCCATCCAGTAAGACAATGGTCTGGCCTTCACTTCTCAGGTTGCTCAACTAGTGTCCAAAGGCCTCAACATCACTTGGAGACTCCATATCCCCCACCAACCCCGTACAATCATACTTCCATGCTAGGGCCCACCAAACTCAAGATTTCTTGCAAACCCTCTCCTTTTGTTACAAATCATTAATTTCTCTCAAGCTTCAATCGCAACCCACAGATGGAGCTTCTACATCCAAGTGACATGGCAACAGGATGGCACCAGCTGTTCTCAGTTTATTGGACAAGGCGATTGCCCTTTCAGTAGCTGTAATTGGGCCATCACCCTTAATGTTACTGGATTCAAACAGACCACCTCGTCCCACTTATGTTCAGAAATGCTGTGCTTCATAGCAGACCAAACTGAAGAATCCTGTAAGCTCTGGCCTGACACCTCTGTCGGGTGCCCTTATAATTCATGCAAAAAAACACTTTCTAGATAAGCTTTGCTAACATCCATGGAAGGAAGAGGGTTCCATTTTTGCATCTTGGCTAGGGTCACTAACATTCCCCCCCTCTCCAGTTGTCTCTTCCTTTAATGTTCTGAGCCCTGACCCTTAGAATCTGGCAACAAGAAGATCACTCACTAACAACAGGACAGATCTCCCTCCACAGTGGGCCAGCTCTCCCACCCAGGCTTAGGGCTCCCCATTTTCCATGCTCTTTCTCTTGCGGAGGCTCTTCCACCTTACTCTCTGAGACTTCCCCAGCTAGGGCAGTCCCTCTGGTGCCCACAGGGTCCAGGAGGCTCCTCTCAGCCCCTCTGGGAATTGCACCCAGGGTGGTTTTGATCTTCAGGGGTTCCTGTCCCAGCTGTGTGAGAAAGGCCAGACTACAGTCCTTGCCCCTTGATTAGGTAGCACACTTGGTCCTGGTTTCTAGTTAGTGTGCTTTGTTCTCCTGACCACTTCCTCCGGCACCCAAAGCTCCTCTTTGTTCTGCAGGAGTGTGTTACTCTAGAATCTTTCCATGGGGGCCTCACCACCCACCAGCCCAAGTACCTGCTTCTTACAGGTTCCAAGAGAGCTGATTCTGCTGCACCTGTGCAGACACTCTTGGCAGCATCCGGTCTGTCCCCTTGCTGTGGCACAGGTGGTTGGTGCTGATGTACAGAGCTGTCAGTTGAGACCTTTGCAAGGGACTCACCACAATTCCCATTCCTGAGCCCCAGATTCCACTGCAGCCACAGGTGGGGCTTTCTTGGGAAGTGGAAAGAGGGTCCTGCTCACAGCCTGGGAACTGGCTTCTTCTGCCTGCTAGCTGTGTGACCTTGAGTGTCTCTACTCTTCTAAGCCTCCCTTTCATGTTTGAAAATGAAGACACAAGTATTGTATTTCTCTCAAGGACTCTTTTATGGGGTCTTTGAGAGAAATACACTACTTTTGTGAGGATGTTCCAAAAAAACTCATGGGAGTTGGCTCAGGGAATTGAAAGAATTTGGGGACAAAATGATGTGGGCCCAAGTCTTGAATGATTTTGCCAGGTAATGGAACTGCTCTGAACTGTCCTTTCCTCCTGGAAACTCATTCTAGGCCTTCTTTGAGTGTCCTTCCCCTGCACTCTCAGAGTTTCATCTTTTCATCCAAATTTGAAGGAGTCTGTCTGTTCTTGCATGTTTACAGTCTGGCATGGGAAGCAACATGTGGAGGTGAATAACTGGCAATATGTGAATTTGCAATCCATTACAGGGGCACAGGGTGCTATGAGATTAGATGACAGGAAGACTGGTTAAGAAATGTGACAGAGCCTCATGAGGAATGGCATTTGGAAAAGCTCTGAAAGGACTAGTAGGATTCAGCTGTGGGAACTTGGGAGGGTGTGTAGTCAAAGAAGAATGTAAATAAAAGCAGAGAGGTGGAAAGACCTGGTCTCAGTGACTCATTTGGGGAAGAGCCCAGGGTGGCAAATGACAACAGAAAATAAGGGTGGAAGTGAGGTGGCCTGGATCTGGAGACGGAGGAGTGTGGGGCACCATGGGATTTTATTGGGAAAGCAGCCGTGGAGAGCTTTTGGAGCTGTTGCCTTGGGTGGAAGGGCCTTGGTCAGATTCAGGAAGTGGTGTGAAGTGGATTGGAGAGTGGATTGGAGCTTGTACTTGCTGGATAAGGTACTTTGCAGTGGCTCAGGTCCTTAAAGTGAATACATTGTGTGGTTTGCATTGAATGTGGGGTCTGGATGGTTTCTGTGCATCAACTGGAAGCTTCTACTTTCTCAGAGCTGAAATTGGTTCTTTGATGACTTACAAAACTATAGGCTTGTGGGAACATCAAGCGGTGTAGGTAATCTCCCAGTTCTGAATTTTCTTTCTTCCATGATCTCGATTCACACCTAAGTCCCTTTCCAGGGGCCTCACCTTAGAGCTGCTGGGTGCTGATGACTCCCAGGTTCCACCTCGCCCAGTCCCTCCATGGCCTCACTTGAGAAGCTTATTTTAAATGCTGCAGCTTGGAAATGAGACCTTTCTTTCTCTCTCCCCAAAGCATGTCCTCTTCCTGCAATCTGCCTTTCCCTCTGCAGTGCTTGTTTTCCCACAGGCTGGGTTGGAAACTATGATTGTCTCTCCCCTACCTCTCTGCCTTTGCTCTTCTCTGCACATATCTTTCCCATCACTAAGTCCCACAGATTCTTTCTTCATCTCTCTCATTCCTTCCTTCCTTTCTTAAGCCCAGGCCTTATTACCTCATGTTACTAAATAAAAAATTCCTAAGGGCTTCTCTTCAGATCCCTGGAAAGTTACCCAGTGTCTCTAGTCAGATCTAGATTCCCTTAAATTTACCCTGACTTTAATATCCCCTTCTATCCAAATGTTCCTGTACTTTACAAAGGAAGCCCTTCACCCCAGCCAGCCTACTGTGCTTACTGGTGACCATCAAAGCTTTGCAGATTCCTGGGTCCTGCCTGGAGCACCAGCCCTGTCTGTGTACCTCAGTCCCCAGTCCTGCATACTCATCCCTCAGGACTCGGTTCCAGGCCCACCCATTCAAACTCGAGCTCCACTGCAGCCTCCAGGCTTCTCTGTGTCCCCTGAATTCCCAACATATATCAACTCAGCCTGCTGCTAAATTCCCCCAAGACAGGGAAACACTTTTCATGTTATTCTCCTTCCTTCTGTCCTCAAATTGCCTGGCTAGGTGATTCCATTTCTATGGGCTGAAAAGTAGGACCCCACCCCTGCTGCACACTCACGCCTGCTCACCTGCACAGACACCCGCAGCCTCTTCCTCATTCCCTGCACTGGGCATCACAACAGCCAGTTGCGACATCCACACGGCAAGGACCATATCCCAAGTCTCTGAGTTCTCGCCCCAGAGACAGAATGCCCTCCTAAACCCTCCTGAAGGTGGAGACTTCCGGTAGCCCAGAGAGGAGTCATGGATCTGCCCCCAAGTCTCCCGTCTGTGAGGTCCTGCTCTCCTCTTTTGTCCTCTGGCTTTGAGCCCTTCTGGGCCCTGGTGAATGACAGGAGACAGGAAGCGGGTGGGAGTGAAATTCACCCCAACTGAGGGTGAAATTGCAGTGGGAAAACAGGAGAGAAACTCCTGGAGGTAGGGAAACAAGGTTTTAGTGACCTGGACTTTGACCTAGCAGTGTGCACAGACTTGCCATGGTCACTGGACTCTGAGCCCTCAGCTCCTTCATTCCCAAGAGGTGAAAACACTTCATGTACATTAACTTCCTTATCTATAGAGGAGGCTTCCATTGTCCCCAGTGTGACCGCTGAGCCCTCTGCCTCCATCTTAACCTGACTCTCCTTCGCCCATGTGCTGAACACTCAATCCCCACCCCCCACTGGGTTCTCACCCAGGACCCCTGGGGACATGGGTCAGAGATCTCTGGGTAAATGGCTGCTTCCTGGCCATCCAACCACAAGCTTCTGGATGGGTCACCTGAGAAAACCTGAGTGAGCCTTAGGATTCTCATTTGTGTACATGATAAGGGGGTTGGAGACTTTTTAAAAAGAGGAAAGCTTTCTTCAAAGTAGATGGTAGGTGGAATCCCAGTATATAAACCAGGTGAGAATAGACCCATCCAGAGCTGAAGTGGGGAGGGGAGATGCCCCAGCTCCTCTCCATAGTGGCCCCTGGGGTCATCTTATGAGGTCTATATTGAAGGGGGGTGTATATATTGTTAGGGGTTCCATTCATTATGGGGGGACTATAAATGTTGAAGTGGGGTTATATACATTGTTAGGAGTAGTATACATCATTGGAAGGTTGTATGTAATGTTTGGTGTGCTGTATGCATTGTTAAGAGATTGTATATTTTATTGGGGGTATACCATCATTGGGGGTTTGTATATATTGTTGGGACACTGTAGAAAGTAAATACTTTTTACCTCTAGGCAAATGCAAAAGTTCATAGCTTTCATCTGACTCTCCAAGGAGCATGTGACCCATAAAGATTAGGAAGGCCTCTTATAAGATGTTATCAGCATTATAGGTCATTCATACCCATGGCCATAAACTTGGGCTCCTCTTTAATTCTAGGCTGAAAGCCCAGTGGACAACAGAACCACACTGTTCTGATGGCCATGATCGCCGCACCAGGATGCAGCCTGGTGCCAGACACATGTGCGTCATTCAATGTATACAGCATGCACCTGAGTGTTCTCCTAATAAGGAGGGCTTTTAAAAAAAGAAAAGCATTAATTTGAATATGTAAACTTTTTAGGGTAATATTTTATATATTATTTTAGTGATGGACCTTTTAAATGACATACTATATAAAACAATACATTATCTTAAAAAGACTGCATTCCCCAATGCTCCCTGTTATGGATGGCTTTGAGCAGTTTGCCCGTCTGAATTTTTTTATTTACCTGTGGTGCTGAGAATTAAACTAAAGGCCTCATATGTGCTAGGGGAGCACTGTCCCACTGAGGCATACCTTCAGCTCTTTCCTGGTACTTTTTAAATACCTGTTTTAGATAAATTTTAAGTAGTAGCCTTAACCCTTTTCCAATATCTATTTGTATTAAATCAATAACCTAGAAATCAGTGAAGCTGAGAGCCTAGTTTTATCTCAAACTCTAATTTTACTTCCTCTTTCTTCCCCAGACTCAGGCACCTTATCACAGTGTCTGAGTTAAGATTCCCCCTTGAGGAATTTACTCTGTGTTGTCCATATTCCAAACCCAATATTTACCTAGTCCTTAGTTTTAGAAAAGTCTTATACAATTTTCCCAGAGGTACCAAAGTCTCTTGGAGTATTCAGAAAAAATCAGTATCTGAGTCTTGCCTTTTAGGGAACAGTTTGAATTATAAGTATGAAGCCTTTAAGGCAAGTAGATAAAAGGAAACTTTTCATCAATACCTCGTATCTAAAATGCACTTCATTTGATTCCTTTTATTAGATTCTGTGAATAAACCTACAATAAAAATGGAAATAAAGTAATTTTTTAACAAAAATTTCCAATTTCTTTAGATATATATCCAGATTAATAATTACTGGGTTATAGGACATTTTTAACCAAGAATTGTTATTTATTTCTATTTATTTAGGCATTTTGCCACTGTGTTATACCCCTTTTTTTAATGAGACAGTGTATCATTGAGTCACTTAAACAATTGCCAAGTTTCTGAGGCTGGTCTTGTACTTAATTTCCTCCTGTTTCATCCTCCAAAGCCACTGGGAGTACAGACATTCACAATAATACTTTGCTTCAAATTATTACTATTAGTGGATTATATGTCATTTGTATTTTGAGCTTTTAAAGACCATGATAGTTTTTTCAAAAGTATCTTTATTAACTTTATATTTTAACCAAAATTTTATCTATCTATCTATCTATACACATATACTCTGAAGCCCCTGCTATCTTTCAAATATTTGTTTGGTTTGGTGTGGTTTGATGCTAGGAATTAAACTCCGGGGGTGCTAACCACTGAGTTATGTCCCTAGTCCTTGTTTTTTTTTTTTTTTTTTTTTTTGAGACAGGTGATATACCGCTAATATCTCACTAAGTTGCTTATATTCTTGCTATGTTGTTAAGGCTGTCTTTCAAATTACAATTCTCCTTACTCGCCTCTCCAGCCACTATTATATTTGCCACCACACCTAGCTATTTCAGATTATTATAATAACATTTTCAACAACACTGCTCAGGCTACAGAAAATCTCTTTTACTGATGCAATGTATCCCTGCGGAAAGTTTATATGAAGTAGCCAATGTAGGACTATTTTGTAAAGATTTGTTGGAATAAACAGGGATCATTGGTTTTTAAATTCCTTTCTGAATTACTGTTTGGTATCATAGTTCATAAAAGTGCTTGGAAAGGATGTAAATTCATTTGTTTGAAATCTATAGAGATTTACATAAGCTCAGTCAACTTTTGTTCCAGAGTGTAGATCTTCAGGACATAGTAACGTAAACAAAATATGTTAAAGTTGAGACATTCAGTACACACACACACACACACACACACACACAAACACACAACTTTTTCTAGGATCAAATTGGTACTTCAGGCATTATTACTTGTGTGTCAGGGTTGGGGAAGGATTCAGGAAGTGCTAGAAACTCACTCAAGCTAAGAGTAGATTACTGGATTCCTCCCTATTTCCCCTAAAATACAAGCTACAGTGAACTTCATCTGTCAGCAACAGCAGTTGGGAAAATATGCTTGCAGATGTTGTTGGTTTTTTTTTTAGATAAATTGACAGCTTTGATATTTGGGTATTTCTGTGTCTTGATCACAGCTGATGAAACACTTGAAAAGGTTTTTATGGCTCCTAGATATCACCACAATTTTTTTTGTATCACTTCTCCCATATTCCTTTTTTTTCTTTCTCTCTTTCTTTCTTTCTTTCTTTTTTTTGTGGTGCTAGAGATTGAATCTAGGGCCTTTTGCATACAAGGCAAGCACTCTAAAAACTGAGCTACATCCTCAGCCCCTCTCTCATATTTCTGTTTACTAAAGGTGATGATGGTAATTGGGGATTTTGTCTCAAATGTGGTACATTGCTCAAGACAGGACTAATATCCAGTGTATCTAAATCTCTCTCTACTCATTATAATTTTGTCAAAGAGACACTCCAAGTAGTTTTTTCTTAAATGTATCTATAGATGGAGAGAGAGTGTCTCATTTTAATATTCTGCTTTATTTTCAACATTATTCCCTCTTAACATTTGCCTTTTACAGTGTTGCTAAGGTTAGAAATTACTATCTTGCACATTCTGCACACACACTCTTACCGTGAACTTTGCCACTAGGTCCCAATTCTAACTTTAGGTTGGATAGATTCGTTCATTCAATCTAATGTTATTTTTCATATGGTTGGTTTTCCATATGCCTTTCTATTGCTCTTAACAATATTATTGATATTCATATGGTTTCAGATTTGATTCATGTTATGATTTATTCTTCCTTATTATTGCAATATAATTAAACGTGTCACATAAAAATAACTATAATATTTGTATTTTTTTAATTAAAGGTTTTGAAGTATTTTACATATTTTATTTCCAAGATGGAAATTATTTGGTCCCCTCTTTTCCTTTCTTTTATTTGGTACTGGGAATTAAACTCAGGTTAACTTAGCCATTGAGCCACATCCCCAGACTTTTTTGTATGACATTTAGAGATGGTGTCTCACTGAGTTGCTTAGGACCTCACTTTTACTGATGCTGGCTTTGAGCTCACAATACACCTGTCTCAGCCTCCCACCATGCTGGGATTACAATTGTGCACCACCACATCCAGCTCTCTTCTTGTATTTAAAAAAAATGCTAAAATTTCGATGGGAAAATATTATATATTGAATTGAGTTAAAATAATTATCTTTTTAATGATTAGTTTTACTTACACACATGGTATTTTATGTATTTTTGTAAATTTTTATTTAGTTTGTGATAAATTCTACATATTTTTCTTGAAAGCAGTTACATGTAATGTATTTAACAGATATAACTTCAGTATAATACTTTTATGTGGTATTTTGTACTCTAATTAAATCAAAAATCTTTTGGGGCTCTAGAAACCAATTTTTCTCAAACTTCATTATTTTATTTTTTCAATGTACCTCCTCTTTCCTCTGAGGCCCCAGATTTCCCCTGTGTTGACAAGTATAGCTCTAGCCTTATGCTATCATGTAACTGTAAACTGTCACAGTACACACATACTATAATTTCTATAGGTCTATGCTGCTTGGTGAGGAGTACTTCATATATACATAAACAGTTTTCATCCCAAACCAATGGGATTAGAGGTGTGTGCCATGGAACTTTGTTCTATTTTATTTTTATATTAAAATATATATTACTTCTGAAAATAATTTATTCTTGATATTAAGAAAGCATAGAATATCATTTTTTCCCCACAAATAACCACTTTTCTTTGGAGAAGATGTCATTTTTTTTTCTCTGGAAAAGATGTCAGTAGTACCAGGTGTATACTTTATTATTTTCTAAATGGAAAGTTGTTTATTATTATTATTATTATTTAGCTATGTATTATTTTAAAAAGTTTATCTGTTCATATTATTATAAAGTATATACTCTTTTCTATAACTTCATAGCATACTTCAGTGTGTATTAAAATGACCTGTTGGGGGGCTGGGAATGTGGCTCAGGCGGTAGCGCGCTTGTCTGGCATGCGGGCCGCCCGGGTTCGATCCTCAGCACCACATACCAACAAAGGTGTTGTGTCCGCCGAGAACTAAAAAATAAATATTAAAAATTCTCTCTCTCTCTCTCTCTCTCTCTCTCTCTCTCTCTCTCTCCCCTCTCTCTCTTAAAATAAAATGACCTGTTGGGGATTGGGAGGGGAGGGTTCATGGGGTTAGAAATTATGGTGGAGGGCTGGGATTGTGGCTTAGTGGTAGAGTGCTCACTTAGCATGGGTAGACTTGGGTTCAATTCTCAGCACCACATAAAAATAAAGGCATTGTATTGTGTCCATCTACAAAAAAAAAGATTATCTCTCTCTCAAAAAAACTTTATTAAAAAAATAAATGATGGTGGAATATGATGTATATTATTATATAAATTGCATGTATAAAAAAGTGAATTGGTGTAAATATACTTTGTATAAAACCAGATAAATTAAAAATTGTGCTCTATATGTGTAATAAGAATTGTAATGAATTCTACTGTCATATATAATTAAAAAGTAATTAAAATTGAAAAATAAATGATGGCTTTATGTTCTAATTGAAAATAAATACTACTCCTTTGAAAAATTGAAAAAAAAAAGTCTATTGGTCAGTGATAAACTTTATAAAGTATAAAATGTATCCTGAATATTTGGTAATACATAAACCCAGATTTAGGTATGTATAGTGTTTCAGTAAAATTTAAAAAATTACTGTAGAGTTCATTTCTTGCAACATATACTCATAATTATATGAGATGCACTTTATACATATACATATATACTACCATTATATATAATTGATAACTGATTACTACATCTCACATTAACCACATATATTTCAAATTAATTTGTCTTTTGAAAGCACCAATATGTGACACTCTTTGGATATATGTACTTGGTGTGTCTTCAAATTTGTTACTTTATGTATTATGTTCTTTTTTTTACACTCCTTTTTACATAATTTCTTTTTTCAAATTATTGAGATTAGTGAATTTTAGACACTTCAGTTAAACACTGCAGTCTGTAAATTTTATTTTTAATCTCAGATAAAATACATCCCACTTTTTATAGGCTTATTGTTATGTAAATGACTTCTAAAAACCTTTATATATAACACCCTAACCTGACCTTCCTCTGGACTATTGATATCTGAGTGGAGGGGATCTCAAAGTGATCCATGGAAAAGGCAGGATTGGGATGGGTCAGGATGTGAGATTTGTGGATGCTGAGTATGTAGTAGTGAGTATTCATGAAAAAGTATTGGTGGAATAGCTAAAGGTAGAGAAAAAAGTGCTGTGAAGGAAAGAGGGAAAGAATGACCAGCTCAAGAGTTCAGATTTAAAACGTCTAGTGGTGGATCAGTAGTCGAATGAGGGTAAGGGGTAGTTTCTTTGAAGGCAGATATAAGGTAGAAGCAAAAGAAGAAGGTAACTCTGTCACAGTCCCCAAAAGAAAGAGTCAGATGAATGGATTATGTGTTTATTTCTTCCCATCTTGGAGTGGAATTGATAATTCAGAGTATATTTAAGTAGGTAGTATAAAACAATTTTCAAGTAGCTTTACAAATTTGTGTGGCTGCAGTCAACATTTGACAATTCCAGTCACATAAAATCTTTGTACTTTTTTATGTATGTATTTATTTATTTATTTATTCATTCATTTATTCATTTAATTTCTTTTCATTCACTTTTGCTTTACTGTTATTGTGTATATACTCCTGGTGAGTATGCAATGATACAAACACACACACAATGTATATATATAAATGCTTATTTGTATAACATTATATTCTAAAACATTAAAGTCAGTCAGCCTCAGCAACTTAGTGAGGCTGTAAGAATATCAGTAAAACCCTTTTTGTTTATAGAATATTTTATTAAAGGCTGAGAGTGTTTCTTAGCAAAAACAGCATATCTGGTTTCAATTTGTAATATGAAAGAGAGAGAGAGAGAGAGATCGAGATCTTGCACAAATAAAAAAAGTAATCAGTGACACTCTTAGTGTCAATGATGTAAATAATTTAAAAGTAATAGTGACCTAGTTGGAAAACACATCTAAATTATTAACTGCTGCTTTGGAAAGTTAGTCTGTTCTCCAACATATAAAAGTTAGAGAGGAATTCCTTATTAAGCTTTTTATAAGAAAAAAAAGGAGGTTTGACTCAGCTTTTAGTTGACCAACTTTAGTGGGTGATTAGGGTTCTGCCAAGATGATAGAGCCTTGAGTTATTTGGAATAATGTGATTTTATCTAGTCTTCAAAAACAAAGATTAAGGTCTAATATAAATCAGGCTTGGCCAAGGAAAAAACATTTAAATGAAAAGTAAAGGTATGAATAAACACATAAAACAATATTTAAGAAAAAGTTAACATTCAGAATATTTATGCAATTATATAATCACCAGTAATGTAAAAACCATGAAAACTAAAGTGAATTAATAAACAAACAAATAAATAATGGAATTAATTAATTAATTAATTAATAACAAGTGCAAGATGTAATGTGACTGAAATTGTCAAAGTCAGCTTGTAGGCATGACAAAGTGTAAAGGTACATGGATATGGTGTTTTACTACTTACTGAAACATACCATATGAACTATAAATTCCACTCCTAGGTGAGAAGAGTTGAACACAGAACCCATTAACCTGGCTCTTTTACTTGGGAACTGTGCAAAAATTACCTTTTTCTTTCCCCCCAAATTTTATTGCTGCTTCCAAGAACATTAGCCCTCTACATTCATACCATCATTGTAGACTTGTAGCATATGAACCCCTCTACTGTTCAAGTTTTTCTATTTTTTTCATTGCTATTTTTCTCTATACTCCCATATAGTCCACCAATATTTATTTTGTAATGCAAAGTCTACATACTCAGCAATCTCCAGTCTTACATCTTACTATATCCATTTCATGCCTTGTGCATGACCACTTTGAGATCCCCTCCATCAAGACATCAATAGTCCAAAGTGATCAGATTTGGGGGTAAAATATGCAGAATATTAGAGGTCAGTTACACAACAAGAAAGCTATAAAAATTGGGCTTCATTTAAGGGTGAAAATAAAAAGAAAATCTATAGACTTCACTAGTTAAAATAAAGGATCCAAAATTTATGAGTCTTAATAATCTGAATTATACATGTGAGTCAATTTTTTGGGAGAAAGGGATATGGGGACATTGCTAATGACTTTAAAGCTCAAACTGTTTTTTAATGAGACAAAGAACAGAAAAGTTAAAAAAAATAAAGAAATTGTGATATCATTTTCATAAATAAAAATATAGACATATTTATTCACAAATTGCTTTAACCTTATAAACAGTTTTAAATGTCAATGCACTTCCCTCTGGGATAGATCCTAGTATTGGAAGAAAAATTTGCCTTAAAATAACCACATTCACAGACCATCAAATAATAATAATAATAATACCACCAATACTACTAATAATAATTATAGTAAGTGAAGTGGGGAGGATTTCAGGGTTTTGAAGCATACCTGTAATATAAGTTACTTGAAAAATCATCATGGGAGAATTTTATACACTGTCTGAATACATATATGTATAAATTATATATAAAAAGTGTTTATGTTTATTCAACTTGTGTAGTGAGTGTGCACAAGTAGAATACACAGTATTTGTTTTTTCTTGAATATTTTTTATTGTAGATGAACACAATACCATTAGTAGTAGTTTGTTTGTTGGTTGGCTTTTTTAATGTGGTGCTGGGTACCTCACACATGCTTGGGAAGCACTCTACCACTGATCCATAACCCTAGTCCCCAAAGTTCTTTACTTAATTTATTTTTTTTTTGTGGGAGTGTATGCGTGTAGTGCAGGGGATTGAATCCATGCCTTATATAAGCAAAACAAGCACTGTACTGACTAAACTATAATCTCAGCCCTGATCTGTAGTCTTTTAACAATGACAATGGAGCAGCCTGTCATTCAGATGTATTCTACACCCAATTGGCTCAGGCTGGAGACAGTGCCTAAAGCCTTGACCAATCAGTCTCTTAGCTGAGAACTGTCCAATCCTCACGCAGCTGGTGATGAGGGGGTGGGCTTCCACAATCTTCTGTTCCCGTGGCATCTGGAGCCCACCATTTTTTCAATCTTTTTGTAGGCCTCTGTCCTGGATCCAGAGCCCAGGTGTCTGTGCTATGCAGAATCTAAAAACAAATCACAGGGAGAACGCTGAGAATCCTGAAAGCCAGGAAATGGTAAGAGTGCCTTGTTATCTTGAGACTGGGTAGGAAAGTAACTTAAAGCTGACAGGAGTGGCAATGGTGGAAACTGGCAGTCATAGCTAGGGACTCTTTGTTGTCCTCTCCAGAATCTTGTGGTCAGAGGGTCTCTGAGGGGCAGCTTATCCTTCATCTGCCTCTGCCTCTGACTAAATTAGTAAGGCTTAGATCAGCAGTTGAAAACCTGGGCATTTTGTTACATAATTGTATGGTGTTTTCAGCTTCTTTCTAAAGCCCTTTGTAGGCTTCCATGTCCTATGAGTCCAGCATATCTCCAGATAGCACAATGAAGACTGAGATAATTATCAGGAGAGAACCCCAAATCCATTTGTTGTACTCATGCATGAGATAGTCTGTTGATTTTAGGGCTTGTTACTCATGAGGATTTGTTTGTTTGTTTAATTTTTTTGTGTGTGGTTTTGTGTGTTGTTTTCTTTTTGGTACCAGAAATTCAACCCAGAGGCATTCATCCACTGATTCACATACCCACCCATTTTTTATATTTTTATTTAGAGACAGGGTCCCTTTGAGTTTCATAGGGCCTCACAAATTTGATGATGCTGGCTTTTAATTCATTCTCCTCATGAGTCCTGAGATTTTTAAATGTAGGGGAAGCAGTATCTCAAATCAGAACAAAAATCTGAAATCCAGAACTTCAGCTTAGCCCTCCATAGGTCTAAGAATAAATCTCTAGTTTTCTAGCTCTCTGTTCACATTTCCAAAACTAGGGTTCTCTGTTCACAGAGAATAACTATATAAAATAAAATAGACAGTAGAATGACCTTGTAATGTGGATAATGGGCCTCACTCAACCACACATGGAGGCTAACTGGAAGGTATATTAATGAGCACCATTAAGGCCTATTTCAAATGTAAAAGACCTTGAAGACCACTTGTGAGAACACCTTCAACAAAGTCCTTTGTCCCAGGGGTGATTCCTGATTGAATTTGAAGAAAAAAGGATGGGTCACTCAAAGAATGAAAGTGAACACATATGGTAGTCTGGATGCCTTTTCCAAAGCCTATTCTGAATGCATTTTGCTCTGTGTCCTGTCTAAACCATTAGTAAACTTCTGAGATGGCACACCAAAATGAGTTTTTTTTTCTGATGTCATTCCTCATACCACATGGTGGGAGTTCTATTTTTTAGATTTTTTTTTCTTTAAAATTTATCTGACAAGCACCTAGATTCAATTGGCAAACTAAGAAATTTTGGCTTATATCAAAACTTCACTTTCAGTATTATCCATTATTATTTTCCCATGTTTTATTTCAAGTAGATGCATCATTTATGTTTTTCTAAAAGAACTGAAGGGCATTTTTAAAAGATTTTAATTTATCATTCTGAGATTTTAACATGAGAAGAAAGTAGAATAAAATTAGGTGACATGAAAAGAATAAATCTCTCCTAAATGAGGTTTATGTGTCCCAAATAAGAAATTCTAAAAACTGTAATGTGAACTTAGTCCTAAGTTTTAGAATATCTGAAACAAGGTTCCCAAAGATTCCAAATTATTTGGAGTATTTAGAAAACACCACTATCTGAGTCTTGACTTCTAGGGACCAGTTTGAATTTTAAGTGTGTAGCTTCTGAAGGGATAGACTAATTGGATGCTTTGCAACTGGAAGGTATTTTCTGATATACTTTCTATCTAAAAGTTACTTCATTTGTTTCATTTTATCAGATACTGTGATTATACAATAAAAATAGATATGTGGCAATATATTTAGCAAAAGGATTCCATTTTCTTTACATATATACCAAGAGTTATTATTAGTGAATTTATAACTGTTTTTTTTTTTTTACCAAGAATTATTATTTATATCTTTTCCTTTATTTAAATACTGAAGATTTACCACCAGGGCACTTTACCAGTGTGCGACATACCCAGTCTCCAACACTTTCATTTATTTATTTATTTTTGAGAGTGGGTTTTACTGAGTTTCTTATAACTTTGCCAAGTTCTTGAGGCTTGTCTTTACCTTGAGAATAAATCCCTAGTTTTTTATCTCTTATCCTCCTAAGCTGCTGGGAGTACAGGCGGCTACAACCTTGCACTGCTACCCCAAATTAATACTAGTGGATTATGTGGCATTTTTATTTGGGGATTTTAAAGATTCTTAACACTTTTATAAAAATATATTTATTAAATTTATATTGTCACCAATATTTTTACATATTTGTGTGCCCTGGAATCCCTATTAATTATGAGATATTTGCTTGTTTTTTTTTTTTTTTTTTTTTTTTTTTAGTTTGGTGCTGAGTATTGAATCCAGGGGTTCATAACCACTGAGACACATCCACATTCTTTTTTGTTATATTTTGAGAAAGGCTATCACTAAATTGATTGTAGCCTTGTTATGTTAATGAGGCTGTCTTTGAACTAACAATTCTCCTGCATCATTTTTAATAGCTTCTAGAATTTCAGGCATATACCACCATACATGACAATTTTAGATTTTTATAATAGTCATTCCAACAGCACTGCATAGGCTGCAGAAAATCTATTTGATTAATGTATTAAATCCCTGAGGCAATTTTATATGAAGTAGCCAGTGTAGGAGTGTTGTGTAAAGATTAGATTAGCAAGGATTGTGGAAAGTGATAGACATTATTATCTAAAGTACATATATGAAGACAGGAATTGATGTGAACATACTTTATATACAAATGGAGGTATGAAAAATTGTTCTATATTTGTAATAAGAATTATGATGCAATATGCTTCATGTATTTAAAAAGTAAAACCAAAAAAATTTCTTTATATGTTTTGCTGAGAATAAAACTCAGTATTTTGCACATGCTAGCAAAGTTGTTTACCACTGAGACACAACTCCAGCCCATGTACCCAGCTTTTTATGCTCTCTTTGTAGTAACCAGAAAGAAGTTTAAAAATTGCATTTGTATCACTATTCCTAGTACAGTAATGTATTACTTACTAAACTTATTCTTAGTATTTTTAGAAAAATAATCTAATGGATGATTGTTAGTTTTTTTCCAGAGATTATTTTATCACTTCTTTAGGACTTGGTGAAGGGTCTTCTTTTTTTTTTTTTCAGAATATGGATGTCTCCTATTATCAAATATGTCCATGCTAAGTGTGTTAAAAATAATGATTCTAAAAGTTCACACAATCCACACATTTCCAAGACTATAGGAAAAAGGGAAAGGACAATATTCACAACCAAGAAACCATTTCCCATGGAAGCATAGTATCAGTGTCCAACTTGGAGTGTAATCCAGATCTTTCAGTGATAAAGTTGTTTAAAAACCACAACCATAGGTTTTTGTGATCCTCTAAAGTACACTGAATGGCTTTAAGTCATTTACTCTTCTTCAAAATAAAATTACTGCTACCTACTTAAAAAATAAAGAACTATGAATGAGAAAGGTGAATGAGACTTAAGTTCTGTGAAGGTACTGAAGTTGACCTTTAAATTATAGTTTATAAATAGTCAAACAAGAAGGGCCTTAGAGTAGTCTCATTTTTTTCCAACACATGATAGGGAATACTTAGATGAACTGACATGAAATAATGAAAATGCATTTCAGGGAAGTGATGTCACAGAATTTTTCAGGGTAGAATCTTGGAAATGTGGGAAAAATATATTCATATTCATATGCATTTCAATAGAAAAAAATAAGTGATAAGTACATGAATATGAGGGTAAATTCAGTGTGCCTCATGCATTGTAGGTTGAAGGTAATGATAAAATATTAACTGAGGAGATCCAGAACTCTGTAATTTGTGGGAGACATTAAGGGCAATTTAGAAAAAGAAAATATACTTAAATCCTTTTAGATTTGCCTCTGTCCTCTGTTATTATGAATTTGATTCTGTCAAATGAAATTATGTGGGTATGATTCTCTCTGAATTTATGTTTTCTTTTGTTTTTAGAATTTTGTCAACTATGTCATGTAAAGCCCTATCCTAAACTCACTTTGGGGGCTCTTTTACCATCTGCTCTGGACTGCAGAGCAGAGACCCACCTCACTCATTCTGTGCAATGAATTGATTTTTGTTAATCCCTGCAAACAATGGTTGGAAGAACAAGCATATTGGAGGGTCTTTCATATTCTATAATATGGTTGTCAGACCCTGTGAGGTTAAAGGTTTCTACTTGCTGTGTTAGAAACATCTTCCCTATGAGAAGGGTTTATCTATATATTTTTTTTTTGTTTTGGAAGCCCCATGAACACAGAAGAGAAGCATTTATGGTCACAAACAAAGGAATGCCAGAAGCCATTATATGTGAGAAAATACAAAAAAAAAAATATTCTCTTGGAGCTTTTAGAGGTAAAAGGTTTATTTCTGTTTTTTGTAAGAAAACTAAAATTTCTCTTTTACCTGACAATATTTTGATGTTTTAAACTTGCTTGGAATTTCTACCTGTGTTTTGAATTCACCTATGCCTGGTTATCCTTTACCAGATAGCAACCCTGTCTAAAACCTTACTGGTGCCTCATAAATTCTGGCTCCCACTGACCAAATAACAATTCTCTCTAAATCTCAGTGGCAGCTCATAAATTATAATGTCTGGATCTGAATTTATTTTATACCTTGAAATGTTAGCCATGTAGATCCTTAACCTGCTATCTGCCTTTGTATTATGATTGTCAAAATCTTGTTAGCTGTAAGTGCCTTAGACACCCACTTCCTTTGTAACTTTTTGTGCTGTAAAAACTTTTTCCTGAAGATCAGGGGGATGATTTCTAGCATGGTATCTTGTAAGAGACAGTCCTGGCCAGCTTTTGTGTACACAATACAATCTTGATTTAATTTGATTTAAAATTTGAGTTGGTGGTCTTTTCTTTGTGTTTTGGTTCAACATTAACCTTTTTCTTTTTTAACTTCACTGTTAATAAAACCAAATAACACAATAAAACTCCTGTAAATGAGCCAGGTGCATAATAATAGTGATTCTTTACTGAAAGCAGAGTATTTATCATAGAAATGATATAAGATTAAAAATTAAAAGATATCTCAAATATCAAGGGAGTTTAGGAGTTAGAAATTTTTTTCTTTCAGAATATAGGTAGTAAAATAGGATGAATGAGAAAATGTGAAGCATAAATATTTTAAGTAATATGCAAAAAAAGTCACCAAAATATTTATTACAAAAAAATCATATCTACAGAAATGGTTCAAAAGAAGCAGTTTTTGTCCAGAATAAACATTTGGACAGGAATGTAAGATTTGGTTTTCTTTTTAAGTAGTTTTACTAATAGTGAATAATCTTTAAACTATTTCTTCATTTTACTGGTTGGAACTCATTATAATTCATATATCTGCGAAAAAGGTACTGAATGCAGAAAAATATTATCACTCATGTTTAAGTCACCTACATTATTTGATCTTTCCCTTTTTAAACCAAAAATCTGCATAAAACCATCTCTTAATAAATATCTCTATCTCTGTATATTAGCAGCAACTGAGTTATAAAATTTGCTATGATAACTTATCTCTTCATGTACTTAAGGACTATGAATTTGCTGCTTAGCATTTAGGTATAACTTTCTATGGTATTCTCTAGTTATTTATGACTCTATGCCAAGTTTTATACCAAGCTCTCATTATGTGCCTTAATTACTCTGTGTAGCAATGTAGGATCCATGTCTTATTTTTGACACTTTGTTCCTAGAACTGTGTCTAAAGAGAAATATGTACAAGATGATTATCCAGGAAAAAAATCTATTTAATATTATATTTTATTTTATATTTATTTATATATTTATGTATACATATTTTTATTATATAGAAACATACGTTGGTCTGAACCTACAGTGATACTAGTGTGTTTTAACTTGAATTGTTTGTGAGAAACAAACTAAAAAGACTTTTCTCTTTGTTTGTTTGTGATTTCTGCAACCTCAGGTACCTAGTGAATAATAGCAGAAATAAATAGGTAACTCTCTAATTTGAGGCAGAACCATCAAACTAGATGATGTTTTGCTTCTGCTTTCTAACTTGATTTTTAAAAACATACCTTTAAATTTACATGGAACCCTTTTGGAATTCTGTTCTGTTCTTTTAAAAAAAATCCATGAAAGTGAAAAAGAATGCATTAAAGATAAATAATTATTTTCAAACAATTCATTTCTTAAAATAATTTTTTTCAAATTACTAAAAATTCTGAAAAGTTAGAAAAGTTAAAATCTTTAGAAATATCCTAAGAAAATTTCTCTTTTCTCAGGACAGTAGACTATATCTCCAACTCATTCCTCTCTAGAATTGGACTGTGTGCAAATATGAAAAAAAAGTGCTAAGATGCCCCACATGGCTTATAAGTTTTAAAATCCAGACAGGAGCTCAAATCTGCCATTTTTCTACTTTACAAAATACAAAATCTTAAATTTGTATACTTAACAAACATTTGCAGAAGTGTAATTCAAAATGACCTAAAAAAAAATGAAAAAATCATTGAAAGATGACCCACTGAACATGAAGACTTATAATATTGAAGCCCTTATGTTAAATGTTTTTTATCATTGTCAAAATTTTCCATGTTTATATTATCAATATATTAATCAAAATTTTATGCATTTAATAACAAATATCTTAGTTCCTATTTTACTCAGTCTTTTAAAAAATTAGTAGTAATTAATATTAATAACTTAATTCTCATACTTGTTAAAGTATGAAACATATACTTTAAAAGCTATGGCTGTAGCAAGTGAAAAATCCAGCCTAATTTTCTTTTAAGATTGGGAACCATCTCATAACAAAGGCATGAAAAGTTAATTTCTGCTTCATTATAAATTACTGTGATTTGTAAACTTGCTTGAAATGCCTGCCAGTGCCTTGAACTTACCCAAGTCTGTTTTTCCCTGATTAGATAAAAACCCTCCCTTAAATTTTAATGATGACTCATAAATTATGGCTTTCTCTGACCAAATAACACTCTGAAATTTTAGTGGTGCATCATAAATTCTGATTTTGTGATCTAAACTTACTCCCTAAATGCTGAAACATTTCGACCATTAACCTACTACCTGCCTTTGTATTACCTTTCCAAAATCCTGTTATCCATGTAAGTTTTCAAGACACCCCTCTTTTGCAACTTTTTGTGCTATAAAACTACAGTCCTAGAGAACTGGAGTGCTGTTGACTTTTCCCATGGGTTTCAGGAGAGACTGTTATGCTCAAATGCGGGACCCCCAAAAGAGCACCAGAGACAAAGACCAATGTAAGCAGCAAAGAGTGTTTATTGCGAGCTAGTTCAGTCCTCCACACACAAAGCAATTTGTTGCTTAGAGGCCCTGATTCCAGGGTTTGCAGCAGTTTTGTACACTCTTTGGGGAAAGCAGGTACCACACATACATCATAACATCTTTTAGCAAATCATCACACACCTTGGGAAAATCATAAACAACTCTAAAACATGATTAGCACATTCACTGGTGGGAACAAGTTGGGTAAGGGTGACTGGTTTGTACAAGATGGGGATTCCTTTGAACTGATTGGCTTAGGCCATGAGGGTAGTATCTGTGAATTATATGGTTTCCCCAAATGTTATCAACCACCATAAACTACTGGGAGGGTCATCTGGCATCCCAGATATTTTCCCAGTCACATGCTGATTGGTGGCTGCTAGGGGGTTGCTATGGTCTCCACCTATCCTGACTGAGTAAGGGACACCAGGCACAGCAGATCTCTCCTGTTATTTGTAGGAAAACAACTTAGCAGGGTGGGTATGTACCTGGGAGTGCTCTGTGGGTCTTTCCAAGGACAAGGGTCATGCCCCATTCCTTGGACAGTCTTTGCTCTGAGGTAGAGGCTGGTTTCTCACCTTCTACCTTATGTTTTTTAAATGTATTTTTTAGCTGTAGCTGAATACAATACCTTTGTTTTACTTATTTATTTTTATGTGGTACTGAGGATTGAACCCAGGGTCTTGTACAAGTGAGGTGAGCACTCTACTTCCTAGCCAAAATTCCAGCCTCTTATGTGTTGTTTTTATTTGGCATTTTTACTTTAGGGGGTTTCTTTCCAGTTCAAAGTTTAATCTGTCACCTAAAAAGAACAGAGATCAAAAAATTTTAAATAAAATTTGATAGTTATTGTAATTATTTTATATTAACTCCTTAATAATATTCAAACATATAAAAAAAACACCATTCAACGACCTGAGATTTCAACCCTTATTCTGCCTGGATTGGATAATATTCCCTGTCACTCAAAAAAGGGCTCACTTCTTTCAGATTCAATGTTCATGATCTGAAGCCCCTTTCAATCAAGAGCATTTTGTGGGATCTGTCCAATCCTGAGTGTCATCAGGGAGGAAGAGGGTGGGCTTTCACTTTTTATCTCCTGAGTCCTCCATTTTTGCCATTTCTCGTCTCATACTTCAGAGTCACAGGTTGTTCGGCTGTGCAGGAACTGAGGATCCCAAGTAGCCCTACTCCTGTGAACCAGGCAATGGTGAGTGTGCATTGGCCTAGCGAGGGAGGCTGGGGGAGGAAGACTATTGGAACCACAAGACTGGCTGTGTTGAAAACAGGAGCTAGCAGATGATCCTCTGGGCAGTCTCTGGATTCTGCAGGCTTAAGTTCTCCACTGGGCCACTATGTTCTAAGTCCTACTGGTCAACCAGGTGGGAAACATGTCAATGGCAGAGACTCTTTGCTGCCTTTCTTATGCTCAAAGGGCATCCTCAGCATCTGCATAAAATACATTGTGGCAGGTGTGTTCCTGCAGCTCAAATGTTGTAGATTGACAGGTGAAATAATTATCAAAATCAAATCTCCAAAGGCCATTTTCCTGCAGGAGAAGAGCTGTCATTTTGGGTACCTAAATTTCCGCTTGAGCTAGCTAATTTTCATTTTGAAATTCTTTTATTTTTTACTTTCTTCATTATTATTATTTTGTAAAAGTTAGGTGAGCTGAGGGATACTGTACTCCTTAGCCATATCCTTGGTAGTGAAGCCAGATTTACAGATAGGTAGTTAATGTAGTTAGGTAAATTGGGTCTAATATTCAGTAAAATAGAGAATGAACATCATATTGAGAATGGAGTCCAGGAAAAGGAAAATTGAAAATGTCCCCAAGGCCCTGAGCCCATCCCAAAGAAATTTTAATGAAGCAGCTCCCAGCAAACATAGAGATGCTAATCAAAAAGCCCTTCCTGCCCATATTACTCCTTCAGCCCACCTGTTCTGAACAATTTGGGTCTTCCCACCTATATTGCATCACTGCAAGATAATAGAACAAAGAACAGCAATGTGACAGGAATGCGGAATAGCTTAATGAAGACTTTAGCTATAAAAAAGCTAAAAAAAACCCAAAAACCAACCAAACAAAAAAAAAAAACCAAAAATCCTTCCATGATTCTACCTCTTGAGTGCCCTTTTTCCTCTGGGAAAAGTATTTTCTGCTGTCTTTAATAAAGCTTTTACTTTCCACTGTAAACTTGCCTTGGTGTACTTCTCTGGTGTTATACCTCAGCATTGGGGAAGCAAGGACTATTCACCAGATAACAGCCCTGACAGGTTTAAATTTATTTTGAGAAAGGTCCTATCTAAGCTATTGTGAAAGGGTAAAGTTTCTAAGCTGGAAAGCTTGAATGTAAAAGATCAGGTATTATTAAGTTCCTCTGTTACACCCAGATTCCTGAGATAGTTAAAACAACGCCCTACTGGCCATTTAGCCTAGGGCAGTTCCTCACAGGGCACGAACCAATCAGTTTGAATGTGTAACCCACTTATGAATGACCAATCACCACTCCCCCCCCCCAATGTGCCAATCATGTCTCAGAGTTGTTGTTCAATTTCCCCGTGCCTCATGATGATTTGTTCTGATGTATGCAAAGCCCACAGCCCCCTCCAAAAAGTGTACTTAAGCTCTGCTTGACCTTTGCTCGGGGCTCTGGGCTGCTCTCCCTCCTTGAGCGAGCACAGAGTCCCAGCGCTCTGGAATGGATCCCCAATAAATATCCCCTTTTGCCAATTGCATGGAGTCAGTCTCTTGGGTGGTCTCTCCCTCTGACGTTTCGCCAGACCCTTATAATTTAGATTATTTTTGTTATGGTTTGATTTATCTAGACTTTGCTATTGCAATAAAGCATACAGTTTTTACATACATATATATTCATATAGGGATCTTATTTATATTTTGATTTTTTGATGATTATTGTACTATTATAATTTCACAATATATATAATAGTAGGTCATGATCAGTTCTTTTTTTGCTCTTATAATTGAAAAGGTTTTTGGCTAAAATTACATATAACTTTGAAGATGAATTTTAAAAATTTATGCTTTGGTTTCTTCATTTAAAGTAAAGCATGTTGATTTTTTTTATTATTGCATTATTCTTGTATTTAATAGTCAGGTTTATTTTGACATAACCATAAAACATGGAATATAATTTCCTCCCCTTCAGTATCCAGTAGTTTCACCTTCCCTATTCTCCTACTTTCTTTATTGTATATTTATTTATTCATTTTTTATTATTGCTTTATAGAATACACATAAAAGTAGACTTCATATGATATATTCATATTTGTACATAGCAATTTTGGTGATATATATTGTTTAATTTGAAGGAAAATTATCACCTTTATAATGATGAGTTTTATCCTCTGTACATGAGATGTACAATTCAGTCTATTATGTGCTTTTTGTGACTTTTATTTTCTCATAATTTTGCATATTTTGTTTCTAAAAATGTACACATATGAAATACCACTTGCATAAGGCACCTATGTAAAATTTATGCACAGTGTTTTATGCTCTTTTTTAAACTGGATATATTATGAAATGTGACGGACCTTAGTGACCATTTTTTGTACAGATTATTATTTATGTCTTACAAGATGTATACTGTATTGAGCCATGCCCTCGGGCTTCAAGTGTTTGGATGAGTAGCATCATGTACTTATATGTTATCATGATCACATATGCTCTAATTTCAGTAAGTCTCTGTGATAAGTAGTGTCATGTATTTTAAATAGCAAAATAGTTTCCACAAATAGATACTAATTTAAACTACTTTTGAGTTAATGATTATTAATTTGTTTTAAATGTTCATCAATATTACTTAATTTTTCCCATGATGGGTTTTTATTTTGTATTTCTTAAATTTCTAAACATTTTGAATTTTTATAGTTAATAAACATATCTCATGTATAAATTCGCAGTTCAAACGTCTGTTCTTTATATCTTTTTGGCTCAAAAGATGAGAAAATATATCAAAAAATGAGGCTAGGGATTGATTTCAAGAAAAAAAAAGGTTTAATTATTTTTTCAAATTGACTTTTTTCTTTCCTCATCATTTATTATGGGTTTCTTGTGTGATTGTAAGGGTAGGTTATTTAAAGTGGATTCTAGGGCTTATCTTTGTTATTACTACAGGAAAAATGAATAAGAAATTTCTCTACACTATGGCTGCAGGAAATTGAATAAATTTCTTCAAAATCATATGGTAATAAAATTGTTAAATGACATTTTACTAAATATCCACTCCTTAAAAATTTTTTCTGTAATATGTTTGGCAGTGAAGCATAAATTCTATTATCTGGATTTTGAGGTTTAATATAAAATCATATGGAATAAAATTACAATCCTAGAAATATTCATACATAATTTGTTGTTTACTTAATGACTTGTTGTGGAGATAGCAACAAATTAACATATTTATTTTTAGAAATAGTTACTTTTTTCTTTTCAGTTTCTAATAAGCCTTTTAGATTTATTTCCTTACTGAGTCACACAGGGCAACTAATGTGTTTTTTTTTTTTTTTCATCTCCAGGCATTTACCCTTCTAAGAAATCTGCATTGTGAGCTCTGTTTATGAATAGTTTCTTAACATGAAAGAAAAAAAAAAGTCTGTCTGTTGTTCCTGAAATGTATTCTCAATGCACTCTCTTCAAAATGAGAGAAAATAATATTTCCCCAGACTGACATCCCTGTGTCAGGAGCTAACAATACATTGATGGTCTTTGAAGAAATTTCATATGATTCTGTCTCTGGGTAGTTTTCTGTGGGCTGCTGAATTTTCATTTAGTATCCAGATACCCATGTTTTTTCATCTCTACGATGGGAATAATTTTGTAGGGCATAGATGAATAATGCTCTTCATGGAGGCTATGAATACCTGTATTTTCTGTAGTGCACAGCTGACAAAAACCCTAGAAAACTGTGCAGATTCTATTTGGTTAACCATTATCTGCAACTCACATAAATTTTCTTTCCAAAGCTTGTAATAACCTTTTCACTTTAGGCATCCATGTCATCCCCATTCTCACATATAAAAGTTTGAATCTTTCTTTTCTAAATTCCAGGTTCCATTTCTCTTATGGTTCAATGTGGTGAAAATAATTATGTTTATTTTTGTCTTTCTTTTACACTGTGTTTCTAATAAAAATATTCTCTTCCTAAAGCCTATATTTTCAATGTCCAACTATGTTTAGAAATTTGACATAGAAAATTGCATTGATAAGTTATAAAGGAGAGTTGAGAATCCTTCTTGCTCATGTTTCCCTTCCTTAGTAACTGAACGTGAACTATGCTTGGCCCTGTAAAGGGAGCACCATAACCAATCAGATATATAATAAAAATGTTGATTGATTGTATATTCTTTTCTAAGAATTCTCTGTTCAGATCCTTGGCCCATTTCTTGATTGGATGATGATGATGATGATGATGATGATTTTCTTAGTTTTTTGAGTTTTTTATGAACCCTAGATTTCATTATGTACTCCTCACATATCAGTGCTCTATCTGAAGTTTAAGAGGTAAAAAATTTCTTCTAGGATGTAGGCTCCCTTTTCACCTCAGATTGTTTCTTTTGCTGAGAATAAACTATTTAGTTTGATTCCATCTCATTTATTGATTATGTGTTTTAATTCTTGTGGTATAGGTGTCTTATTACAGAAATTGGGGCCTAATCCCACATGATTAAGATTAGAGCCTGTGTTTTATTCTATTAGATGCAGAGTCTCTGGTTTAATTCCTAGGTTCTTAATACACTTTGAGTTGAGTTTTGTGCATGGTGAGAGATAGTGGTTTGTTGAACAGGCTATCTTTTCTCCAATGCATGTTTTTGGTACCTTTGTCTAATATATTATAATCATAATTTTGTGGGTTAGTCTCTGTGTCTTCTATTCTGTAACATTAGTCTTCCAGTCTTTTTTTTTTGCCAATGCCATGCTGTTTTGTTACCATTGCTCTTTAGTCTAGTTTGAGGTCTGGTACAGTGATGCCACCTGCTTCACTCTTCCTGCTAAGGATTGCTTTCGCTATTCTTGGTTTCTTATTTTTCCAGATAAGTTTCATGGTTGCTTTTTCTATTTCTATGAAGAATGCCACTGGAATTTTGATCAGAATTGCAGTAAATCTGTATAGTGCTTTTGGTACCATTGTCATTTTGATAATATTAATTCTGCCTATTTATGAGTAAGGTAGATATTTCCATCTTTGCTCCCATTGTCTGGTATCACTTTCCACCTCACTGATTTTTGCTGAGAAGAATCTCTTAAGTTTGAATTCATCCCATTTAGTGACACTTGTTTCTATTTCTTGTTCTTTATTAGTCTTCCTAAAGAAGCAAAATTTCAAATCCCCTACCTGGAATTATAGGTGTATGACATCATGCATACCAACACAATTCATCTTGATTTCAAGTCCACTTTCTTAAGGGGCTTTCATCCTAGAAATTAAAAGAAAATGTTATATACAGGCCATTGGGTCTAAGGACATGTCATAAAATAAGGAATATACTGTTAATAGATTTAAATAATAGACTCAAATCTTTGGACCTGGGGAAAAAACAAATACACACACACACACACACACACACACACACACACACCATATACTTTCTGGTTAAATCTCCCTGCCCTCAAGACAGTTTCTCTGTGTTGTTTTTTTTTTTTATATCTAAGGAGAAATATTGGTTTAAAAATGTATTTTTCACCTTTAGCATAAAAAGAAGTGGTCTACACTTTAGATCTCCTTCTCCAGGCAACTAGTTTCCCATCCCCATGAAACAAATCGCCACCATTAGTGGCTTAAATCCACGCCCACTCTTTGATCTGCTGGTTCTCTGAGTCAGTAATGGAGTGTAAGGTAGCATGTGCTCCAGCTCAAGGGCTCTCAGAGGCCGCAGTCAAACTTCTGGCGAAGGCCGTGGTCTCTTTTGAGGCCTCACAGGGGAGGTGCTATCTTCTGAGCACTGCAAAGGGATTCATGGGATTCATTTTCTCAACAAATACAAACTAGAATCCTTAGCTCTTCGCTGGTGGTTGAGTGAAAGTTGGCCTAAGGTTTTGGTCACTTAGAAGCTGCTTCATCAAGATGTGCTGACCAGAATGTTGACAGAGGTCCAGCCAGGTGGAGCCATGCCCTTGCCACCTTATCTGAGAAGTGTTGTCCAATGGCTTCTGTCTGTTCTATTCGTTAGTCACATCAGCCATCACTGGAAAGATGAAATTACAGAAGAGAATGCTAGGAAGGGTGATCCTCATAGAGTGATAAAATAATAAGTGCAAGCTTTTTTTTGGGGGGGGGAGTACCAGGGACTGAACCCAGAGGCATTTAACCACTGAGCCAAGTCCCCAGCCCTTTTTATTTTTTATTTTGAGACAGAGTCTTGCTAAAGGGCTTCACCAAATTGCTGAGGCTGGCTTTGAATTTGTGAGCCTCCTGTCTCAGCCTCCCCAGCTGCTGGGATGACAGGCATGCACCACCACCCCGGCTAATGGCAAACATTTTTGAAGCCTTCTGCAGTTAAAGCAAACCATCAAAAGAACACTCTAAAGGATCCGAGGACAATGGTATCTGGCATAAAACAATTGGCCCTCAGGGTTAACCAGTTCTAAGGCTCCAGTCAACAAGGGTATTCAAGGACACCCTTGGGCTATAGGGGTGCTAATTGCTAAGATTGAAACTGAAAGGTTACCAACCAATAAAATTTGATGTACCAGAACCTCAGTCAGGGACAGAACTTGGAAATTTTGAAGACAGATGCTGACAGCATCAGAAATAGAGAGAGACTTCTCTTAGTAAGTGGTCCACAAACTGCCCAAGACAGAAATGCAGATTCTTCTCTGAGGAAAGCTGTACAGTGGGATTCAGGTGCAGATCTGAACTGCTCAGGGAGTGGAGAGGCAGAGCCATATCAGACAGATACCTGAAGAGGGGTTGTGCTTTGATAAAGGAAGAGGATCCTCTTCACATATATGTCCCCCTGGCAAAATCACCAGGGGACTTCCACACGGTTCCCTAGCACCTGTGGAAAGGGAATCTTGCAGGAGAGGCCAGAAGGACAGAGGGAGAAGAGGGGTGATGTCAGGCACCCGTAGGAGGGACAGTGGGAAACGGCCCATCGTCCACTTATTCACCTTTTTGTCCATTCAACAGGTGGACTAGCAGTTACCTGCCACTGAGTGCTGAGGGTAAGGAGAGATGCAAGACCAGTGCAGTGGCACCCAGAGTTAACCAAGGTGTGAAGAGACCAGAGGAGATGGCCCCAACACCTCAGATCGCTGGGGAGGGAGACTGGGAGGAGAGTACCACAGCAAGACAGACTTAGCAAGGTGTGTGTGTGTGTGTGTGTGTGTGTGTGTGTGTGCTCACCGCCTACTTGTGCACTGGTGAGGCTGAGTGTGCCCGGATCTTGCCCACTCTATCCCATCGGCAGGTGCCGGTTCGCTTGAGCAGGGGATTGGGCTCGGGGGAGTGGACTTCTGCTGCTGCCCCCAGGGTCTGCACAGCCTGGTGTTGACTTCCCGCCCCTCCTCTCTGGAAGGCCGAAGTCATACATTTTTAATTGGAGTTTTTCAGCCAAATAGCAAACTGGCGCGCTGCCCAACTCGTGGGTGAAGATGTTGAGAGAGAAAGCCTCACCTTCTGTCCTGCTGGCAGCAAATGAAAACAAACCGCTTTTCTTCCTCTTCCAGCTGCTTTCTCTCCTCCGCTGGAGGAGAGAAATTTAAAAGCATTATTGGCTTCTTAACTCGTTTGAAGCCAAGTGACCTTCATCTGCGGCTGTCTTTGTCTTCCTCTGGTGAACCTCATCCAGATGTTGCAGAGCGCTGTTCCCCCAGAACCCTCACCTGGCTTCTGCTTCTGGCAAGTTCAGCTGGGAGAGCCTGGAGTGTGCATGCACACACGAGTACACACACACACACACACACACTCACTCACACACACATACACACACACACACACGCAGTCACACAGTCACACAGTCGCACACACTGTGGGGGGGGGCATTAGGGCTCCCCAAAGCAATGTGTCAGCACCATTTAAAACCACAGTTGATGACATTCATTTCTAATTCTTGAAAGTTTTCTTTAAAAGAAGATTAAGGCTGCAACCTACATGGCACCCCCACAGGGACAATCTTTCCTTGGCTCTGTTTGGTAATTCAATTGTGACGGGTAAAGTTGTGCAGTTGTAGCAAAAGAGCATGGAGAAGAAAAAAAAACAGAGAGGAGAGAGAAAAAGCCTTCAATGCTGTCATCCATCTTGTGAAAAATTAAAAGTGCTTACCCATGCCCAGATAGTAAATCCTACCTGCTTTATTAAATAAATGTAGTATTTCACCCAAGAAAGGAGGCCTTTGAAAGATCTGGAAAATCTTGCAGGCTTTGAAATGGAATAAAGATTGATTTGTGGGGAGGTTCTCTCTTGTACGTGTTTTTCTTCCTTCTGACATAGAGAATGGTAACCAAGACACAGAATTCATTTTAAAAGAGAGAGAGAGAGAGAGAGAGAGAGAGAGAGAGAGAGAGAGCGCGAGCGCTGGGTATTGGAAATTTGGGTGTTTTATTTATGTTACTTAAAAAATAGAGGACTCAAGAGATGATTGGGTAGGCCCAAGTTTTTATGGCAGAGCTGTTTGAAGGAGCGAGGGTCCTAGCCTGGTTCCTGTCTCATAGTAGGTATTTGAAAAAGGTAGCTGTTGAGTGATAAAGGATCTGTAATCCACCATTCTGACTTTCCTCACTTGGAAATGAATCTACCTTGAAATGAAGATAATTTAAAATTGTCCTCATTATTCAGGGTCATTTCAGTTGCAAGTTATAGAAATCTGTGTCACACTGTTTTAGTTACAAAGACACTGCCAAGTTCACAGGGCTCGGGGGCTCAGGTGTGGCTGGATCCAGTTAGTGCTCCAGTGGTGGCAACAGGATTCTCGTTCCACCTCCTAGCTCTAATAGCATGGTCATAACCTTGTTCTGCTCAGTCAGGCTTCCTCTTGTCATGGCCCCAAACAATCCCAGGTTCCATCCTCTGGGTTTGTGCTTTCTCTGGTTCATCTCCAGCAAGAGAGAACAATCTTAAGGTGGGCCTGTGAGGTCTGTGGACTCACTGTGGTTGGGTGGACTTAGAGTGGACAGCCTGCATGTCATCATGGCTGGTGGGTGGGATTATGCTGACAGCTCCAGATCCCTCCTCCAGCTCCAGATAGTGTGCCCCACCCCAACTTCCTTGGTTGAGGGGGAGGGAGGGGTGGCTCCCCAAGGAAAACGGGGTGTGAGGACCTGAAAAGGGTGATGGTAACATGGAGATCACTCCAGGGGCTGAAAGAAGCCCTGGGGACGTCATTTCATCTGTCTTCTTCCCACTCTATCTATGCTCCTCCATCTGATCTTCCATTCAGAGCCGGACATTTCCCCTCCCTCAGTTATTTGATAAGCTAATACACTCCCACTATAACCACAGTCTATGGTCACACCTCTGGGACAACCCAGCACCAGGTATGGGGGTGGGGGTGGGGGGAATGGCCCAGCTCTTGCTCCCCACACCCTAAAAAAGCCACGCCCCTCTGACCCCCTGTGAGCAGCCTTCAGGGCTTGCTGTGTGTGTCTCTGGCCTGTGCAGAACACTGTATCACTGTCATTATCACAGGGCCCCAGGTGCACTCTGTTATGAAGCTCATTCCTCGGATGAAGGGGTGGAAGGTCACAGAACCCAAGGAACTCGGCCAACCTGACCCAGCTAGTAGGCGGTGGGGCTGAGTTCCAGTTAGATCTGACCACCACCCTACACTATTTTACAGGTAATTCTCATTCTCTTTCTGCATCAGTGATTTTGGTTGAGTGAGCAAACGTTATTAATTCAACACACACGCAACAGCGCTGCGCTGTGTGTCAGCATGTGTTGTGGGCAGGGAAACAGTGAGGAAGACAGGCTCGGCCTTCACCACTCTCACTGGTTCTGGTGAGTACTGACCTGGTCCCTGAAGGGTCCTGGTGATGGGGCAGGGTGGAGCAAGGGCAAGGAGAAGAGGAGACAGAAGGCTAGCCCTGCCCTGGAGCAAGACAGCAGCCCCAGGAAGAGAAGGACAGTCCTGCAGGGTAAGTCCACACCACGAGAGGCCCTTCCTCAGAGGTCATGGGGACTCTCTCCATCTTCAGGGAGCTGCCCTCCCCAGCACTGCCTCGGAGCAGGCGCTCGGCAGCGTCTCTGACTGGGCTCCCCCTGGGCCTGCAGGGCTGCAGTGGACCAGAGAACCCCAGAACGACTTCTGGCAATGAGGGGGGCCAGGGGTTGTATCCTGGAAGCATGAAGAGGCAAAGGTTACCCCAGAGCCCCGAGAAGATCGTGCATTTCCTCACAACATAGTGTCAGTGTGCCCTGGAGGAAGGGTGGCATTTTGTTTCCCCGAGGCCACCACAACAGA
Organism: Ictidomys tridecemlineatus; assembly: GCF_052094955.1. NCBI lineage: Eukaryota > Metazoa > Chordata > Mammalia > Rodentia > Sciuridae > Ictidomys > Ictidomys tridecemlineatus. Next base: position 1,008,493 of record NW_027522848.1, on the reverse strand, counting down.
ATGCCAGATGCTTGCTTCTCATAGGTCTGGAGACAGGGGTCCAAGATCCAGATGCCAGCACGTTTGGTTTCTCCTGAGGCTCTCCCTGGCCTGCAGATGACTACCTGCCCTATCTCACAGGGCCTTCTCCCTGATCCCGCACACACCTGCCGGTGTCTCTTTCTCTTCTTCTGGGGACACTGGTCCTATTGGATCCGGGCTCCACCCTTCGACCACATTCTGACTTCATCACCTTTTTGAAGGCCCTAGTCCCACATGAGTCCGATGAAGGACTTCGACATTGGAATTCTGTGGGGACACAATTTAGTCTGCAACAGAAGGCATGAGGGCAGAGACCCCTTGATCCTAGGGGCATGTGTAGATGTGGGGGTCACATGTGTGCCCCCCGTGGTATAGCGCTGAGCAATGTGCCCTTTCTAAAGTGTGTCCCACAGACCCCAGTCCCACCAGAGCAGAGAAGACAAGCATTGGTGAGGACACAACACACCCGGCAGGAAAAGGCGAGATCAAGGACAAACAGGGATCTCTAAGCCTCCTTCATGGTCCCACTCCTGCTAGAGAGGTGGCTACAGAGAAATATTCCTCACTGTAACAAAACAGCAGGATGATGAGCGGAAGTGCCCTGTTGGCTTGAGTTAGTGATGGAGGGTCATTAACAGGGTACGGTGGACTGGAGAAAACTGGACCTTGGAGCCCCATCTCTAGGGGTGGAGACTGGGGGGCTGGGCAGAAATAAGAAGGTCCCAGCAGAGGCAGGAGACTGGGGGAGTGTCCCTGTTGCCCTCCAGTGATGGGGATCTAGGGAACAGTCCTTGTTGGATTTTGCCACTTGAATCTGTAGGGATCTTTCTTTTAAATAAAGCCACTAATCACAGGCGATTTCCAAGTGTGTCTTCTATTAGGGTGTTTTCCGTAGCAGTGTTTGACACAGGATTTTAGAGCAATGGAGTAACATTAGCATATCTAAGAGAAGTTCCTTTGGGAGTGGGTTTGAAAAGTCATTAATGGAACAGAGAGGAGGTAAAAGACATTTCGGAGCCTTTTCCCATTTCCAATCCCTGCTTCTGCCAGCAGAAATTTTGACCTTTCTGTTCTATTTATTTAAAAAATTAAAGTTTTGACTGGATCCAGGACTTCACAGTGGGGAGCTGGGTATTGCTGACCCTGTCAAAGCGTCATGCACTCTTTGGCCCCTTGCTCTCTGGAAGTCCCAGTGATGGAAAGTGAGAACCCGATTCTCTTTGGCAGAGGTCCCACGGCTGTGCTCGCCAGCCCAAATACCCCAGGCCTAAACAGTGGCTCTCCCCACTTTGAAATGACGTGCAGACATCTGCCTGCACGGAGCCTGGGACTTCTCTTTTGCTTCGGTGCCTTCTGGCCCATTCGCCATGCAGCAGCGGCAGGAAACATCATAATAACCCACCTTGCTCACATCGTCTCTCCCCCTGCAGCTCTGTCGTGGCTCCCCATGGCTCCTCAGAGCAAGAACCAGTTCCTTAAAATGGTACCTGAAGCCTTCTAAAGACACCTCTCCTGCCTCTTTATACACATCTTTAAGCTGTAGCCACATGTGCCTCTCTTAGTTCCTGTGATGGGACGTATTTCCCCCAACTCAGGATCTTTGCACATAGAATTCTCCTGACTTAGAGTGGCCAGCCATCCAGTTTGCCTGGAGTTGTGGGGGGGGTCCCCTGAGGCTGTGGGGATTTCAGTGCTAAAACCAGGAATATCTTGGTCACAGCAGGACCCGAGGCCCCTGGCAGCTGAAGGAAGAGCTTTCCCAGCCCTCTTCTTTCCACTAACTAGTGCTCTGCCTTACCTTCTGCTCAAATGTCACTTCCACCATCAATATTTCCTTTCTGCTAGCACCGGATTAGACTGTGTGCTTTGCAAGAAAACTATTGCTTTCCTTCAGAACAATCATTTGACATTTTAATTTCATGGGCACATAAATGCATTTAAAATTCACAGTTGTCCCCCCCCCCTCCGCCCCCGCTCCAAGGGCGAGCCCTGGTGGGGTTGGGTCTTTATCAAGCATAACAGTAAGGAAAGATGATGGCACAGGGCCTGGTACAGGCCTGATGCCACATAAGCACATGTGCAGGGTGGGAACACCTTATGAGTGGTGCGGATGTGTCTCACACACGTCTCCTCATTTCAATTATGTTTCATCGAGTTGCAGTGGGTACTGCACTGTCCCCATTGTGTAGATGCAGAAAGTGAGACTGATTGAGGCTAGGGATGCATTCATGGCTACCCAGCTGCAAAGTGGCAGACTGTGTGCTTCTGATTCCAGAGTTCAAAGGACAGTGAGCTACAGTCTCATGGCTACAGTCACCATCAAAACCCTGAGAGCTCAGAGGCAGAAAGACTTTATCCACACATCTATGATGATGATGTTGCCTATATGCCTGGAGCATATGTGCGAATGTGCGTGGGCACACTGTGTGCACAGCGTACCCAAGCCAGGACTGCTTCCTGGCTTCCTGCAGGCCCTCCCTGGCCTGCCTGTAATACTGCCCAGGGGCATTTTGGAACTTACTCCCTGACTGTGACTAAGGCTGCATGGGCCAGAGCAGGACTAGCCAGAGTGCCCCTTGAGCTCCAGGGGTAACTTGGGCACCTTGGAAACTGGGCTTCCTGTTAGGTGACAGACTGCCCATCGGTCTAATGCCCAGGGCGGTGGAAACAGGGACACCTGCTCTCAGAGGCAGAGTCAGGACCTGGAGTCCTGAGGGGAGGGACTCCATGCACCTGCTGCTTCCTTCACACAGGTGTGGACTGAGGTCCTACTATGTGCATGCCTAGGGATACAGACGTGATCAAGCAGATGAAAATCCCTGGCCTCAGGAGCTGCTTCTCAGGTGGGGTGATGTGAACAATGAACACAGGAAACATTGGTCTGAGGGGACAAAGCAGCAGGGAAGGGGGAGGGGCAGGTTGTGCTGCTCCAGTGCCTGTGTGTGTGGGAGAGATTTTGATGAGTACGGTCAAGGACAGCCTCTCTAAGGGCAGAGAAAGCCGTGTGGACAGTTGGTGGAAGGGCTCCTGGGACCGGGAAGGGGTGTGAAGGGTCTGGTGCTTGGAAGGATTGAGCAGTGTAGCCAGAGTTGAGAAAGCAGGGGAGAAAAGCAGGGGATGGTCTTCAAGCTGCCGCAGGGGTGCAGAGGGGGTGCACTGTGCAACTTTTCAGGCCATGGTAGGGACTTTGGCTCCTCTGATGAAAGTGGAAGCTACTGGAGGATTTTGGGCAGAGAAATGGTCAAGACTGAAGAATTTAGAAGGAGAAGGTCGATTTACTTTTGCTCTTCTGTGCTGATATGCCTGCTTGACTGATTCTTTCCTTCTTTGAAAACGTGTGTGCATGCCCTCTGGGCATGGGCTTCATGTTGGTGCTGGGGGCACTGAAGCCTGGGAATATCCTGACCTCCCTGAGTCCATGATCCAGTGGAGGGGACAGATCTGAAATAATTGTCCCAAGAGAAGCAGGCAAAGGGACAAAACGTGACCAGTGTGATGAGGATGGTGACATGGGTGCTTGCCTTTCCTGGTGGAGATATAAAATGGGACAGCCACTGTGTGGTGGGCTCCCCAGGAAATCTAGCACAGGATTACCACGTGACCCAGAAGCCTACTTTTAAACAGAGTTAGGACTACATAATTCTAAGTCAACAGATTTTTTGGTTATCTTTGCTACTGAGAAAGCAACAACAAATTTATCTCCTTTTGTAATGTTTTTAAGTGCCTGGAAACAATGCACTATGTAACAGGGGGTAGATCTCATTTTTCTACTTTGGATAAACATAGAATAAAGAATTTTATACAAATCTAGAAATGAAGATGGTGATATTGAACAGTGAAAATAAACAATGAGACAAAAGGAGACTGATTGCTATTGAAGAGGTGATGAACCTACACTGCCTCTTAGGGAAACTGTCCCTTCACCCAAGCAATGTTTTGGCAAGCTCAGAGGAGGAGAAACAGATGCCAGCCATAGGTTCTGGAGCAAGCACAGAGACCCTCTGATGTGGGGTGGATTCAGTCACTTTCATCTATTCTCCCCCACATTTATTTCTAGGGCCCAAAGAGCATTTTCCTCTACCACTCAGTTTAACTTACTTATTCCAATAAATGCAATATACATTCAGTTTCCCCTCCAGGTGCTAAGCAATTCAGAGGTAACTTTTGCTGGAATTGGTGGTCTTGATCAAAAGATGCAGGACGGAAAATATGAGTACATGCCTTCTATTTTGCAATAGGCAAACTTTATTTTGTTTTAAATCTAAGCCTGATTCTGATATTCTCTTTTGGACCATTGTGCCTACTGACGGGATCTCTGGTCAGAATATTCTGCATGCATTAGTGTAAGTAATAAAGTCCTACCTGTAAAAGCAACAGCAAACAACAATTGCTCACAAAGGATTCCATGCCATTGAGAGGCAGTAGTTAACTGTTCAGTGGAAACCTGAAGTAGCTTTGAATGAGCTTCTGAATGCAGTGAAGTGGAAGATACCAGGAAAAGCTGGCTGGCTCAAACCAGCTTTCCCACTGACAGGGAGACCTTACCTTGTCATCTGAGTGTCAAACGTCATTCATTCCTCCCAACCTCTAGTAACTAATTCATGACAATGATTTGCTCCACTTCCTAAGAGTTAAAGGTCAACAGTAATGCAGGAAGACTCATTTTTTTTTTAACCCATGACTATTTTCCCCCTATGGGAAACGCCATAAAATTCCCCCAAACTGTACACAATGCTAAACCCTACTGAAACTATCCTGACAGATATCCAAGTTGAATCTAAAGAAAAAAAGTAAAAAAATCAGAACTGGATTGCCTATATCAATAAAGCAAATGTTGCAATTCTATAGAAAATTCTTAGTCTGGTGCAGGGGGTTCTCAGCATCAAGTATCCTGCCTGGCTTACAATACAGAGCTTCTGTCTAACAGAAGGCAAAGAAGGCTAGAAGGTCAAGAGAAAGATAGCTTTTTGGCATGCAGTCCTGGCCATTCAGCTTCTAAATTGGATGCACATTCATCTCAGGATCACCTCATCCTGTTACACCCACTTCTCTTAGATACCCATTTTTCCATTTCAAGCCCTGTTGTTATGGTTTGCATGTGAAATTTTCCCCAAAGGCCATGTGCTAAAAACTTGGTTGTCAACCTGTGGTGCTATTAGGAGGTGATATGACCTATAGAAAGCAGGGCCTAGTTGGAGGAAGCAGGTTACTGGGAGGATGTCCTTGAAGGAGATATTTTGTCTCTTAGCTCTCTGCTTCCTGGATACCATGAAGTGAGCAGTTTTGCTCCACCATGTGCTCCTCACCGTGATATTCTGACTCACCACAAGCCCACCTGTGATGAAGACAAGTGGACTGAAACAGCCAAAATAAATTCTCCCTCTTTTAAGTTGTTTTTCTCAGGTGTTTTGTCACAGTGACAGAAAGCTGACTAACATATCTGTTTTACTCTTTTATTCCCTTGAGAGGATGGTAATCAATTGTTTCATTCTCTGACAACAGTTAACCTCTACTCTGTCTGGGGAAAATACATGGCAATGAATAACTTACACGGCTCTCAGTTTTTATTTAATAAGACAATTTTTATAGCACTTACAGTGTGCTAAGCTTTCTTCCAAGGACCTCATAAGTGATAACAGTTCAAGGACAAGCAAAACTCACCTATGAAGATAGAAGGTACAACAGTGGTTGACCTATAAAAGTGTGAGGGCTGCTGGCAAAGAACACTAGGAACTTCTTTCTGGAGTGATGGAAATATTTTCTATTTTGATTGGGGTGTTGTTTACATGTGTGTATTCATTTGTCAGACTCATCAAATTATACACTTCAGATCTATGCATTTCACTGATTGTAAATTTTGCCTTGATTTAAGAGAGAGAAGTGTGACCTCACATGTTATTACAAGGTTCAAAAAGCCATAAGCTCTTATTTTGCTAATGTCCTGCAGAAACAGCCAATGGCAGGTCAACAACCTATAGCCCAATCTAACTGCTGAGGCAAAGCAGAGCCTCTGAAACTGGGAAATCCAATACAGCAGTCCTCTAACTTAGTTCATCCTCAACCCTCATCTCGTTCACTCCCTATTGAAGATATCAGTTATGGAAGGTTGATAAGGAGGTGCCAGAACTCTCTGGCTCTCAAGATAAGTTTGAAAACCTCCCAGAGTACTCTGCTGTATGATTTGACATAATTAATTCCCATCTCAGGCCCAGTAAGGAGTGTATCAGGGAATGGTTCTCATGATATTCACCTAATGCTGCTTCTCTTCCTATAGACTATCTACAGAGAAAGGGAGAAGGCAGAACTAAGACATTTAAGTGCATCTAGAGCCTTGTGAGGTTGAATGTGGCAAACTTCTAGTTATCCTGCAAATCCATAGTAGCCAAGTTTGGCTGGGTATATGACTACCTTGCTACAAACTACACTTACCAGCTTCCCCTGTAATTAAATGGAGTCATATGACTGAGTGCTCACCAATGGAATATGATAGAAGTGGCATGTGTAAATTATACTTGCTTTAAAGGAAATGACTTGCCCTGGGTTTCCTCTCCTACCTATGGAATGGAGTCGGGGTGGAACACTGAGTGGCGGTAACTTAGCTTCAACTACGCAGAAAAGACCAACATTCCAGGGGATGAAAAGAGCTACAGTAGTTGGATGCTAAGTGCTTCAACAACTCCTGAAGCAAGGCTGGGTGCTAGGCTGGTTCACTCTAGCCTGCCATGTGAAAGGGAAATTTCAATCTAATTTAAATTACTGCATTTGTGGCTTTTTTGTTATATAATCTTAGCTAATACCTTACCAGTGAAGTTTCTGAGGCTTATGATCTCCAAGCATGAATTTCCAAGTTTCACACTCTGCTTAGCCCAGAAGTTTGAATTCCCAAGTTCTTTCTCCTTACATACAACATCAATCCGGTCACTTAATCTAGTCATCCACTGTCTACAAGATAATATCAACTCCTTATTCACGCATGCAAAGTCCTCTCAAGACGTGGTCCCATCCTCCATCCATGGTCTCAGCTTCATCACCTGCATTTGCCACACTGCATCTTGTGTTCTAGTTTCAATGGATGTTCCTTGAAAGCACTTTGTGTATGAAGAACTCTATGCTCATATTCTGGTCTGGCCAAATGGAATAATGTTTTCACCATCCCCATGAATAAGCTTCTCTAAAACCCCCAAGTAGAATGGTTCCCTCCCTCTACTATACTTCCTTATCATTTTGGGCAAACTTTCATTAAACAATGTACCACCTTGAGCTATTAGGATTTTTTTACATGTCTGATCTCACAGCTAGAATACATGTTCCAAAGACTAAGTCCCTGAAGGAAGATTGTGCCTTGTCTATCTCCGTGACCTTGGCATTTAGCACATGACCTGGCTTATACTTGAATGTTAAACAAAAGAAGGAAGCAGAATTCAATAGGTAGCATGTTTCAAAACCCTACACAGCCAGGCATGGTAGCATACTCCTATAATCCCAGTGGCTCAAGAGGCTGAGGCAGGAGAATTGCAAGTTCAAAGTCAGCCTCAGCAACTTAGCATAGGCCCTAAGCAATTCAGTGAGACCCTGTCTGTAAATAAAATACAAAAAAGGGCTGGGATGTGGCTCAGTAGTTAAGTGCCCTGGGTTCAATCACTGGTATGTGGGGGGGGTGACACGAGACCCTACACATACATTATCATTCTTACCAATTCATTGCAAATGCATAGTGGAATTTAATGTTATGCTGATCAGCCAAATCACATGTAGGCAGCATCTCCAGAGTTTCTACCAGCTTGACCATCGCATCATAGTCCTGTTGGCGAGAGATCTCAAGGTGAAAAAGAGAAGAAATTCTTTACAGGTCTTTGTAGATTTTTCTGAATAGTTATAAACATAAGCCAGTCTCCAGATTTTAAGACAAACCTTTCCTTGCATAGAGTGTTTAGTGAAGTTACTTGTAACCTTCACTAGAACAACAACAACAAAAAAAAAAAAAAAACAGAAAATAAGATAAATGAGAGAGAGGGCAGAAAAGAAATTCCTGTTACCAAAGAGGACAAAGGGATTGAAGAAAAACTGTTAAATCCAAAGGCAGAAAAAAAAGTGAGCCTAGCAACCAGGAAATGGCTACTATGTTTTCAGTGGAAAAGGATTAAAACCACCCAGAAAAGCTATTTTAAAATGAGCTAGACATACATATAAGAAAATCTACAGTTAACTTCCCATGTAAAGGGAAAAAATATCTTAGCCCTTCTTGGTTTATCATAATCAGTAAAATTAATCTAAACCAGAATATTCTTAATTGTGGGATGCTGACTTGTGCACTATAGGAAAGGCAGTAGCATTTATGGCCTCTACTCATTAGAAGCTAGCAAAACATACATACACACACACACACACACACACACACAGAGTTTTGACAACTAAAATGTGTTTAGATGCTATCAGATGCTTCCTGGTTGAGAACCACTGGTCTAAATGCTACATAATCATCTAGGGAAAAATTGCTACCATGTGTGTCTCAGTTGGGTCCCCTCTTAGTAGCGCTACCAGTTAACATTTTAGCCAGGCTTACAATCATTGGTATTAGCCAACTTGCTGCCAGCTATGGTTGAAGAGGAGGGTTTCCTACTAAAATCCCAAACCTGTCTTATGGCTCTGCATTTGATACTACTGGCCTAGGAAAGAGAAGACAGTAGTGCATTCCACAGATATCTTGGCTCACATTTGAGCCCAAGAGGCCCATCAATGAAAGGTTAAGAAATGAAAGGATACAAAAAAAAAAAAAAAGAAAGAAAGCGATAATACATGAAGGCAAGGGCAGAAGGAAACCAGAAGTCAGGAACTCAAGGGAAGAAAACCTTCAAGAAAGGTTAATCCTTGGTCATGGTGCATGCTTTAATCATTATCACAATCCCTAATGGCACCTGCTACTAAAATCAGTTAGTTTCATTTGTTCATCACTAGGGGTATGAGTTCCTTAGCAGTTGACTCTTCTTGGTCCAAGGCATAAACGGATATCTCCATTATTTAGATTTAAAGAAACATGGCCAACAACTTCCAATGTAGCTTTATAGGAGTCTATAAGTATTGTACATTACCCCGTGTGCCACAGGAAAGGGAGGCAGACTCCCTTAGGAATGTCTCAAAGGCATTAAATTCAGAAGAGGAAATGCTGATTTTCCTCCATGGTACCACATCCCACAAGCCCCATCTTGAGGACTCTCCAATAGCTTCTGAGGCCTGTTTTAGACTAAATATTTTAAAAATGAGGAAAATGAGGCACAGAGAAATTAAATAACTTGCCCAAAGTCACACAGCAGTTAGTGAAGTCAGGATTTAGACTGAGGCTGACTGACTCCATTGTCCTTCTTATCTTCTCTGCTCTGCTATGTCCTTTAGGCCTTTGTTACTTTTCTTATTTACCACCACTCATCCAAAGGCAGAAAAAATTAAGCCTAGCAACCAGGAAATGGCTACTGTGTTTTCAGAGAATCTATATTTCAGAGAATATAGATATTAAGTCTAAAACAGACCTTAGAAGCTACTGAAGAGTTCTAGAGACAGGACTTGTGGGATGTGGTACCATGGGCTAGGGATGTGGCTCAGTGGTTGAGTGCCCCTGAGTTTAATCCCCAGTATCCCCCCTCCAAAAAATGGGGATCAACAAAATAAACCTATATCATAGGTTTGTTAAGAATAGTGAATTAATTTAGGATTAGCAAAAGGCTTGGAACTATGCATAGCATAAAGTGTTAAATTATTAATTACTTATACTAAGCAGTGCCATATATGTGGTCTCTTGTTGGAGCATTCACACCAGCCCTAATATGAAAAACTCTTCTCTAAAACTCTCACCCTGATGGATAAGCTGGATGACCTCTGACCTGGTCACAGATCCATTTATATAAAATAGCTACTTCACCATACACCTAGTAAAATAACACACCTAGTGAGAATACACCATACACCTAGTGAGAATACACTCACCTGAGGAGTTCCTCATGCCAAGAGAAATTTTGCTATATGCTAGCCTCAGTTAGGCACATTTCATACCTGGATATCACGGTAGGACAGGAGTAAATTAATGATGATGTCTGATGTCAGAACTTCAATATTATCCATGCGGAGTTTGATCCGAGCCAGCTCCTTTGCCAGTTCATCACCCTGGTATTTCTCTCTGGCTTTCCGGATGTCATTCAACAAGGTTTCTTTGTAATAAACACTAGACAGGGGAACAGGAAAACCTCCAGTCATATAGATATGACTATGTGCATCCAGGACCCTCCTCCTTGGCACTCAAACAAATATGGTTCTTATTTATGTGACTGAGGCTAACACATGGAGACCTTGGCCCAGACCCGAGCCTCCTCATGCAGCAAACTAAAGACACTTCAACTTGTTATTCATATTTTGCTAAAATGAGCCAATAATGTTAACAAATAAAAACCAGCTCATTACAACCTTAAAAATATTTTCAAAGCTGAAATATTCAAACAATATACAGAACTTTCTATACAGCTCAATCTATTTCCTCTGGTATTTTGAACCACATAGAAGGCAAGATGGTACCTTACTTGAATATTTATTTTTCCCTACCAGAAACAGATAATCACAAAGCCAAACAAAACTCCCAGAGCTATGAAATACACAGAAATTCATTTTAAAAATATTCTCATTTATTAAGTGTCCCTAGTAGTCATGAAGGTTTCACCAATTGAAGGAGAGCTGGAAACTGGTGTCATGTCCCCAAGCAATCCAAAGGGGGTACACAGAAGCCATGCTAGGAAGCTTAAAGAAAACGTTGCCTTTCACCCCCCCCACACACACACTTCCCTTGTCTTATTTGACTGCCATAATGTAAAATATAAAAACCTAATGTAAAATATAAAAATCTCCTTTATGAGGGTGTCTAGATAATAATGTGGATATGTAAGAACATTTAAAACAGTTTAAATCCACACTTAATGTGCCCATAGCCTCTTACAAGTCAATGCTAGTATCTGATACTTGGAATAAAACCTTGAAAAACAACCTAATTTGGTGTACAGAGGCCAACTTACAATGACCACAGATTGATTTAAATATTTTGCCTATTTTCCAATTAATTTTTAAACAGAGAATGAGCACTGCCAAGCAGTAATGCCGCCAACCCATTAAGAAGCTGAAATGATTTAATTGTAGAGAGAAAAATTAAGCTGTTTCTTTAAAAAGACAGTAGGATAAATCATCTTTCCTAGAGAAACAACACAAGAGAGAATAAGAACAAATCATACTTATTTTGAATAATTATAAAACTATGCCATAAAAATGTGCATACATTACACAGCCTGGTCCAATGCTTATAATAAGACCTCAATTAACATTTAAAGAATGAAGTGATATCCCACAGAAAGGGTTTTGATGTAAAAATATTAGTGCAATGCTTTCATTTTTATTTCCTTATTTGTCAACTGCCATTACCCCAATGATGAGCAAATCAGCAAACTCTGCCAGTGTTTAAAATTCTGTCATTAATTGAATGAGTCATTAAACTGGGTGACAGCCATTGCCCATTTGGTAGACTATAAAGGCATGAAAGCTATTAAAGTGTTATTAGTTTGGCCTGATGGTAAAAAGTTATACTTCAGTCTTGTTTTCAAGGGTAATTCTGAAAAATAGTTTTAATAAATGAAGAAATCTAATAAGAACAGTAACTTTTTAGGTAAATAAAACACTGACTTGATTATGGTTTGGGGACTCCAGATATGTAATAATCATGCAGCCATTTCTGCCTCTGGCAACCAGGGAAGATGTTGCTAATCAATATGAACTTGGAAATGGCTTCAAAGCCCTTTATAGCACAGGACTCAAGATACTTTATAAATCTATCAGAATTGGCTCATGAGCTTAAAACTTACCTGCCATCCTGATTACAGATGTTTGCAATCACAAGTACCATTTACTGTCTCATTATTGTCAAGACCCCAGCCAACTGTGGGGTGGAATCCACTAATACACATTTCAAGCCCTTGGAAATTAAAACAAATCAAAAAAGTTCTTTTCCTCCCAATACATACATACACTGAATGAGAAACAAACTTGAACCCATTTCTTGCAAAGATATGACTTATCTGGAAGATTCAAGTTAGCCGACCTCCTTGTCAGACCTGAAAATATGATATTGGAAGAACTTTTTCCCTAAACATCACTAAAATGTTTGTTTTGCAATTAGACAAAAGTTAGCAAAGTAAAACTGAATGAGGTTTGCTAGGACTGTGTCACAAAAAGTTTGCCATTTGCTTTTTGTGTTGGCATATGGTCACATATGTCTAGGTTTCCAGTCGTCTTCCCCACTAAGGTCTCTAAAAGAAAGTCTGTATCCAGAAAAGAGGCAATGGCATAGAAAAGGAGAACAAAGTATGAACTTCATGCCAATATTTCAGTAGTAACCCTCCATGGTTCAAGGTGCCATGATTTGGGCCAAAACATGACATGAGGTCCTTGACATTTCATTATAAGCCAGTTCTGCCAGTCCTTTGGATTTTCATTTGTTTTGGAAGTACAAATCCTCCTCCTTGTGACACAACTTACAGGAATAAATCCTTTAAATTGGCTTCAAGCAAAATAACTGGATTGCTTGTTTAAGAATAATTTTTCTGCCTTTAATTTTTAGAGTAAGAACACTGAAGGTACAGTTTCTTGAGCACTGAGACTCAAAGAAGGGAAGTGACCTTTCCCAGGCTACACAGCTAGGAATCATCTTACCAGGACTTACATTCAAACCTTTCTACCTGAGTGAGTAGTGCATACTACCTCTGATATAAATCTCAAAGAGAACATGTCACAGTACATCTCCTGAAGTCAGGAAAATATGTAGGTTCCCAAGAATATGAGAACTCAAGGTCAGAATGACCTTGCTGGGGCATTTTAAGAACCCCCATAACTAAGGGAATGTAAAATCGTGCTCAGAAGTGATCATGAAACAGAATCTCCAAGTTGAAATAGATAGTTTAAAAAAAAATCACTGATTTAACTTCCCTGTTTCCTAGAGGAGAAAACAGCCACAGAGAAGAGAAGGTATATGTCAAGGTCACACAGGGAGTCAGGAGCAGACACAGGCCCAATTCTGACCTCCTAATTCCAGTTCTATTCTCTTTTGGCTTTACCTCAGTGACTCAGATTAGTGAGGCTGGATTCCAGGATGATTTTTAAATGATTGACCAATGCTCCTTATTCTCTGGGCATACTGGTAATTTCAAGGTGTACCACCTCTCTGAAAGGAAAGGGAAATTTTTACAAGGCTCCCAGGGCTGTTGGTGGATAGTAAGAATTACCATGAGGTCACATGGATGTCCTTGAGGAGGCTAATGAACCTGTCCACCAGGGGCATGCACAGCGGGCCCAGAATGGTATCCCAGTTGGGCTGCATGTACTCCGAGGCTCGCCTCTGGGCGTCACTCTCACAGCAAAAATAATCAGCACATGGTGTCACAATGTAGAGGATGAAATAATAATTTCCACTAGATGCCTGGAAAAAAAAAAGAAACAAAAATGATCCAGAAAGTACTTGTTGCAGAAGCACAGCTGCGACTTTGAGTAGGTAGGACCTGGTGGGATATGAAGAAAAAGATATTTCAATATGAACAACAAATTATGCAATATCACTACAAGTCTATTAGGCATAAAAAAGGAAACCTCTCAATTTCAAAAGCTCTTATCATTTAAATAATATGACAGAAATTTGGTTTCAAATGCTGAGCTGACCTGTAAATGTCTATGAATTTCACTGGCAGAAATGTTAGAGTCGGAAGTCTAAAAAAAAAAAAAAAATACACTAAAAAAAAATAAAAGAGAATAAAAGCATGACATTTGCAGATAAATGGATGGAGTAGGAGAAGATAATGCTAAGTGAAGTTAGCCAATCCCAAAAAACTAATGCTGAATGTCTTCTCTGATATAAGGTGACTGACTCATAGTGGGGTTAGGAAAGGGGAGCATGGGAGGAATAGATGAACTCTAGATAGGGCAGAGGTTTGGGAGGAGAAGAGGGGGGTAGGAGATTAGCAAGGATGGTGGAATGTGATGGACATCATTATACAAAGTACATGTATGAAGACATGAATTGGTGTGAACATACTTTATATACAGAGGTATGAAAAGTTGTGCTCTATATGTGTAATAAGAATTGTAATGCATTCCACTGTCATCTATTTAAAAAATAAAATCAATTTTTTAAAAGTGTAAAAAAAAAATAAAATAAAAATTAAAAAAAAAAAATCAATCGATTCATTTTATGGCCCTCAAACCAGAAGGACTTGAACCCAGTGAGACCCAAGGATTACAATATGGCATATCATTTTTCTTTCAACATATATGAAAATGTATTATTTGATAATTTGATACAGGTGAAATATAAACTTTGTTTAATAAAAATTTAGGTGAAGCATATATTTTTTTAAAATTGTTGCTTTATATGTGATGCTGAGAATCAAACCCAATGCCTCACATATGCCAGCCAAGTGCTCTACCACTGAGACCACAACCCCAGCCCTGGGGAAGCATATATTAATAACTATGATTAGTCTTAGAGATCTTTTGAAAAGATCCACTAAAATTTTTTTTATAAAAAATTCAAATTACCTTTAATAGTAGGTAAAACAGTAGACTTTTTCTATGGAATAATTATAGTTTGACTAAAAATTATAATTCTTTATAAAGCATAAACATCTTTAAATAGCATTATATCTATGCTCAATTTTTTAGCACATTTGAAGGTTGAAATATAATTCTCTAACAACACTCTTATATCATCATCAATCTTTTGCCTACACTATCATAAAATGCAACTAAGTTAAAATTTCAGACTTTTAAATCCCTGTATTTCTACATGAAGAATTTATATGATGCCAGAAATAGTTCAGTTTAAAAAATGTAAGAAGTCAGATGAATTAACGGAGGTATCTAGGTAGTTTTGACATAATATAGACAGATATATTTTTTCCTTTTCCAAGAATGGGACATAGAATAAGAACTAAATTTTCTTCTAAATTAAAAACCAATTCATTAGCTACACAGAAAACTGTCTGAATATCATGATCTCAGATCAAACAGCCCACGTTAGAAAACTTACAATATGGAGGAATTAGTTTCAATGACATGAAATATATATTTAAGAAATTTTACTTTTGAATAAGATCTGCTTAGAGGAAGACATTTCTATCCTAATTTAAGACATAAATAATTGTATTGAAACCTCTCTCTTTTGGATGTTAGTGGGCTTCTACAGCCCTGTTATGACACATTTTGAATCCTAAAATATTTTGTTAAAAGAAATTACTGGTATTATTCCACTAAAACCCATTTTTAGACCAGGTCAGCTAACTTCCTGTAAGGGCCAGATGATAATATTTTGGCCTTTCATATCTCAGTGTCTTTTGCAACTCTTTCACTCTGCTGTTGTAGCACAAAAGCAGACTCAGACCATACACAAATACACAAGTGAGGCCATGTGTCCACAAAACTTTATATATGGACACAAATTCAAACTTCACGTCTTTACATGTCCTGAAATAATCTACATGTCCTGAAATAATCATCTTTTTTCATATTTCCCAACCATTTAAAAGGGTAAAAAAAATAAAAATGAAAAAGTAAAAATCTATTCTTAGCTCCCAACCCATACAAGAACAGGTGATGGGTCAACATTTTAGACTTCACTTTCTTGTATTGCATTATCCCTGAAAAGAGGGTTTTCTGCGAATATTGAACCTGCTGCAAAGCAGCAGCTGGGTGACCATCCCTGTGGGTACCAGCTATTGGCATTAACCTCCTCAAAATACAAATGCCAGTGTTATAAATAGAAGGCTCAAGAATTAAGGTGTGTGGGGGTGATTGCTGAGGAAGGTGGCTCAGATCTACTTCTTCATCAGCAGAAACTGCCTGTACCAAAAGAACAAAGACTCTTCCCCTCCCTGCAACACTTTTGAATTCTCAAAGAGACTCAAACTAGCCATCAAACTAGTAGGTTTTGGTAGGTTAGAGAAGTTTCTCCCTCATCCATGCCAGGAAAACCATGTTGCTAAATTAAATGCCATTTATAAATTCAGAAGTGAAAATATTTTTCTTCTATCTGAAATTGGTTAAGTCCATGGTAAAAGCCCTCCTATTTCAGATTGAGAGGGAGGAAAGAAAGGGCTGTGTGGATCAGTGAGGTACAGAAGGTAAAACACCTTTGAAGAAACAATCCTAATTAAGCTGGGCTGGAGGTGTGAAAAGCTTCTCGAATTCTATCCCCCCCCAAAAAAACCCATAACTAGTAAAAATTCTTTTTAATAAAGACATTTAAAAATGTAAAGTCTCAGCTGGGTGCAGTGACACACAGCTTGGGAGGCTGAGGCAGGAGGATGGCAAGTTCAAAGACAGTCTCAGCAAAAACGGAGGCCCTAAGCAACTCAGTGAGACCCTGTTTCTAAATAAAATACAAAATAGGGCTGGGGATGTGGCTCAGTGATTGAGCTTAATCCCTGGTACCCCCTCCAAAAGATTAAGGCTGAAAAAGTGAAGATCAAAAAAAGACATTTCCAGATAAACAAAATCTGAGATAAATTTATGCTAGTAGACCTATCTTACAAAAATACTAAAGGAAGTTCTTTAGAATGGAAGAAATTGAGAGTAGTCAAAAAATTCTAATAAAAGTAGTTACGTAGGCAATTATAAAATGCAGTATGATCATAAATTTCTTTTCCTTTCTTCTCTTAACCAACTTAAAAATTAAATGTAGAAAAGGATGTATATAATCCATATTTTGGAGTTTATAACATATAGAGAGATGTAAGCTATTTGACAATAACAATAAAAAGCATAGCACACAAGTGGGAATAAAATTGCTTTGGAATAAGGAAATGACACCAAATGGTAATTCAAATCCACAAGAACAAATGAAAAAAAAAACAAAAAATGGTAAATAAAAAATAGATACCACACATATACTCTTACTCTCCTTCTCTCTCCCTCTCCTAATTCTCTTTCCTTTTCTTAGTTTCATTAAAATACATAATTGTGGGGCTGGAGTTGTAGCTCAATGGTAGAGCGCTCGCATAGCACATGTGAGGCCCTAGGTTCGATTCTCAGCACCACATAAAATAAATAAATAAAATAAAGATTTTTTGTGGTGGTGGGGGGCCTGGGGTTGTGGCTCAGTGGTAGAGCTCGCCTAGCATGCGCAGGGCCCTGGGTTCGATCCTCAGCACCACATAAAAATAAATGAATGGAATGGAGGTGTTGTGTCCAACTACAAATAAATATATATATATATTTTAAAGATATATTTTTTTAAAAGACATAATTGTGGGCTGGGGATATAGCTCAGTTGACAAGAGTGTTTGCCTCACAAGCACAAGGCTCTGGGTTCAATCCCCAGCACCACACACACACAAAAGAATTATAACAAAGTATTCATAAACATTACAAATAAATAATCATAAGCTTCTGTATGGTAGATAGGTAAATTGAAGGTGAACGATCAAATCTATTTGTAAAGAATTATTATATCTTCAACTGTTTCCAAAACAAATGTTTCTACTGAAATTTTGTTTACATTATTTCTTTAGCAAACCTAGTCTTCCCAAACAGCACAAGAATAAACTTTGCCCCAGTCCTGCTCAAACCCTAAATAATGAGGTGTGAAAAATAGGATTTTGACAGCTATAAGATATGTGCTGTGACAAGTTGTTGTTCAAGGAGGCAGAGCAGCAGCAGCAGAGACCCTGCAGTTAGGATAGGAGGTGATCTTTGGAGCAAATTTTTAGCCATAGTTAGAGAAAAATGAGAAGAAAGAGAGGAAATGCATGAACTCTGAAACCAGCTGAGAGTTTAATAAACAGGACTGAGGAGACAGCAGGAATCTAGAGACTTGGGAAGGTAAAAATACTTCCTTTGAAAAAATCTTTCAGAAACTGTATTAAAGTTTAAGAAATCTGACAGAAAGAAATTGGAACTAATGACTACATTTTAAAAAGCAATTCATAAACTTCCAAATGAAAGCACAGGCTTTTGAGTGCAAGTACTTTTATTCTTAAAAAGAGGAAGAATGGGCCCAAACATCTCCAAATGATGGACCACATTCAAACTTTTGTTGGTGGAGAGACCAGAAACTTAAAAGAAAAACAATGATTAACATAATACATGTTCAATAGTGAACGAGGATCAGCTATTTTTTATTGTTACATTTTTAAATGAAAACATCTCAAGAATCCAGCTCATTAAAACAAATTTAACAAAGGCAGCTTAGTTTCCTACATAAAGAAGCATTAGAATCAGTGTTCTAGCCACATTAATATGTAAACTCTTATTTTAAACACTCTCCAAATATTTCTAAAAGGATGATTCTCATATAGTAAGTGAGGTCAGAGAGCAGAGTAAAAACCACTGATCTCTGACACTGTGGGGGTAGAAAGTGGAAGATACTGTAAAGTTTTGAGTTCCTAATCTAGCAATTGCAATTTTCCAGAACTAATACCATCTATAAATATCACTACCATAACCAAACCATCCTATATCATCACTAAAAAAAAAGCTTAATTACATAGTCTTAAACGTTATGATATTAACTATATACACTTAACCATTCTCCTATTGCTTTACTTTCAGTTTGATTTGAAATTTTCCTTCTAAGTACCACTAAGATGAACATCTTTGCATATAGCATCTTTGTACCATGGTGTTTTCCTAAAGATAGCTTCCCAGGAGTGAAATTACTAAAACAAGTATAAAGTTCTTGATGTGTGTGGCTTAGGTGTCATAAAAGATGAAGCAATTTATTTACACTCCCACCAGCAGAGTATGAAGACATGCCAATTTCATCACCCTCTAAACAGAACTGAGCAGTGTTTTGTTTTTTCACATATGTTAGATTAGGTGAACAAGAAAGACCCTATTAGCATTGAAATAAGAAGTCAGTCTCATCCCAACTCAAAGGATTCAGGGGGCCAAGGATTAAATCCTAGTACCAGTCCAACCTAGATGTACTTATCTATCTAAATGTAGTTTTGATAACTACATTTCAACATAGTCTTCCTGTAATCCTTTGTATTTAAGCATATTCAAACATATTCTCAAAAGTAATGCATAGGCTCCTCCAGAATGAAAAAGGGATCCCATGTCCCCAAAAGGCTAAGCACTGTCTCTCAGGACTCTTTGCAGAGGCATCATATGGAACATCCCAGCTGTAGCCAAAAAATGTCAATGTTCCTTCATTGGATACACAAATAAAGCTTTCTAGTAATTCAGCATATTTCTCATCCACAAATAGCTGCCTGGATTATCCAGGACAGCTCAGGAGACCAGAGTATGTTGGAACCACCTCTTGTCCATCAGGTTCTATCATGGCCACTAACCAAGGAAGCCAAGATGGAAACACAAACCAAGGGACCTAGTTAGAGCAGCACTTATTTTTATTTATGGCTAGTTGCTGGTGGTTAATAGCAGCACAGGGTTTATAAATTAATTCTTTGGAGAAAATATGATATGTTAGAGTTTATTCCTGATGAACTTCATAATGAGACTTTCAGGTTGACCTTTCAGAGAACATTTTTTATACTGATACAAACATTTAATCAGTCAACACATGGCCTCATCAGAAGAGAGGGGAAAGCATTAATGGCAGATGGACAGTGGTTTAATATCAGCCAAGATGAACTAAGTTCTGAGCACTTGCAGAAGAATGCACATCTTGTCTGCTGGCAGGATGTGGTTCTTTGGATCTTGTAATGCAAATAAGTCACAAATCTTTAATGAAGACCAAAACTGAAAAAGCCCAGAAGATTCTGTCTAAGAAAATTTAGCAAGCTAAGGAACAAATATGGGGCAATACTTTTCACACACAAAATAATTAAGTTTCATAAACATATCTTTGTCTAGCCAGTTAGGAGAGAAGTTTAAAAATCAGCACATATGGCCAGGCATAGTGGGGCATGCTTGTAATCTCAGCAGCTTGGGAGGCTGAGGCAGGAGGATTGAGAGTTCAAAGCCAGCCTCAGCAACAACGAGGTGATAAGCAACTCAATGAAACCCTGTCTCTAAATAAAACACAAAATAGGGCTGGGTTGTGGCTTACTGGTTGAGTGCCCCTGAGTTCGATCCCCAGTACCCCCAGTACCCCCTCCAAAAAAAATCAGCACATATGCATGTCCAGAAAAATGTAGGTTGGTTTTTGTTTTTCATGATCAATGCAAAGAACATTCCACATTGTTACCTTTCCATATTTATCTGGTCATAGGAGGAATAAATATACAGAAGCTGTATAATTATTTCAATAGCAAAATCAGGCTACTGTACTACTTAAAAGTAAATGAAAATATCCCTGCTGGAAACCATGGAGTGCTAACTGACCTATTGCAATAGTTGATCCACTTTGTTCAAACAACTGAATGATTCTCATAACATGACAATTTTTTCAAAGCTGGCACAAATCTCAGAAAGCACCCTATTGTCTCATTTTTTTTAGTTTTTAGTTGTTGGATGTTTATTTAATTAATTTATTTATATGAGGTACTGAGAATCAAACCCAGTGCCTCACACATGCTAGGCAAACACTCTACCACTGAGCCACAACTCCAGCCCCATTGTCTCATTTTATAGAGGAGGAATCTGAGACCCAAGAATGTTAAGCAACTGGCACACAGATGACTTACAGAGCTCGACAAATCTCAGGCCTTTCCTCTCCCTTCCTAGGACTTTTGTCACTTCAACTTAATTCTGAAATGCCCTTAAATAAATTAAGCTACACAAAATTTGCAACACAAACATATGAGGGAATAGTGAATTTTAAGATATGTGAATTATATCTTAATTTAAAGAAAACAAATGGGTGTCCTGAATTCCAAGGACTTGTTCAGTTGGTAGGCAGAATTTAATATCAATAATGTGGTTCTGACATTGGTCCTGTGACATCTGATGTTACCCCTGTGATATTCAAGACGTACAGTGCAAAGTTTTATATTTCACACCTCTAGAGCACTTCAATTTAAGAGAACAAACAGAAGCGAAAACATAGCCACGCAGGAAAAAAACAAAAAGACTGTAATAGAGAATTTAAGATGAGGTAGAAATGATAGAAAATAGCCACACAAGCTAAATAAATACTCAAAGAGCAGAGATTTTTACATGATTCATATTCTGTGGATAAAATAAAATTCTTCCTTTCCATCTCTGTGGGATGAAGCCTTCCCATTTGAAATGGAGTCTGTAATAATAAAAGTGGTAGAAAACTTAATTTTCAACTCAGAAAACCCAAAAGACATGGAAAGAAGAAATTTAATTGACTTTTTACCAAATTGTCCCTAAACACTCTATATGTTTAATAATTTTGGAGCCCAGTTCATAGAAAACTTTAGACTTGTGGAAAGCAAGAAAGAAAGAACAGGAGAAATTCTGTTATCCTCTAACCATGTTCACAAGCCAGGAGGAAGACTTCAGTATTGAACACAATGCCCTCAGTATTGCCAATGTGTGTTTCTCAAAGAATTTCCAATTTATTGGGATTATGAAGATAACCATTTTAACAAGTTTCTCTTAAATCTCACCGATTTTCCAGAAAAAGAAAATCACCTAGTCCAGAGGTCAGGAACCAGATTAGTTTTTTAATAACATGGTTTTTAATAAAGTACTTTTTAATAATGTGATCCAAGCTTGGAAACATTGCTTTAAAAAAAAAAAAAACTGTGAACTCTGGCTTCAGGACATGACAAATGAAAATGTGATCTAGTATACTTCTAACAATTCCAACTGTAAGTATTGGGTGGAACACCTCATTTTCTCTCAGTAAGTCTTCTGGGGACAGGGAATGCGCGTGTCCCCATGTTTCCTCTCTGGCAAGATTAGGCAGTTTTCAGGTAATTACCAACCAATTCAACAGGAAAATATTATTCCTGTGCCTATCAGCCTTGAAGATCTATTTTTTTTAGTCCTGGGGTATATATGATTTATATATTCTCCATATGAAATTATTATGTGTGATAGATACTCAGGTGTGCTACCAAGACCCCCTTTCAGGGAAGGATATATTTCCCTAGCTACTGGAAGTTCTTTAACCTGCAGTCC
Organism: Ictidomys tridecemlineatus; assembly: GCF_052094955.1. Taxonomy (NCBI): domain Eukaryota; kingdom Metazoa; phylum Chordata; class Mammalia; order Rodentia; family Sciuridae; genus Ictidomys; species Ictidomys tridecemlineatus. Next base: position 986,404 of record NW_027522848.1, on the reverse strand, counting down.
CTACTGTCAGCCCCTTCTGGAACTGCCTTAGTTGCAGAAAGCACCTTATCCAAGGTTACACTCTTTTTGATGATGGATGGATGCAGGGGTATAAAACCCTGGCCATCTCATCCTCACACAGGACAGCTCAGAAAGGCCAGTCAAGCTTGACTTCCTTTAGGGGTTTGCCAAGGCTGTCATTGGTCTTGCATCACAGCTCCATTTCTCCCTCTGCCCAGTGCTGTTTCATTCCCTCCCCTTGCCCAGTGTCAATCCCAAAGGCACTCCTTAATGAACCTCCTGGACCTTAAATTCAATCTCAGACTCTGCTTCAGGGGAAATCAATCTGTGAAATATGCTACAAATTCAAAACTGGTTATTCTTGCAAAGGAAAGTGAAAACAAAAGAAGTTACAGAATACCTATGGACTATGTACACTAGAGGCAAACCATCAGGAAGTTCCAAGGTTTAACCAATAAAGTAGCCTCGTGGTTGGCTGCATTTTCATTCTTTTGCTTTCATGAAGGTGCAACCTTGATCTGTCATTATATAAACAAGTTTTCTGAATTGTTGAAATGCTAAGATTGACTACCTTTGTTATGTCTGAAGCAACATCATAAAAATAGAAATGGATAAAAATACAGGAAAAGCAAAAAGTCATTTTTGTAAAGCTCTGGCTGAAAACTGAATTACATTTCAACTCAATCAAATATTAAATTATGAATTAAAATGTGATGAGTATTCACAAGATTTTTGTAACACTTTTTAATCCTGAAAAGAAAATTTAAAAAACAGTTCCATTTACAAGAGCATCCAAAAGGAAAAAATATCCAGGAATAAGTTTAAGTCAAGGAGGTGAAGACTTGTTTGCTGAAAATTATAAAAATTGTTGACAGAAATTACGGAAGATCTAAATAAATGGAAAGACAGTCCATATTCATAAACTGTAAGACTTAATATTGTTATCAATAAGCAATCTCCAGATACAATGCGATCCCTGCCAATGGTGAGGGTTTTTATTATTGCTGTTGCAGAAATGGAAAAGCCAATTCTTAAATTCATATGGAATTGCAGGGAGCCAAAATGTCCCAAGAAAGGATGAAAAAGAAAAAGTTGGAGGACTCAGACTTCCCAATTTAAAAAATTACTTCAAAGCAACAGTAATCAAAACCGTGTGCCTTGTGTATAAGGTTAGACATACATATCAATGGAACAGGACTAAAAATCCAGAAATAAACCTTACATATAGGTTTAGTTGATTTCAGCAAGGGTGCCAAGACAATTCAATAGGGAAAAAGATAGCCCTCTCAAAAAAAAATGGTGCTGGGACAACTGAATATCCACACGCAAAAGAATGAACTTGGATACCTATCTCATACCAGATATAAAAATGAATTCAAAATGGATCTGAGACCTAAATGGAGGTTTAACAGTTTTTTAAAAAATATAGGAGTAATATTTCTTGACCTTGAGTTGAGCTAAAAGTTCTTAGATACAAAAAGGGCCTGATCCATAAAAGTAATAACTGATAACTGAATTGAGTAACTGAAGCCTCTGATAAAAAATCTTGCTTCCAGAACTCTTTTTCAACTCTACAGTGAGTACACAACCAATTAAAATGGGGAAAATATATGAGTAGACATTTCACCAAAGATGATCATGAATGACTAATAAGAATATTAAAAGATGCTCAACATCACTAGTCACTAGGGAAATGCAAATTAAAACTACACTAAGATATCACTTCATACTCACTAGAATGGCTGATGGACACAACCAAGTATTGATGAGGATGTAAAGAAACTGGACCTCTCAGTGCTGGTGGAAATTTAGAATGGAACAGTTCCTTTGGAATCATTTTGGCAGTTTCTTAAGAAGTAGACATGTATAGACCATATGATCCAACAATTCCATTCTTAAGTATCTACCCAAGAGGAATGAATATGTGTACGTCTTTATGTACACATATGTTCAGAGCAGCATTATTCATAGTATCCCCAAAGTGGAAACAACCCAAAAGCCCATCAATGGGGAGAGGACCAGTAAAATGTGGACTATCCATACAGTAGAATGTCATTTAGCAATAAAAAGGATAAAACTACTGATATACACTACATCATAGAAAAACCTCAAAAACATGCTAATTGAAAGAAACCAGGTGCAAAAGACCTCATATGGTATGGTTCCATTCACCTGAAAAGCCCAAAAAGGTAAATCTATAAGACATAAAACTGATTAGAAGTTGTTTGGGTTTGGAGGTAGGAACAGGAATGGTCTGTAAAAAGGTATTTGAGGAGGTAATAGAAACACTCCAAAACCAGATTATTAAAAGTCATTGGGGCTGGGGATGTGGCTCAAGTGGTAGCGCGCTTGCCTGGCATGTGTACGGCCCGGGTTCGATCCTCAGCACCACATACAAACAAAGATGTTGTGTCCGCCGAAAACTAAAAAATAAATATTAAAATTCTCTCTCTCAAAAAAAAAGAGGCATGAAAAACTTTAATAAATTAATCAATCAATAAATAAATGTCATTGAATTAGGGCTGGGGCTTTAGTTCAGTGGCAGAGCACTTGCCTAGCACTTGTAAGGCCCTGGGTTTAATTCTTAGCACTATATAAAAATAAACACATAAAATAAAGACATGTTGTCCATCTACAACTAAAAAAAAAATTTATGTAAAAATTTAAAAAGTTCAGCTGGGGATGTGGCTCAAGTGGTAGCGCGCTCGCCTGGCATGCATGCGGCCCGGGGTTCGATCCTCAGCACTACATACAAACAAAGATGTTGTGTCCGCCAAAAACTAAAATATATATATTAAAAAATTCTCACTCTCTCTCTCACTCTCTCTCTCACTCTTTCTTTAAAAAAATTTTTTTAAAAGTCATTGAATTATGTGTGTTTAAAACAGGTGAATTTGTAGGTATGCAAGTTATACCTAAGTAAAGCAGTTTTTTGGTACCAGGGATTGAACTCAAGGGCACTCAGCCACTGAGCCACATCCCCAGCCTTATTTTGTAAAGTTGTTGTTGTATTTTTTTTTTAATGTGGTGCTGGGGAACGAACCCAGTGCCTCATGCATGTTAGGCAAGTGCTCTACCACTGAGTCACATCCCAGTCCTTGTGTTTTATTAAGAGACAGGGTCTCACTAAGTTGCTTAGTGGCCTGCTTTTGCTGAGACTGGCTTTGAACTGCCTCAGCCACATGAGCTGCTGGGATTACAGGCGTGCGCCACCATGCCTGGCTGTAAAGCAGTTTTTTAAAAAAATATTTATTTAGTTGAAGATGAGCACAAAGTATCTTTATTTATTTTTATGTGGTTCTGAGGATTGAACCCAGTGCCTCACACATGGGAGGCAAGCACTTTACCACTGAGCTACAGCCTCAGCCCCAAGCAATTTTTTTTAAAAAAACAAAACCTGGTACATAAGAACATGAGCATCATTTGAAAAAGAGGTGAGCACAAAAGGTGATGTCATGTTTCCAAAGAGCAAAGGCACACAGAATGGCTATGGGCAGCCCAGCCTGAAGCCCTGAGATCAGCTTCCCAGCCTTTCCATCTCTGCTAAGCAACTACTTCTAGAAATGGAAATGAATGTGCCCAACCTTCTGCCAAATAAAGGTGTATTCAATGTGGCATCAGGCACATAACTCCCTAAAGACAGATCTCAAAGCACCTTGGTTTTCATATATTCACAATCACACAAATATCTGGCTACATGTTCAGGCAGTAGCATGTAAGCTGTACCCCTGACTGAAAGAACTTTAAAGTTCACTCTGGCTACATTATATCTATGTGTGTTTTACCAAAATCTTTCCAAAATGATCACCAATGATTTTATCAGATTGTCTCCAGAAACGTCTGGAGTCATAAAACCCAGGCTCCCCGATTCCAGTGTTATCCCAATCCACATGCAAGAGACAACTAAGCAAACTCTCCTTAAAAGTCACCCAATTTACTTTGACATTCTGTTTTAATGTTTAATCGCCATTAACTGCAAGCTGTTCATTCTGCTGATCCAAACCATTTTTCTATTTGCCCTATTTCCACTCCATCTGGAGCGGAAAAAATAACTGTCTCCTTACTTTCAGAAAGAGGATAACATTTAAGGATAACCATTAATGGTATCTTCCAAGGTTTACATCCCTTCAGCATTTACTCTTCGGTACTATTTTCTAGCCTTCAAGTTATCTCAGGTCCCTTTCAAAATTCTTCTGAAGAGTGGTTACCAGCACTCAGGAAGGGTGTGAAAAAGGAGGAATGGAGCTTTAGAGGAAGAGTAGAAAGTATAGAGATGCAGCAGGATAGAAAGAATAACTTCCAATGTTCTATAGCACAGTAGGTAACTATAGTTGACAATTATTAATTGAATATTTCAAAATTGAATATTTCAAAATAGGTAGTACAGAGGATTTTGAATGCTCCCAACACAAAGAAATTATGCTTGAGGTTATGAACATGCCAATTACCCTGATCTATTCATACATATTGTATACATGTATTGAAATGTCACACTGTACCCATAAAAGCATACAATTACTATGTGCCAATTAAAAATATTTTTAAAAAATTTTTTAGCTGTAGACATCTATTTATTTTATGTGGTGGTGATGATCAAATCCAGTGCACCTCACGTGTGCTAGGCAAATACTCTACACCACTGAGCTACAACCCCATCCCCCCAATTAAAAATATTTTTAAAAAATAAAAATAAAATAAAATTCTTTTGAATGCTGTAATTTTTCACACCTTCCAAGCATGATAACCAATATTGGGCACTGAATTCTAATGTAATTTAGAGACGTTAGTTGTCAAATCCTGTAGAATAAATTAATTCCTAACAAATAATCAAAACACCTAGGAAGAATGGTGCCAAAGTGTGCTTAGAATTACTATCAATATTAAAGGAATTCCTGGGTATTTCAGAAGGGAGTATTTGCCAGAAGGAGAATACATAGTGGAATTATAACTGGATTCACTACATAGTATTGTAACACTAGAATTATAACACTACTTAACATTTATTATAACACTAAGTCTTTTAGAAGACAAAAATATTTCAAAGTGCAGGCCAGCCATGGTGGCGGACACCTATAATCCCAGTGACTCAGGAGGCTGATGCAGGAGGATTATGAGTTCAAAGCCAGCATCAGCAATTTAGCAAGGCCCTAAGCAACTCAGCAAGACCCTCTCTAAACAAAATACAAAAAAGGGCTGGGGATGTGGCTCAGTGTTTAAGCACTTCTGGGTTCAATACTCAGTACAAAAGAAAATCCAGATAGATAGAAGTATATATACACCCAACAGTAAGAAATGAAAAAAGATAGCTTCTTGCCTTCATGTAGCTCATTTTGTTTTAAGGAATAGTGTTTCATAGGCATTTCTTGCATTAAATCCAAGTTACAACTTTTTGCTTGTGCAATAAATATGGAACCACAGATGTTGAATACTGGAAGGCATCCACAAACAAAAGGACAGAGGTCAACATTTCTCATTTTACTGATATGACCCAGACAAGGGTAGAACAACTGCACAATGTGACTTAAGTTGGATGCGACTCCAACTACACCTCCTGGGCCTCAAGCCCAATCTCCTTTGATTGTTCCCCCATTTCTCCATGAAGGAGGTAAAATGAAAAATCAAGATCTGGAAAGAATAGGACAGACTCCCATAAATGGAAAAACATCAGTACGTCAATGGGACAAAACAAAATGACACATTGTCCTGTTCTTTTCCAAGAGGAACTTGAAACCAGAACCTCTTGCCTTATTTTACAAACCAGCTTATAAATCCACATTCCAATGCTAATTGAACTAACTCACTTGCTTTGTTTCTAGAATTTCATCCTCTGGTGGGGAAGGAGGGTCCAAGTTTCCCCCTTAGGTGGGTATTTTTGTTAGGTGGAGTACTGGGGAGCCCCCCTCCCCTGCTAGGGGCCTTTTGTGAGGGGTAAAGTCATGCAAAGCTCCTACTCCCCTGCAGAGGGCAACCTGGGGAGAGCTTCACCTCCTGTGTCCTTTTCTTGGGTCACTCTAGGAACTCCAACTAGAATAGGAAAAGTACTGAGAGACCCTTCCCTTGTAGAAGTGCTAGTAAGAGGGATGTTGAGATCCAAAGGAAAGGGACCAAGGCCCTGTCTAGAGTCTAGGTCATGGATTCTCAAATTACACCACCACAGATCTAGGGGAATAGGAAGCTTGGGGTACATACAATGGTATAGGATAACCCTGGCACAATTTCTGAGGACATAATCTTATTCAAATATTTTTTAGGATGGTAGTTTCTAGTTTCATTATACTATCTAAACCAACATGGCAATAAGACTAGGTAATCACAAGAACTTATAAGCTGAATCAGGAAACTTCAGTACATAATAAAGGAATAGGAAGGAGCAGAATGAAGTAGAATTTCATCCCACTTCTTTTCAGCTTGTAGCAGGGAAATTCAGGCTTGATCCCCTTGTTAACTGGGGTATAAGTTCATGTTCCTTCATCATCAGGGCGACTTTGGTAAGGAAGTATGGGAGGTATTGACTCCAGTAAAAAGATTCTTGGTGGTCCATGGGAGTGCAGGTCCAGCTCAGGATATACCTAGGTGGTTCCAAGCTCAAAGCCCTATGAAGTAATAAAGAATATACACTTGTCTGATCTTGCCTCCTGTCCCACACTTTCAAAGGGCCAAGTGGGGCCTAAGCTAACTGGTGGATTGAGGGATAGAGGGTTTCCAACTGTCCTCCTTAGAAACAACAAACATGTGATTAGAAATCACCTTGCTACCTGTGATATTTTCAGGCAAATATTTTATAAATTTATACTTATGGGCTGAGGTTGTAGCTCAGTGGCAGAGCACTCACCTGGCATGTGTGAGGCAATGGGTTTGATCCTCAGCACCACATAAAAATGAACAAATAAAATAAAGGTATTGTGTACATCTACAACTAAAAAATTATATTTTTAAAAAAATTTACACTTTTGAGGCTAAAAATTTGAAAATGTAATACTTACTGTATTTTTTTGAGTTACCATATCCTGAAAAGAAAAACAAAAGATGAACATAGTTTTTCTAAACAGTTAATTTTCATAAGCATTAGTCAATATTCCCCACATCATATAGTGCCCACCTTAAAACAAGAATTAATCATTTGAACCCCCACCATCTGAAAGCTTCAAATAGAAATGAACCTCTGATAATCAAAAAATTCACATTCTATGGAAAACTAACCATAATTGTTTAGCTTTGGAAGTACTGGAGGGCATTTCTGCTTATGATGGTTTTCCCATATCAGTGACAATACTTTTGTCCAAAAGATTTATTTTACTTTTTGTAGTTGTAGGTGAACAACATGTCTTTATTTTATTTGTTTATTTTTGTGTAGTGCTAAGGATCCAACCCAGTGCCTCACATGTGCTAGGCAAATGCTCTGCCACTGAGCTAAAGCTCTAACCCCCCAAAAGATATTTTGAGACTCATATTTGGGGCACCGAGTGCTCTGCATCCCACCTTCCCAGAGAAGAATGACAGTGACAGTAAGAAAGCACTTGGGAAACACTGTGCCATCCTGGGTTTTGAATAGATCAATGCAAAGGCTGCAGAAACACCATGGTCACCCTTCCTACAGAAAGAGTACTACTGGAAGTATTCCTGACACCCTATTAGAACTGTCTAGGCAGGTTCAAATTCATGTCCATTTTAGCCACTTAACAACAGGATGGTTATGCAGACCTTGAGTATATATCATTTATTTATATGCTAGAAACCAACATTTCTGCAAGAGAAAACATAATTAAATATCTGCCCTGTAAAACAAGTTTTATATAATCAGAGAATCTTTCTTTTCATCGATGGGGGTCAAACCCAGGGCCTCACACATGCTAGGCAAGCACTGTGCCACTGAGCCACATCCCTAGCCCAAGATTTCTATTTTTGATAAGAAGTTCAGATTGCTTCCTCTGGAATGACTAACTACCCATTTCCATTGTAGGAAATATTTGTCTGATTCGTTAAAAATCAAAAATTTTCAATCTCTAGCCCTGTAAAATAATTTTAAAATTATCTAGATCATAGAACTTTCCAGAGGGCTTTTCTAAAGCACAGCTGAGGAAAAATATATTGAATTAGGAAAAAATGTTAAAATTTCATGTTTCCCATCAAAGTATAGATTAATAATCTATATACTTTCATATTTTCTAAATTCTAAGTATTCTAAATACTTCTAAGCACAGTGAAAAATCAGTAAAAGCAGCAGTTAATATCTAAATCTCTAAAGTTATTTAGGTTGGCTTATAGACTTTAAATATGTTTCTAAACTGTAGAAACTATTCTACAACATAAAGCACACTGATAAGTTTCTTTTTTTTCACTGTCATACAAATGACTTCTTCAAATACACTATGTGCTATAACTACAGAGCACCTATCTACATAAAATGCATGTGAGGTTTAACACATAATAAAGATTATACAACAGAAGCAGGTGGTGTTTCTATCAGGAAATAATCTCAAACCAATATAGAACCCAGAAAAATTTGGTTAATATTAAATAACAAGAAACACATACACATACATACACACACACACACACACACACACACACACACACACACACACAGCCCAAGTATGGCATAAAATTGTCTTGTTACAGTACTGAGGGAGTTGGACACTTAAAAAGGATGTCTGTAAAGACCAATCTCTAAACCCACTAGTTCTCATACCTGATTGCACATTTGGGAGGTTTAAAAAAGTCCCATGCCTGTGCAGCACACCCCAGAGATTGTGACGTGATTGTTTGGGGTGTGGCCTGGCTCCTGGGATATTTACAAGCTCTCTGGGTAATTCTAAAGTGCAATCAATGTTGAGAAACAGTGCTGTAAAACTATTAATTTTTAAATGATTTAACATAAAGCAGGATTTTCTAAGATATTCAACAATATTAGCAGAATTTTAGAATAACGCACATCAGACATTTATATTTTGAAAATATAAGCATTTAAAAATGTTCTATATGGGCTGGGACTGTAGCTCAGTGGTAAAGCACCCGCCTTGCATGTGTGAGGCACTGGGTTCGATCCTCAGCACCACGTAAATAATAAATAAAGATATTTTTTAAATGTTCTATATTATCAAAAAATGTTTGTTTCAATCTTGCCAAAATACATTTCAGAAATTCTCAATATTACTGAAATGTATAGGAATACACTTGTTTTCAGTTTTGCTATGTTTTCAGATTAGAGTATAATAACAAATTAAATGTCGATTATATCTATGGTAAAATTTTCTGCTTATTTTGGTAACTGTTAAATATATCCCTGTCATTATCCAAGTCAAGAACTAATTTTTATAACATGTAAGTTTGGATCAAATTGTCCACAAAGGGATTCAGAGTAGTATGTTTGTGTCAATGGAAGTGAATATTTTTTGCTTTTTCTCTAATGAGTCTGGAAGTGCTCAGGTTGCCTGCAAAAGCATAATGTAGCAACAATGCTCACAGAGCAGCCAGAAATTTATAAGTGTGAGGTAGAACCAGTGGTAGGAAAAAAGGTATTGCAAAAGCAATTTTTATTACTTTTCTCACATATAATTCCTGTGCTATGTTACATTTCAGCTTGACATAAAATTCTGCTTTTCCAAAATGATGCACTCAGAGGAAGGTGAACGATGTTCTTTACCTTCAGTGACAGTGCTGTGTCGGCATCGGTATCATGGTACAGGATCACATTATTGGCCATGTCAAAGCTTTCACGGACTCCAAGATGGTAGAAGAGGGAAGGCTGTCTGGAGAAGTCACTCATGTCTACAAAAGCAACATCTGAAATGAACAAGAGAGGGATGGGAGTGAGAGGACAGATGATCTGTCTACTTAATCTACTTGTTACTGATAACTAACAGGGAGCCATGGCAATTTGTATTTCTACCATTAACCTTTTAGGTAGAGTTAGGGAATGATTTGATTTCACTTAACCCATGAACTGTGGAAGAAAAGAAGTAAGAATTTTTAAAAAAACAACAAAAACCCTCTTCCTTTTTTAAAGTGATAGGAATATAGTCTCAAAATCAGCTAATGAATTTATCTTTAATGTCATTCTTATGAAATATATATCAAATATAGTTTGCCTATTTATGAAGCATATTGTATAATGAAATGAAAACCCAGGTAAGCCCAAGTCATTACATATACACTTCCCTGATCACATCTCCTCCCTCTTGCCCAGAGGAGATCTCTATCCTCATTTCTGGATTTATCATTTCCCTGCATGTGTTTGTGTCCCCCTCTAAATTTGTGTGTGGTAATCTAATCCCCAATGTGATAATATTTGGAGATGGTGCCTTTGGGAAGAACTCTCATGAATAGGTTTAATGTTCTTATAAGAGGCCCCAGAGAGTTGACTTGTCCCTTCTGCCATGTGAGAACACAGTGAGAAGATCCAGGCTATGAACCAGCAAGTGGGCTCTCATCAGACAGTGGATTTGATGGTACCTTGATCTTAGACTTCCCAGCCTCCAGAATTATGAGAAGTAAAATTCTGTTGTTTATAAGCCATTCAGGCTATGGTATTCAGTTATAGCAGTCTGAACAGGCTAAGACAGTATGTAAAGACATGTATAGGCATATTCTATTTATGAACTCCTAAATAATATGTTGTTCATCTTTATGTCTTTGAATTTTATATAAATAGTACCTTTTGTATTTTCTTTCACTTGCTATTTATTTATTTATTTTTTATTTGTAGTTGGACACAATACTTTTTTTTAAATTTATTTTTATGTGGTGCTGAGGATCAAACCCAGGGCCTTGCACATGTGAGGTGAGTGCTTTACCTCTGAGCCACAACCTCAACCTCTTGACTTGCTATTTTTTTAAAGCAATCTTTTTAAAGGTTTAATGTGTTTCAGGATAGGTGTATTTTCTGTGTGTGTGGGGTGCTGAGGATTGAACCCAGGGCCTCATGTGTGGTAGGTGAGTACTGTATCCACTGAGCTACACTCCCAGCCCTGACTTGCTACTTTTTGATGTGATCCAACCAACTTGTTCATCTAGCTCCAGTTCCTTCAGTTTCACTTCTATACAGCTTTCCATTGAATCACAATTAGATCACAATTTTTTATCCATCCTATCTGGAGATTTTATTCATTTTTATTTTTCTATGTTCAGATGCTACAATAATTATTTCTGTGCCATAGCTCCTCATTCACATATCCATCATCAACTTGACAATATAAAATGTCTCCTAAAGTTGTGTCCTGTCATGAAAACTTATTCAAAAAGGAGCAAATTATTGTATCAATCACAAACATTTAAATTTGCTTAGTAGTATTAGACACCATTTCAAAATTTGTAATTTTTTGAGATGATGCAAGAGCTCCAAATTTCATGGGAGGTTCCCCACTATGTGCACTAGAGATACAGAAATATAATGTCCAAACTTCTGCTCACATTACTGTGACTTACAGCAAGTCAATGAAAATTCTGATGAAATGGAATAGAGATGAGTTGTGAGTGTCAAGTGTATGAGTGTGAGGAAACAAGAAGGTAGGGAGAGGGCTGGGGTTGTGGCTCAGTGGTGGAGCGCTTGCCTAGCACATGCAAGGCCCAGGGTTTGATCCTCAGCACCACATAGAAATGAATAAATAAGGGCTGGGGATGTGGCTCAAGCGGTAGCACGCTTGCCTGGCATGCGTGCAGCCCAGGTTCAATCCTCAGCACCACATACAAACAAAGATGTTGTGTCCGCCGAAAACTAAAAAAAAATAAATATTAAAAAAATTCTCTCTCTCTCTTTCTCTCTTTAAAAGAAAAGAAATGAATAAATAAAATAAAGGTATTGTGTCCAACTACAACTGAAAAAAAATATTAAAAAAAAAGAAGGTAGGTAGAAACCACATCAGCACCAAGCTCCACAGGTTCTGCAGAGACACTGGGAGACTTGAGGCCAAGTGTCACCAATTGACACTTTTATTCTTTATTATATATGGATTGCCTACTATATACCAGGCATTGTGCTGGGTATCAAGGATAGAAGTGTGAATGTGGCATAATCCTTTTCTTAAAAAAAAAAGTACAGTACTATGCAGGGAACTAGAAGGAAGTGCACACAGAGCTACTGTGAAGGGGGCTAAAGTGAAGGAAACTGGGAGAGAGGAACTCCCAGGAGGGTGCCTAACCACTCAAGCACGGAGAGCAGTCAGAGAAAGTCTGGAGGAAGTGATGCTGTCTGTGGCCAGAGGATCTATAAGAGTTAGGAAGGTAAATGAGGGCAGAATGGAGGAATGGAAAGGGAAGGAAAGAATGGTGTAGGAAGACCAGCAAGTGCAAAAGGTCAGAGACAAGTTAGGTTGTGAATGTTAATTTCCTGGCAAGAACACCTTAGGAGATGAATCTGGACTAGCAAGTACCAACTGGCAAAGGGGCCTTCCAAGCATGTTAAGAGGGCAGGACTCTACCTTGAGGCAGTGGAAAACAATGGTAGGTTGTTTTTTTTTTTTTTTTAATGGAGAACAACAAATATATATAAAAGTTGACAGAAGAGTAGGAAACCCACATAAGAGTCCCTCACCCTCAACAATTATCATCTCATGATAAGCTCTGTTATAACTCCAGTGCTATCCATATCACCCCCTTCCATATTATTTTGAAGCAAATACCAGTTACCATATCCTTTTATTCCCAAATATTTTAGGATGCATTGCTACAATATGAGAACTCAGAGAATAAAATAGTCATAGTATCCATGCCTCACCCAAAACTATTTTTTAAATAATCAAGAGAAGTTTTAAACAGGAGACAATCACATTCAAATTCACCCTTTAGAGGTTGTTGCTAATGATAGGACAAATGCATATGCTGAGGAAACACTTGACAAGACAGCTCGGCTAATTTATCTCAAATGGATAATTCTGCTCCCCACAGAGGTTTGCTCAGAGTCAAAAATAACACTGCAGCTGAGTAAATTAGACATTCTGCCTATATGATTGTTCCCTGGACTCCATTACCTACTCAAAATTAAAAATGAAGAATTTCATACTGATGCTATTTTAAAAGTGGCAACATAAGATACCAATTCCAAGGCCACAATGATTGCTATCTTTAGTTAATAAAGGAGAGGAAACAAAGGAAAGTGGTAGGGAAGGGCAGAGTGCAGGGTCGCAGGACAGCAGCCTCCAACTCCCATAGACTTATAGGCAGTCTGGAGCTTGGTGGAGTAGCTTTTTGCCAAGTAAATTAAGTTTTTATCTGGCAACACAAAAAACCTTCCTCTTTATGCCTTCTCAACATTCTATACTGGGACCTGTAGTACCTCCAGACCTGTACTTCTAGGACCTTACTACCTCCAGAAGTTCTTCTATGTCTCCACTCCAGAGGTAGTGACTTACCAGTGCCAATTAAAATAGGTCAATGCTGCTACTTAAAATAAAAAGTCAGAACAATTCATGTTCAGTAGGAAAACTGTCTCAAATTTAACACAATTTTTTTGCTTGAAATTTGTCACACAGGCTACTAGCATGAATTGATTTTAAGCAATTTATTTATTTATTTATTTACTTACTTACTTATTTTTATTTAATTTTTTTAGTTGTAGTTGGACACAATGTATTTATTTTTATGTGGTGTTGGGGATCGAACCCAGGGCCTCACCTGTGCTAGGCAAGCGCTCTACCGCTGAGCCATAAACCAAGCCCTATTTTAAGCAATTTATATCCAGACAATATTCAACTGGCTTGCTTTTAGAATTTCTAAGACACTAATTTAACAGTGGTCTGAATTTTTTTAATCATATATAAAGCCTCCAGGTTTGTTTTCCTAAAGAGACTACCAATTCATTCAAAGCTTTAATGATCACAATGGTCACATGGTCTGTCATTTACTAAATCCTTCCAAACACCTCAGGTGAATTTCAAAAGCACCTCACTGAGAGGCAGGCAGGGCAAATACTGGCTTCATTTTGCAGGTGGGCAAATTAAATGCAAACTGGTTAACAGACTTGCTCAAGTTCACTCAGCTAGGACAGGACTCAAATTCACTTTCCTGACCCCAAGTCCTATTCTCCCCAGTGCATGGATAAGACTTACTGCTATCCTGACTCACTTTCTAAAATCAAGCCACTGAGGAGGAAGACAATGGATATATCAGGCTAAATACTAGGCAAAAGATCATAGATTAAAAGGAAGAGATAAAATTCAGATATTCATTCCCAAATATACCCTATGTTCCTAGTAGTCATTACTTTCCAGTTAGTTCCCAGTGATATAGGCCAGCCTTGGCAAAGAAGCCTGCATAATATAACCCAGCTTCCTTGATCATGAGGCAGGCATGAACACATCCCTATCTACCAAGGTTTAACACAGTTTAAAAAGTGATATACCATGGGGGACTACAAAAAGCCAAGTCCAGTAAAAAGTACACTTTAGTTGGAAAGCATTTAAATTTTACATTGAAGCACCCCTCAATTTATCAATTATAATCATGTCAAAACATGCTAATATAAAATAAGATCAAATATATATGGGCTTTTAGTTCATTCAAATTTGGGGGGCTTGGGGTTAGCTCAACTCACTTGCCTAGCATGCATGAGTCTCTGGATTCAAACCCCAGCACCATGCAAAAACAAAAAAACAAAAAAATCAACAAAAAATATTTTGAACACCATTTTGAACATAATTTTTGTTACATATTTTATAAGACTAATTTTTAGTGTGGTTTATAAGTATTGGATTTCTGTAGTAAAGCATTAGTCAACAAAATGATACAATAGTCACTAGTGAATGATTTACCAGAGAAGTTCTGTAATCATACTGGTTCATGCCAATCTTTAAATATACTCCAGCTTACCCATAAGACGATCTTCCTCCCAGCAGACTAAAATAAATAAAGAATATAAATAAGACTGGTTTTGTCTAAATGTAAATAGCTGGGGTTTAGAATAAGTTTCCTACCAAAGACACTTCTAAAAAATCTGATTGGATTTAATTGCAACATTGGACATCTGAAAACTCCCTTTTAAAAAAGCTCAAATTTACTGGACAGAAGATATATTGACTAACTCCTACCATAATTTAGATCTGACTTTATCATGACTTGGGAGGAGGACCACAAGTTTGAGGCCTGTCTCAGCAACTCAGCAACGCCCTCAACAACTCAACAAGACCCCATGTCAAAATAAAATAGATTCAGGCATGGTGGCAAATGCCTATAATCCCAGTGGCTTGGGTGGCTGAAGCAGGATGATCACAAATTCAACGCCAGCCTCAGCAAAAAGTGAGGTGCTAAGCTACTCAGTGAGACCCCGTCTCTAAATAAAATACAAAATAGGACTGAGGATGTGGCTCAGTGGTCAAGTGGCCCTGAGTTTAATCCCCAGAAACAAACCAAAATTATAATAACAATGAAATAAAATAAAATAGAAAAAGAGTTGGGGATATGGCTCAGTGGGTTAAGCACCCCTGGGTTCAATCCCCAGTACCAAAAAAGATCTGACATTATCCATTACTGTTCATTGCTAACACTCTTTCAAGTTAGGCCAATTGAAAGAATGCTCTATCATGGTTTAGAATTTCTAAGACACTAATTTAACAGTGGTCTGGAATTTTTTTATCATTTAAATCTCATCTTCTAATCTTGTGAAAATGTGTCAACCTACCAATTCAGTGTTAAGAGGTCAGCAAATCCTTACCTAGTGCCACAATAGATGGGTAATAGTTGCTTTGACTATTGATGTTTAACTAGGAGGAGGGAGGGGAAGAGTGGGGACACCAGAAAACTATATCTGGTCCATCTTTTGCTTCCAAGTATCTATTTTTTCTTATAAGAATGACCAATATAAATCCTTTTTGTAGCTATATAGGTGTGATCAACATGTATCCACCACTAGGTTTTCCAAAAGAGACATGGCATATATAAGCAAACTATATTTACTCATTGAGGTAAATGGACTTAGTGGGCTCTTAATTTCAAACCACTCCCAGTGAAATAATTGTAAAACACAGTATTGTATGATTTCAGGTGCTTTATCTTTCACACAAACACGTTTGTCTTTCACCCAACAATGCAAAAAAAAATGAGCTGCATTATACTGCAGGCTAGGTTGCGTTCATTGCTTTAAATGACAGCAATATTAACCATGTTTTCACACCTCCCAGATCCAACTTTGGTTCCCCAGCAGCCTTTGAACACACCACCTCAAATTTTCATCTTCATCACCCAAAGACTTGTTCTCAGGTTTCTTCAACCATTTTATAACAGGATCACTTTGCCATGCATTTCTTAGGCAAATTTTTAATGAATTATGGTTATACAAAATATTGGTTATGCATAATTCATAAAAATGATAAATAATAAAAACTCCATTGTGTATATATACCACAATTTCTTTATCCATTTGCTTGTTGATGGGAACCTGGCTGGTTACATAGCTTGATTATTGTGAACTGCACTGCTATAAACATTGATGTGGCAGTATGCCAATATTAGATCTTTTGAATATATACTGAAAAGTGGGATAGCGGGGTCATATGGTAGTTCCATTCTTCGATTTTTGAGGAATCTCCTTACTGCTTTCCAGAGTGGTTGTACTGATTTGCAGTCTCATCAACAACATATTAAATGTACCTTTTTCTCCACATTCTCACCAACACTATCTTGATCACTGCCATTCTGATTGGAGAAATCTCTACCTCCTTTACTGGAAAGGCCAAAATTGAACAGATCAATAATACAAAATGTTGGTGAGGATGTAAAGCCACTGGAACTGTCACACATCGGTGCTAGGAATATAAAATGGTACAACCACTTTAGACAAAGGGACAGAGTTTCCTATATATACCTATACTTTGATCTAGCCATTCTACTCCTAGGTATTTACTCAAGAGAAATAAAAAATATTAGTCCACAAAAAGACCTACACATAAATGTTCCTAGCGGTTTTATTTGTATTAGCTCCAAATTAGAAGCAACCCCAATGTCCATCAAATAGGAGAATGCTGAAACCAATTGTGGTATATTATTACAATGGAATAGTACTTCACATTTTAAAAAACTCAAACTATGATACCTGCGGTAATATGGATGAATCTCAAAAACATCATACTGAGCAAATAAAGCCAGGCACACTTTGTGAATACACACTGTGTGAATCTAGTTATATAAACTCTAGAAAAGGCTGATCTAATCTATAGTGATAGATGAATCATTTCTTGAGGTCAACAACAATGGGGGTAAAGGAAGGAATGCATCAGAGGGGACATGAGGAAACTTTCTGGGAAGATAGAAATGTTCTGTATTGTTATGGGGTTTGGGTTACAAATGGTTAATCATTTTTCAAAGTCAGATGAGATGTGTATTTCAATGTATATACATTTTGCATTAAAACACTTAAGTATAATAGTCAAGTAGGGGTGGTGAATGGGTAGAGGAAGAGAAAAGAATAACAGAATGTTAATAATTGCTGAAGCTGGGTAATATACATGCTTGAAATTTTCCATAATAAATAAAACATTTAAGAGGGAAAAACTTATCTACATCAAATGCTCCTACTTCTCACCACCTTCTCTTTCCCTCCCCTTCAATTCTGCCTGGCCCCTGGGCTGCCCTCCTGTAGACCCTGATTTCCAAATGAGCGCTGCTTCCTGCCAAGGCCCACCACTCCATTCTGCTGTGCAACCACCCCCCAACTCACAACCATCAACAACCAAACCCCAACAACAATCAGGCATTCCTGCCAAGTTCTGCCACACCCAATAGCTCAAAATCTGCACAAAGTATTGAGAAACATGAATTTTTCCAGGCTACTCTGTAGAAGTTCAGTCCTATGCCAGCTATTATTTGACTAAGAGTTGAATACCACCCATCTCCAAACCTGATATGTAGAAGGCTTTTAAATAATAATTTAAAAAGCTTATGGCTTATATTCCAAAACTATGCCAGCTGACCACTGAAAAGAAAACATTTTTTGCCCTAGTAACAAATAATAGCTAATAAAGTAGCGGGCCAGCCCACAAATGTCAGTTCTAAAATGTGCTCAAGGTGATCGGCAATGAATCAACTAAATGCTGCAAGTAAAATGCTTCTTTCATCAAAGTTGGCCCACGTGACTAAAAGTTGAGGAAAGTTCCCAGCTTAATGTGGGAGTAGCAGTGGCATGGAAAGGAAGCACCCCCCCACCCCTCCCGACCCCTGTGGTCCAGCCAGTATTCAGGTCTGGCAGAACATAGCTCTGAGGTCTGGATAGGGGATCTTGCAGCCTGGTCCCTGGGAGTGAAATTATTGCTGTGTACCAGGTCACTTTTTGAAGCAGGGAGGAAGAGAGCAAGAAAGCTTCTGAGTTATAATTCCCATTATATTTGTTTAAAGTAAAACCATAATCATATCATAGAAAATAACACAGTATAAAAAATGTGGACAAAAAGATAAAGAACCAGCATGTGAAGCATACACATGAAGCCAGTGTTTCATTCCGGTGTGTCCAGTAAGTTCTGTTAGTTTCTTCTATCAGACATGTACTACTGAGGAAGGTCCAGACTCAGAAACAGCATTATGACATACTTTATTTCTTAATAAAGGCATAAGTGCAGAATGCCTATGTCCTGGCCACCATTTTCAACAAGGTTACCAACAGAAACTCTATTCTGAATTTCTTTTAAGGGCATCCAATAAGTTTGGCTTCATCTCAAAAGGAGAAATCAAGTGTCATCTGAATCCACTAAAAGCCGAAGAATAAGCAAAGTATGGTGACATGCCTATAATCCTAGCCACCCTGGAGGTTAAGAGTGGAGGATCCCAAGTTCAACACCAGCCTCAGCAACTTAGTAAGGCCCTAAGCAACTAAGCAAGACCCTGTTTCAAAAATAAAATATAAAAAGGGCTGGGAATGTGGTTCAGTGGTTAAGCACCTCAGGGTTCAATCCCTGGTACAAAAAAAAAAGGGGGGGCTGGGGATGTGGCTCAAGCCGTAGCGCGCTCACCTAGCATGCGTGCGGCCCAGGTTCGATCCTCAGCAGCACCACATACCAACAAAAAGAGATGTTGTGTCCGCCGAGAACTAAGAAAATAAATAAATATTAAAATTCTCTCCTCTCTCTCTCTCTCTCTCTCACTCTCTTTAAAAAAAAAAAGGATAGAAAGTCCCAGGATCAAGAAAACTGCATCTGTTCCATTGAAGAGTTTGCTCTCTGGCAGAAGATCAATCATTAAATCAGTAATCATTTAATTGCAATTGTCTTATCTGCTAGGAAAGAACCCCTCAGCATGCAAAAGCTAGCAGGGAGGAGTAGAGGAGTCTGAGAAGGTTTCCTGAAGAACTCAACTGTGAATGCTGAATAGCTACTGGCCAGAGGAAGACTGCAGGGTAAAGGAGAGGGGCTTAGCTACAGTGGCTTCTAGGCAGACAACATGGATTTGAATATACCAAGACTGGCCCAGGGCTGGGTGCTGTGGCACATGCCTGTAATCCCAGCCACTTAGGAAACTGAGGCAGGAGGATTGCAAGTTCAAAACCAGCCTAAGGAACTTAGCGAGACCCTATCTCAAATTTTTTTAAAAGGGCTAGGATCCAGGTGTGGTGGTGCACACCTGTAATCCCAGCTGCTCAGAGGCTGAGGCAGGAAGATCGTGAGTTCAAAGCCAGCTTCAACAATTTAGCGAGGCCCTAAGCAACTCAGTGAGACCCTGTCTCCAAGTATAAAAAGGGCTGGGGATGTTGCTCAGTGGTTAAGTCCCCCTGAGTTCAATCCCTGGTATCCCACCTCCCATCCCCAAAAAGACTAGCCCAGCTTTAAGAGACCAGTTAAAAAGCTGTTGGTAGTAACCTAGATGACAGATGATGGTAGTAGGGCACAAAGGGAAATGGGCAGATTTGAGAATCAGTTTGGAAATAATAAACCAGATTTAGCAATGAGCAATGATAGAGTCAAGACTAACTCCTGGGTTTTCTTTTTCTTTCTTTTTTTTTTCTTTTTGGTCCTAAGCATTGAACCCAGGGACACTCAACCACTGAGCCACATCCCCAGACCTTTTTGTTCTTCTTATTTTGAGACAGGGTCTCACTAAGTTGCTTAGGACCTTACTAAATTGCTGAAGTTGGCTTTGAGCTTATCATCCTCCTGCCTCAGCTTCCTGAGCTGGTGTGCACCACCGTGCCTGGCAACATGTCTATTTTTATAGAAAGCCAATATCACTATTGGATTAAAAACCAACAGTCACTACAGAATCATTTAATATAAAAAAAGAAATTTTTACCCAGCCTCCAAAACTGATGAAACTGTGAAAGTAAATAAAATGCCTCCCCTCACATGGCTGTTATTAACCTAATGCCTCAAGCATATCATTTGTATTTTCTTAGCCCATATGGAGGCACTACTACAACAGTAAGGATCCGTGACATGAGATGATCCATGGCTCTCTCTTGACAAAGTATGTCTTGGCAGACAATTTTCTAGCAGTTAGGCTGGATTTTCACAACCTTATCACTATAACAAATAATCTATGTTTTAGTACACTGACAGACAAAAAGTTTCTCTCTTGTTTATGTAAAATCCAAAATGGATGTTCCTGTTGCAACTGCTGTCCTTCAAAAGGTGACCCAAGGATTTAAGCACCTTCCATCTTGTGCCACCACTGTCTTCTACATGAAGCTTCCAAGGTCACCATGCAGACCATGAAAAAGGATGGGAGAATTTGGGGAGGCCTACTACATGCAGCAACACTTTGGCCAAAAAGTGACAAACACCACTTCTACTTACATTCCATTGGTCAGAAGTAGTGGTACATCTCCCTAGGTAGGGAATGTAATGGTCACTTTAGCAGCACAAATAAGTGGCAGCCACCCAGCTCTCTCCACAATTTCTTTTTTTAATTTATTCTTTTTAGATAGATATACATGACCATAGAATGTGTCCACCACAATTTTTATCCCCTGATTCTATACAAGCCAGCCAGAATCAAAAAAAAGGGGGGGGGGTATCAGCATAGAGGAAAGTCAAATGATTAATGTGCAGATTAAAGTCCTAGTCTTGGTTTTTATCTATGCTTAAAAAATGCAAGCATTACATTATAAACAGTAATACTTCACAACTTTTTAAAAAATCACTGTAAAGTCAGGCACTGTGGTACACACCTGTAATCCTAGTGGCCTGGGAGGCTGAGGCAGGAGGATCACAAGTTCAAAGCCAGCCTCAGCAACTTAGCAAGGTCCTAAGCAAGTTAGTGAGACCCTGTCTCAAAATGAAGAATAAAAAGGGCTGAGGATGTGGTTCAGTGGTTAAGTGCCCCTGGGTTCAATCTCCTGTACCAACAAATAACAACAAAAATCACTGTAAGCATAATTGAAGAAAAAAATCAGAAGCAAGTCCCTGGGGTCAAGAAAGTGGCATTTATAATGAGGTTCTGCTGGGCACAGTGGTACATGCCTATAATCCCAATGACTCGGAGGATGAAGCAGGAGGACTGCAAGTTTGAGGCCAACCTCAGAAATTCAGCAAGGCCCTAAGCAACTTAGTGAGACCGTGTCTCAAAAATTTTTTTTAAATAATAAAATAAAACAAAGGACTGGGGATGTAGCTCAGCAGTAAAGCACCCCTGGGTTACATCTCCAGTACTAAAAATAATAATAATAATTTTTAAATAAATGAGGTTCCAAGAGGAAAGGAGTGAGGCAAAGTCAGACCCAATAGGTATGGAAGATTACTTGTGCCTCAGGCAGTTATGGACAAGGCTGTTCTTGTCATTTGAGCAGTTAATAGCTAACTTAAGGAGGCTTCCAATTAGTGTGGAGGCCCTCACTTAGATTGGACATTAACCACCAAACTAACTGGAGAGTAAAGCTACATCAATAACTTGGTGGACTCCCAGGAGATAATAAATTGAATTCTACCAGTTCAGAGCTCATTTCAACATGTGCTACTATAATAAATATATTCAATTATAGCATCCAGGGGAACTAGTCTCCATGGTCAAAATGGCTGGAAAGTATGAAACCAAATCACATAGGGTTCCTCACTGCAGGATGTCTCAGTCTTATGTTCACAAGCATTGAAGGCTGCTCTGGAAAATACAGACCAAACACACTGCACGAGCTGAGGTCATAACTAGGGATTCTAGTAAAATGACAAGATAGGCAAACCAAAGGCATATCCTGAAGCAGTTTGTCTTAGGAAAAGAGGGACATCCTTTGTTCTGGAAATAACCAGGCAATTGACACTTCAATCGACAGGTTTTACAGTTTTCAGGACTCCTTTTTGCAATGGATGATAGATGCTAGATTAATCCAATCAAATATGATCTTTCTAGGAGCTAAGGACACAAAGAGATGGCCACCAGCTCTGCTAAAAGTAAATGGGATGCTCCTCAAAAAAATTAAACAGAATTATCATATGCCCTAGCAACTCCACTTGTGAGTATATAACCAAAAGAAACCAAACTAGGGATTCAAACAGATAAATGTACAACCCATATTCAAAGCAGCATTATCCACAATAATCAAAGGTAGAAGCAACCCAAATGCTCATTGATGGATAAACAATGTGTATATATACAGTGACATTATTATTTAGCCTTAAAAAGGAACTAAATTCTTTTTTAAAATATTTTGTTTTAGTTGTAGTTGGACACAATACCTTTATTTTATTTTTATGTGGTGCTGAGGATCTAACCCAGGGCCCCACGCATGCTAGGCGAGCGCTCTACCACTGAGCTACAACCCCAGCTCAAAAAAAGAACTAAATTCTAAGAACAATTCTACAAACTGGGGCTGGAGATGTGGCTCAAGCAGTAGCACGCTCGCCTGGCATGCGTGCGGCCTGGGTTCGATCCTCAGCACCACATACAAAGATGTTGTGTCCGCCGAAAACTAAAAAATAAATATTAAAAAAAAATTTCTCTCTCTCTCTATCTCCCCCTCTCTTTAAAAAAAATTTCTATAAACTGAAATATGGGGGAACCCTGAAGACATTATGTTAAGTGAGATAAGTCAGTCACAAAATAACAAATATTCTATGATTCCACTTATATGCAGTATCTAAAGCAGGCAAAAATTCATAAAAACAAAGTAAAATAGTGGTTACTAGGGGTTGGGGGAAACTGAATAATAGGGAGTTATTATTTAATGGGTACAGAGTTTCAATCTGAGATGATAAAACCCAAATTGTTCAATATGCATAAGAGGATTTTCTCATACTCTCCATGATATGATAATGGCATATACATATGTTTACACATTTGTCCAAACATACAGAACATACAACACCAAGAGTATAATCTAAAGACTTGGAGTGATAATGACCTGTCAGTGTACGTG